>NC_139609.1:15082363-15534566 GCF_964270895.1 Podarcis filfolensis | reverse complement strand
ATAAAGGAAAAAAGAGAGATACATCCTGAATTACATGTATCATTTCTTGAGAGCACCTTCATTTTGCTCTTGTCATCTGCTCACCTATTAAAACCACAACCTTCCCAGAACACCTGTAAGAAATTATGGGATTACAGCTGTGCTTGGCTGCATGGAATGGCTCAAAAATTGTAATGACATTCCAGGTGTGAGGTGCATAACTTGGAAAAGGGTATCAATGCACATTGGCAAAAGAAAGGAAAGGATCCTAAAGTGTAAGATATGGAAGTACTTTGGAATGAACATGTGGTTTTGACTTTAGCACAGTGCCTGTGTCTGTTGGTTGGCTGGGCCGTCTGTTGGTAGATTTGTGCTCTAGGCAGTTGGACAACGAGCTCCCTTCTGGGCAAAGGGTTGTTTGTGAGCAGACAGAAGCTCTGCTGGGAAGCTCTCTGGAGAACAGATGAGCTTGAAGTGTTGCAAGGCTTTGTAGCAGAAACAAGGACTAAGGGCTTTCTTTAGCAAGAAAGCGCCTTGCTTTTCATTCCTCCCTATCCCTCAAACAGTAGGGTTCACCCCACTCTGTGTTATTGACTTCAAGTGGAGTCTGAAGAGGTTTACTTTGAAAGTCTCTGGTTCGCTGTGGAAATGAAATCTTTCCTTTAAAATATTTGGAAATGCTGCATGAAGTTTTGCCCATACAAAACTTTCCTTTTGGCTCTCTTTCAAACACAAGCTCTCTTGAAATGCATTGTCCAAAATAAAACACAAGTCATCTCTAGAAAAAGGAAAGAAAAGAGGAATGGTTGTTTAAAATATACATCCTTTTCATGATGTCTCAGCATTTAATCTTTTCACCTTTCCCAACGCAATGTTTTGAAGTATTTTAAAGTCAACTTGGATTAATCATCATTATCAACAGAATGTTAATGCACCAAGAATTAACTCAATGATGAGCAACTGCTGCTGCTACTGCTGCTGTTTTAAAGCAAACGTTTACTTGCGGTTTTATTTAAGCTTGACTTCTGCAACGATGGGGAAATTATGATCCTCCATTGGGCTTGAACTCCTATAAGCTTGTCAAACAATCTGAAGAGGAGGAGACATAGCCAGCTGCGGGAAGGCAGGGATCTGCTTCACTGAGGCAATACCTGAGTTGCTGTGCTCATCAGGCCTGACACTCCTGTGCAGATCCTGTTAACTCCAGCTTGATCGGTGTGATTTACTGCTGGCTCCCTCCAGATGCTTTGGGACTACAACTCCCATCATCCCTAGCTAACAGGACCAGTGGTCAGGGATGGTGGGACTTGGAGTCCCAAAACATCTGGATGGCTGAGTTTGGGGATGCCTGGATTATGGGAACTGTAGTCAAAGAGCATCTGGTTTGCTCAGGCCCTGACCCTTTTGCCTTTCATTGCAGCTAGATTTGTAGCCCCAGAAAGCTTCACCTGATCTACAGCCTCTGTAGATCAAGGATGGGGAACCCCTTTCAGTTTTTGGGACACATCTCCATTTGGGCAACCTTCCAGGGACCAGATGCCATTGATGAGTGGGGCCAGAGACAACAATGCATGGAACAAAACATTTATCTTTTGTACAGGAGGATTGCTTCATTCAGGCAAGTGAAATGATTATCAAAGGTCAAGGGCACATTCCAGCCAAGCAAATACTCTTGAGGATGGTGGAATGCAGGACAGACAAGGGGTTTAGTTCAGAAGAATGTGTTTGGTTCAGAGGAATGTCCCAAAGCCCAGATAAAGGGGTTAGGAGGGCTAAATTTGACTCCCTAGTCTGAGGTCCCCCATCCCTGTTTTATCCAATTTTTGACCACAACAATTGATCTTGAAATGAGCATTCATTAGCTGAGCTCAAGCCCCTGGAATCCAGTAGGCTCTGAAGACTACAATAAGGAAATTCATAAATTCATAGCTATGTTAAATGAATTTAGGCAAAACTTGCTTGGACTTTCAGCATTCAGTGATATTGCAAGAGATTCATTGCAAACCATATCACCAGGGATTTGAATGTTCTCTTTACATAGGTAACATATGTCATATCTTGGAGTTTGCATAAACATGACACAGCCATAAACAATAGCCTGAATCTCATCAGCTGGTGGAAACTTATCTGCTAATTATATACAAGGCTTTCTAGTGCAATGACAGATGTGAGACAACTGTTCTAGATTTCCTGCTTCACAACAAGGTAATAGATTGCCATATATCACATCTGCAAAAAACAACAACCCAGAACATTGTGTAAATGATGAACCGCTAGCTATGAATTACACAGATCCAATCTGAAGAGTGATAAAAGAGATTAGTACTGTGTGTAAAGTAAACTCAGGTGTGCTGCTGTTCCCCCAAAAAACAGAAATGACAATTTATTAGCCCTTGTTTGCAATACAGTCTCTGGTATATTGACTTAGTGAGACTACATAGAAAGGGCTTGTGCCAGAGAGATTGCCTCACAAAATAGCATTACTTGTGTTAACAAGACACATGCAATAATTGAATAGGGATGTGTGCCCATTTCTGCACTGGGAAGCACACACACACACACACACACACACACACACACACACACACACACCTTTGTACACCTTGTATGCCTGTTCAATAAATGATATGGCACAGGGATCTTAGAACTGTTAGCATTTCAACATGCAGAATGATGTTTTTATTTATTTTATTGCCCCACCCTTCCTCCTAAAGTAGCACAGGGCAGTGAACACATACATGGTTTAAAAAGAACTTCAAAATCATATAAAATATATTTTGAACAATTCAAATTATATAAAAAAGTATCATGTACTCTCCTACCTTGCCAGGAAGAGTTTGTATCAGCTGTCCAATGCCTGGGTAAACAGGAATACTGTTAAACTCATCATGAAAATGAATAATGAAGGAGACAGGTACATCTCCTTAGGGAAGGCATTCCACCCATTACCAAGAAGGCCCTGGGTGGGTGAGATGGGTGGGGTATAAATAAAATTATTACTATTAGTAGTAAAGCTAAAGGATCTTGCTTTCAGGCTGAGGGAGCCGGTGTTTGTCCACAGACAGCTTTCTGGGTCATGTGGCCAGAATGACTAAACCACTTTTGGTGCAATGGGACACCGTGATGGAAGCCAGAGTGCACGGAAACACCGTTTACCTTCCCGCCACAGCGGTACCTATTTATCTCCTTGCACTGGTGTGCTTGCGAACTGCTAGGTTGACAGGAGCTGGGACACAGCAACAGGAGCTCACCCTGTTTTGGGAATTCGAACCGCCAACCTTCTGATCGGCAAGCCCAAGAGGCTCAGTGATTTAGACCACAGTATTAGTATTATTAGTATTAGTATTATTATACCATGAGCACTAAGATAATGATGCTGTGATTCTTAAGACCCAGCAAAGTCCCCATGATATTCTTGCAGAAAAGCTGGCGACTGTTAGGTGGATTTGTAGCTAGCTGGCTGACTGAACCCAAGTTCTGTCTAAAGGTTCCACATCATCCTGGAAACAAGTGGTAAGTGGGATGCTGCAGGGTTCTGTCCTGGGGCGGATGCTCACCAAATTTACAGGTGACAAAGCAGCTAATGCCACAGAAGACAGAATCGGGATTCCAAATGACATCAATAGCTTGGTGAACTGGGCTCAAACTAACACAGTGATTTTCTGTTTCAGAGACTGGGTGTCCATCTGTCATGGGTGCTTTCTCCCGATTGAAGGTGCAAAGTGTTTGAGGACCGAGACATTTGCAGGGAAACCAAAATGCTTGTTTACAAAGCTATTGTACTACCAATCTTACTGTATGCTTGTGAAATGGACCACTTATAAACGCCATCTCCAACTCCTTGAAAAATTCCATCAACGGTGTCTACGAAAAAAAATTACACATCTTGGGAAGGCAGGCAAACTAATACCAGTGTACTGGAAGAAGCAAAGGTCACCAGTGTTGAAGCAATGATTCTTCAACATCAGCTTCGTTGGACTGGTCATGTTGTGTGGATGCTTGATTATCGTCTTCCAAAGCAACTACTCTATTCCAAACTTAAAAATGGAAATCATAATGCTGGTGGTCAACAAAAGAGGTTTAAAGACTGTCTCAAGGCAAATATTTTAAAAGTAGCATAAACACAGAGAACTGGGAAACACTGGCCTGTGAGCGCTCCAATTGGAGAACAGTCTTTACCAAAAGTGTCATGGGTTTTGAAGACACTTGAACTCAGGACGAAAGGGAGAAACGTGCTAAGAGGAAGGCACACTTGGCAAATCCACACCATGATCAACTCCCATCTGGAAACCTATGTCCCCACTATATGGAAGGGCGTGTGGATCGGGAATTGGCCTCCACAGTCACTTACGGACTCATTGTTAAATCCGTGTTTATGGAAGACAATCTTACTCGGCTATGAGTGATCGCCAAAGAAGAAGAAGAAGAGTTCAGAGTCCTGCACTGCATGGAGTTGCACTAGATAACATCCAGGGTCCCTTCCAACTTTCCAAAATAACCATAGAATCCTAGAAATGTAATTTTTTAGCATTTGTTATTGCAATCATATCTAAATATTATATTAAAAGGTATGTTGCATAGTCATGTTTATTCAAACACATACACACTTGGTTGAAAGAAAATCTCCCCCACTTGCATCACACTCACATACACATTTTTGTTTGACTTCTAAAAAATAGTGTGCCACCTAGACAATTCTCATCTTTGTGAACTATACATTTTCTCATTTATATTGTTATTCCCATTGTCAGACAGACAGGGATATTAATATAGATGGAGAGTAATACCCTGAAAACAAATATTTCTAATTAAAATGTGAAATATAGACTTGCCTTTTAAAACATAGGGATGACTTCTTGGTTATAATAAGCTTTCTTTCTCTTTTTTTCATCAGCAAAAACTTAAGTCATTAAAGAGTTTCGAAACTACTTCCTTCTCTGTAAAGTCTTCAAAGAGTAAAATGCCTTTGTCAGTTGAAAGGCCCAAGTCTAATGACAGTGGAGCTTCTGCACTTAGATAAAACAGAATAAAAATCACTGTAAGACATCTTCACTTTCCTAGAATGTAGATCTCTAATAGAGTTCTGAGAAGTCGTGAAAGGCTAAAAAAATATATGAATTCATGCAGCTTAGTGGGAAGATCAAAAGTGACCCCTCAGCCCCTTAACTGAAAATTCAGTATTGCCCTTGATTTGTGTTTGCCAGAGGCAGTGCAATTCTGTCAAAGGCTAATGGCTCAGCGACTGAGCTTAGACCTACTTGACACTTATGCCCAGTAGGGTGGGAAATGCTTCCTTGAGGATTGATCAGAGACCTCTTGAGCATAAATATGGGCATCCCCACTCAATCAGCAACCTTTTCCCTACCCATATGCCACTGTCAGGGAACTGCCATCGGAACTAGAGGACGAGGCGAGGCCCCACAATGATGCTGGAGAGGGGCCAAGCAGGGAGAGAGGCAAGTCTCCTGTTGGGGAAGAAAATCAGTGCTACACCAGGGATAGAGGGGGGCCAATGGGGGAAGCAGAGAGCAGGCTCCGGGACTCTTCACTGGACACCAGCGGGGAGAGCACAGGTCCTCTGCTACCCACGCCCTCCCTGCGCAGAAGACTTCCGCGCAGGGAGAGTAGGAGGAGACTGGGCGTCAAACAACTTTTATGTTGGAAAAGGTTTAAGAAACGCCCACTGACGGATTCTGCCAGCGACTGAACAGCCACGGAGTGGATGGCTGTCCAGCGAGAAATGGTTTAACCAGCCAACCTAGCCCAGAGCGGCGGCTATTTACACACAAGCAACCCCTAAAGCCATTACAGCCACTCACATAGGTTGCTTCACTCATACATACTCCCCACCAGGGCGATGGAACTCACCAGAGCTCAGTTCCAGCACTTCTCAGGTGAAGAAGAGAAGAAGAGTTTGGATTTGATATCCCGCTTTATCACTACCCGAAGGAGTCTAAAAGTGGCTCACAATCACCTTTCCCCTCCTCCCCCACAACAAACACTCTGTGAGGTGAGTGGGGCTGAGAGACTTCAGAGAAGTGTGACTAGCCCAAGGTCACCCAGCAGCTGCATGTGGAGGGAAGCGAACCCAGTTCACCAGATTATGAGTCCACCGCTCTTAACCACTATTGCCATTCTAAGAGAACAAGGGAGCCATTCACAGTGAGTTCCAGCACCTCTTTTTCTAGAAAAATAGCACTGCACACCAGGAATGTGGAGTCGGGGCCGATACTGAAAAGGTCAAAACCAGCACCTTAAACCTGACCCTGTACTCCACCGGGAGCCAGTGCAGTTGCTAAAGCACTGGATGAATGTGATATGTACTAACCAAGTATGTGCTAACGAAGCTACAGCTTCACAAGTCATGTTCATTGCTGATGGAGTTCCCGGCGACCACAGGAACATAAGCACAATTGAAATGCTCTGTAGTTTCTGTGGCTATTTAATAAAATCTTTAGCCTCCACCCCATTTGTTTGCTCATTGTGTTCAAATCCAGACAGAACTTCTGCCCCTGGGCAGAACAATCATTTCATTTCATGCTTTCATTTTGCTTCTGGCAGTCTCATTCATTTCACTTGTCCATTCCATTCGTTATTCTGTAATTTATTTCATTTCTCTTCATTACTGTTTTGTTCATTTATCATTTGTTTCATTTCTATGTTGATTACAAAGGAGACATGAAGTGGGTCCACAAACAAGGAGAAGGCCTGTGCTGCCAACCTTGGCCCCAATACCCAAGCATTGACCACAGACATCTGAAGAGGAACCCCTCTTCCATCTGGACAGGTCTCACTTGTACCCCAAAGCCATAATTAAATCATGAATGACCTGTGTTTTCTCGAGAAATTGCCTTGCATTTAAAAGGAACACACAAAGCATCACTGAGTAGCAAACCCAGGTCCCCACAATCAAAGAGCTGGGAGCAAGAAGAGAAGAAGAGAAGAACCATTACCAGTCTGGTCTCCCTTTCCTGAATTTGGAAGGTCACCCACTATATTTCCCTGAATTCCAAAGCCAAACAGCACAAAGGCAAAATCCTTGATCAAAACCAGAGCATATGAACATATGAACAGACCCTTCTACCTCCCAGTTCTGTGATTCTATGACCCTGTTACAATCGTCTCATAAAAGAATCAAACTCCTCTTCTTAGAATGGAAGGCTAGCTAGTCAAAACACACTTCTTTATTCCTGCTGGTAATTTTTAACGCCTATCACCAGACAAACCGCAGTTTAAGAAACTGGGAACAAGTGTCAGAACTGAATACACCCCACACCACCCCGCTTCTCCTTCATTTCTGGATTGTATTAAGCCAGAGATCTTTGTTGCATCTAAACTATGAAACTCTCACATTACATCAATTGACAAGCCGACATAATAAACCAGGATTAAGCCAGAGATTTGGACATAATGGTGAATCGTAGGTTACTACAAACCAAGAACTAAGCACCAAAGTGACATGGAACTGGGAGGGGAGGGGAGGGGGGAGGAAAACATCATTCTGATGCTTATTCCTGGCTTCATAAAACATGTTTTATGAACATGCTGGTATTGGGCACACAACCTTATACAACGATAGGGTAAACAGCAGTTGGTTTGATTTGCGAAGGCAAAGTAATCACAAAAACATCAAGGTCCTCGTTGAATCAAATTCACTACTTAGAAGATGCTTATGAATTTATGAAAGGATATTGCATCAATTCACAGCCCCTCACTTCTCTCATTTTAAGGAGTTTGTGCTGAGAGAAATACACAGCAAGGAACCCTTGTTGGGTTCTGTCTCAATTAGGGGGATATGACTTGTTTGAAACAGTTTTATTTAGAGAGGCTATTACATTGTTGTGGCCTGTCAATTTTCTCCTGTGAAATATAGCAATATATTTTATCATTGAAAATATACATATAGGAGATGCTCCCTCCATCCTCCCCTGGAGCCCCATAAATCTGTTATGGAGGATTGAGGGGAAACCCAGAACAGGTTTAGGGGGTGTGCATGGAAGGAGAGTGGTGTGTGTGGAGGAATCCTGTCGCATGAACAAACCTCATTCCACACATGGATACCTTTTACAACTATGTTGAATTCCACCCATACATTCTCAGCTTTAGTTAGTTGTACAGTGGTACCTCGGGTTAAGTACTTAATTCGTTCCGGAGGTCCGTTCTTAACCTGAAACTGTTCTTAACCTGAAGCACCACTTTAGCTAATGGGGCCTCCTGCTGCCGCCGCGCCCCCGGAGCACGATTTCTGTTCTCATCCTGAAGCAAAGTTCTTAACCTGAAGCACTATTTCTGGGTTAGCGGAGTCTGTAACCTGAAGCGTATGTAACCTGAAGCTTATGTAACCCGATGTACCACTGTATATGCAAACATTCTGAATGGTGAATGTTCTGGCTGAAGAGCAACTTCCTTGTTTTCTGGAATGTGCTCATCCAAAGAGAAGAAGAACACAGATAAAAACAGATGTAGGCAGTCCTAGTAATGGGGACTGTATGTATTCATATCTGCCTGATGATGCTGTGAGTGGCTGTGTACCAAGAACACAATCACAATTGTTGTTCTTCATTCACCTGAGGCATGTGCAGGTAGGTACATGCATGGACAACCAGATTTAGGGGGAAAGTTTTCAAGCATATATCAAGTAACCACACCCAATCTTGTGGACAACAGGGTCTAGATCACAAGATGGGGCACACACCCCACAGGGGGGCAATTTGATTTTTAAGGGGGGCAATTTGGAAGCTTGTTTAGACCAAGTTAAAGGCCTTTTAGGCTTCCTCCATGTGAATAGGAGTTCACTTTTTGAATAATAAGAATTATACATCACAGGGGGGCAGGCATCAGGGTTTTAGAGATGCTTAGGTGGGGCATGGCCAAAAATAGGTTGGGAACCACTGGTCTAGATTCAATCTCAATTTAAAGCAGCATGTTAAGGACATTTTTAAAAATCCCGATTGAGAAAAGCTACTTTTTTGGCTACAAATGGGTTAGCGTGATAGGAATTCACAAAGTCACCCCCCTCACGGACACAGCCACAAGTTTGTTCGAGTGAAGTCAAAACAGCGTTCATACGACTAGTTCAATTTCTGTTGAGCTTTCCACACATCTCAACTCTGTCCCCAGATTTCACTTCCAGTGAGATGTGAAGTGAGGGCAGAGGGGCCTCTGTGGGAGGAATTTCAAAGGAAGCCAAAAGTGGTTTCAACAACATGACAAATTTCTCAGAGAGGTTTTTCACCAATCGTATATTCACAAGGTTATTGAAGAGCCAGCAGTAAGATGGCTGCCTGAACCAATTGTCATGGGAATGTTGCAGCAAGAAGTGCAGGAACAATGCAATGTGAATGCAGCTTAGTTCTATATTAAATCTTTGGAGTTTTGCATTCCAGTTTACCCGCCTCCTCTGATGGTGTGTGCGCGCATCTGTCCGGTTCGCTTGGTCTTTGAAGAGAGATCAAAATATGGCTCTAAGGAATTTTACTCATTGCAAAGCCACCTACATGGTTTGATATTGATTTATTCCAAACTTTGACTTTTCGCCCACTGCAAGCATACTTATAAATGAAGCTCAGTGGCGCACAGTCAATTTGTTTACATTTTGACAGCTTTTGAAAGAGCCTAGTATTTTTTGCAGCAAAAATGGCTGGTTCAAAAGGGGAAAGAAAAGTTAGACAAGACCAGCAGCAGAAATTCTTTCCCTTCCCAACCTCTTTATCAGTTGCCTGGAGAGCAGAAAAATGTTTTTAAATGTATACAAAAAATGGATCATTATCCTGAAATGTGGGGTGAAATGCCCTCAGGGTTGTTGTTGTGGTTTGTTTTGTTTTGTTTTTTAAAAAACCAACCAAACAAACAAAAAGTATAAAACTGAACCTCCACCTTTTCTAGGCAGCGAAGCTTCAGTGTGCAGGGCACAAATGTTAGTCAGTGAGTTATCTAAAGATATTAGGAACCAATCGCAAATAAAGGGTGCTTTGAGTTCTTTTAGCCCTTTCATTTGGACGAAAACAGAGAATAAATCTGTGCATGCTCAGAGGCAATTTTTAATGTGCCCTTTTGTCTTGCGAGTGTCAATAAATAATTAGATAATAAACAATAAATTATTAGATAAGAATGCTACCACAAATACAAATGTTAGCTCTACATTTCAAAAAACAATTATACAGTGTTTTTTGAATGACATTTAATAGGGCTTATATCCCACCCAACAGCTTAGGCATGTAATGCCCTGAGAGAGAATATTATGAAAATGATATACAGGTGGTACATGACACCAGTCAAGCTTGCAAAAATATATCATTTGCCTGATAATAAATGTTGGAAATGTAAGCTTATTACCGCTGAACTTCTGTTGACTGGAGTACAGCTTCCTTTAGACAGACCTTTGGCCTGCTGAAGTTATTTGTTTTTGTTGGTTTTGCTGCATTTTTATGGACTGCTTTTTAAATTTGAAAACACACGCACACTGCTGTCTTTCTTTTGGGTGAAAATGAGTTGCTGGTACCCATAATAAAACTGTTGTGTGTACCAGCACAAAATGGCTGTCATGGTCATTGAAGGGGGAAAAAAAAGGTGTTGCTACTGGTGAATCATGTCTCAAAAACACTTGGTGTGTTTGTGTGATTAGAAACTGGGGGCAGTAGGTTCTACAGCTTATAGTTACTGTATAGATTTGAAAGATAGCAGTGTAGAAGAGGTACATTTGAGGAAGGTCCATGCCAACTTTGGAACAGTAAGGGCAAGAAATAGCTTTTTTTTGGAATAAATTAGACATGGGATGAATGGCTTTTGGAAGTTGTCAGGTGGCATGCTGGAGTAAGGATTTTTTTTAGGGGAGACATCTCTGTTTGTTTGTTTGCTTTGTGTCTTTTAGGAAACATCTGGTATGTGTCACACCCATTAGTTGTGTGACATGTTTGTAGCTTTTATTGAAAAGGCATTTTTGTATGTGGCCAATAGTATTTGGTGAGAGTTCATAAGTGTGTCCCCTGCATATGTCCAGTATGAACCTGTTGTGAGAGAAGGTTAAGTATAAGAACAGACCTTCCAAGTGTCCCTATTTTCCGGGGACAGTCCTGGATTTACAGAAGCCACCCCAGTTTCTGATTTGATTCCAGAATGTCCTGCTTTTCCTTAAAGGTAAAGGTAAAGGTACCCCTGCCTGTACGGGCCAGTCTTGCCAGACTCTAGGGTTGTGCGCTCATCTCACTCTATAGGCCGAGAGCCAGCGCTGTCCGCAGACACTTCCGGGTCACGTGGCCAGCGTGACAAGCTGCATCTGGCGAGCCAGCGCAGCACACGGAACGCCGTTTACCTTCCCGCTGGTAAGCAGTCCCTATTTATCTACTTGTACCCGGGGGTGCTTTCGAACTGCTAGGTTGGCAGGCGCTGGGACCGAACAATGGGAGCGCATCCCGCCGCAGGGATTCGAACCGCCGACCATGCGATCGGCAAGTCCTAGGCGCTGAGGTTTTACCCACAGCGCCACCCGCGTCCCTTCCTTAGGATGTCTCTATTTGCATCAGAGAAATGTTGGAGGGTATGGAGTTAACCAGCACCCAAGCCATCTGGAGGCAGCTCTGTATAGGCAAGTTTTTAATGTTTTATTATGTTTTTATATATGTTGGAAGCCGCCCAGAGTGGCTGGTGCAACCCAGTCAGGTGGGCAGGGTATAAATAGTAAAATTGTTGTTGTTGTTGCTGCTGTTGTTGTTATGGAACAGGACGTCCTTATTTTCATTGGAGAAATGTTGGAGGGCATGTAAGAAGCAGGGGTTGAATGGGACATGGAATGGGACAACTAGAGAAGGTCAGTTGGAACAAGACAGAATGTGGCTGTGTGGGGGACAGGGAAGACTGGGGAGGTTGAGATTAAATAGCTATAAAAATACCCACATACCAGGCTTCGGCCTTGAAGTTCAGCTAATATGCACAAACTAATATCAGTCTTCTTGAATGTATTGCTTGAGTGTAGAGTACTGCAAGTAGCCTTCCTCTCCAAAAGAGCATGTCAAATGCCTGGTTTAACTCCAAATGGTTTCTAAAGTCAGGCCCTTTGAAATTCTGGCCTAGTCTTTCAACTAATGTCAAAATGCTGCCCTTAGAAGTGTCTCAGGGGGGAGATTCAGCATGTTCCACAAACCAGCAGGCTGCCCCAGAGGGTGCAAGGTAAATTAAGAAAAGGGAGGTGTGATGGGATGATGAGCTGCTTGTTTCGTAAAATCCTGATCCCTCAGAGTTTGGTTAAGTTCCCAAACCTCTGTCTGTGATGGAGCTCCTTAAGCGTGGCTCCATCAATCGCTCGTTGAATCGGACAGTGGGCGTTTACGGAACTTCTTCCAGCATAAAAGCTCCTTAACGGAAACACGTCTTCTGGACTCTCGGCGTGACAGTTTCCGCCGAGGAGTGGGTGTTCCTACGGGAGGTCCTGAAACCCCCCCACTGTTCTCGCTTGAAGTATCTCTGAGCTCTCCCTCCGACTCACTTTCCCTTGGAACTCCACTTCTCCCCCTGCTGGTCCCCTCCTCCGCTGAGTGGTCTCTCTCACCCTCCATGAGCCCTTTCACCTCCTTCGTCTCAGATGACAGTTCCCTGACATCCACCTCCCCTCCAGGGCCCCCTTCACCCCCTCCCCTCCCCTCCTCTGCGGGAGGCGAGGGAGCAAAACCCCTGAAGGAACCTCCCTCATCTTCCGAAGTTTCGAACACTTCCCTCCACCTTTTGCTGTTCCCGGTTTCCAAGTACTCCTCCTCCTCGGAGTCGGTACCTCCTTCCAACTCCGATTCCCTGAATCCCTCCAGTTCCTCCTCATCGTCGGTGGTGCCAAAGTACTCCCTTCGGAACCTCGCTACTGGCTGAGGTTTCCTGGGGAACCTTTGGTGGAACGTTTCGATCAAGACCTCGTCATGGACCTCCTCTGCCTTCACCCAGGTGTTTTCTGACTCTGGTTCCCCTTCCCACGCGACCAAATACTCCACCTGATTCCCCTTCCACCTGGAGTCGATGATTTCCGCCACATAGTTGCGGCTTTCCCTTTCTTCTATGGCTGGCCCCCGTGTGGATACCCCTTCACCTTCCCCCCGGTATGGTGACAGTAATGACCTGTGGAATACTGGGTGCAGTTTCATGTGGTTCGGTAACCGGAGTCTGAAAGCCACTGGGTTGATCTGTTGGATGACCTCAAATGGTCCCCATCTTTTGGGTCTCAATTTCTTGCAACCCCCCTTGTACGGCAACCCTTGGGTTGATAGCCAGACCCGACTCCCCACCCTAATTGTTTCACCTTCCCTTCTGCTCTTGTCTGCCTGCCTCTTATATTCTTCTTTGGCCCTTTCTAAGTTGTGTTGGAGTTGACGATGGATCGCTTCCATTTCTTCTACAAAAAGTTCAGCGGCCGGAACACTCCATCTCTCTCCTCCTTCCCCTGGAAACGCCCTGGGGTGGCACCCATAATTAGCCAAAAATGGGCTCATCCCGGTGGACACATTCTCTGCATTATTGTAAGCAAATTCCGCTAGTGCCAACTTTTCGACCCAATCGTTTTCTCTGTCATTGACATAGCACCTCAGGTATTGTTGAAGGATACCGTTTGCCCTCTCCGCCTGCCCATTGGTCTCAGGGTGCCTGGCAGTCGAAAAGTTGACCTCTACGTGCAACAAGCTCATAAGCTTCCTCCAGAATCTGGACGTGAACTGTTTCCCTCTGTCGGACACCAGCCTCAAGGGGGCGCCATGCAGCCTAAAAATATGTTCTACAAACAATTTCGCTGTCTCTTCCGCCGTGACTGCATGTGAGCAAGCTACAAAGTGACCCATCTTAGTTAACTGGTCTACTACGACTAGTATGGCGGTTTTCCCCTGGGATTTGGGCAGATCAGTCATAAAATCTATCGACACCGCCTCCCACGGTCGTTCTGGTGTGGGTAACGGTTCTAATAAACCCGCTGGTGCCCGCCTTTCTCCTTTGGCTCTCTGGCATTGGTCACACCTTCTCACATACTCCCGTACATCCTCCCTCACCTTGGGCCACCAAAACTCCCTGGTCACCAACCACATGGTCTTGTGTTGCCCAAAATGCCCCGCTGTGGGATTGTCGTGCAACTGTTTGAGTACTCTCCCCCTCAATTCCCCTTCGGGTATATATAGTGCCCCTTTGTAATACAATGCCCCGTTTCTTTCTTCAAAACCTCCGGGGTCTTCTCCCTCTCTCCTTAAACCTCTGAGCTTATCCTGGGCGTACTCATCATTTACCGTCCCCTCTACCAGTTCTCTTTGCCCCACCCAGGCCGCACCACACACCCAGTGGTCCTCTGGGATAATATGTCTCTCTTCTGGCACTCCCTCCCCCTCCAAATATTCAGGTTTGCGAGAGAGAGCGTCCGCTCTGATGTTTTCTGGACCTGGCACGTAGCAGATTTCAAAATGGAATTTGGAGAACTCCTGGGCCCATCTCACTTGTCGTTGGTTGAGCACTCGTGCTGTTCTCCAATACTCCAAATTCTTGTGGTCCGTACACACTTGCACCTTATGCTGTGCGCCAATTAGTAAGTGTCTCCATCTCCGGAACGCTTCGTGAATGGCGAGTAGTTCTCGGTCATATACCGTGTAGTTCCTCTCGGATTTGTTCAGCTTACGCGAAAAGAAGGCACACGGTCTCCATTCCGACTTATTGCTCCCTGGCTGAAGCAGCACTGCCCCCACCGCCCGGTCTGAGGCATCAGTTTCCACTCTCATGGGTTTTTGTAAATCCACATGCAGGAGCTGTTCTTCCGAAGCGAATGCCTTTTTCAATTCCTCAAAAGCGTGCTCCGCCTCTGCCGTCCAAACGAATTTCTTCTTGCTGCTTAGACAGTCTGTGATGGGAGCCGTTAAGTGGGCAAAGTTCTTGATGAATTTACGGTAAAAGTTCCCAAACCCTAAGAACCTTTGCACATCTTTTTTGGTTTTCGGTGTCTTCCATTCCAGCACCGCCTGGACCTTGCCTGGATCCATGGCTAATCCCTTGTCTGATAAGCGGTACCCCAGGAATTCCACCTCCTTGGTGTGGAACTGACACTTCTCCAATTTCACCCACAACTGGTTTGCTTGCAGCTGGCTCAGCACTTCCCTGACATCCTTCACATGCTGCTCCTCATTCTCCGAATATATCAGCACGTCATCGAGGAATGCCACGCAATTCTTGTAGAGCAAAGGTCCCAGTACATGGTTCATGAGCGATTGAAAACAGGCGGAGCCTGATTGCAATCCGAATGGCATAACGAGATATTCGAAAGCCCCTAGGGGGGTGAACATCGTTGTCTTCCATTCATCCCCCTTCTTTATTCGTATCAGGTTGTACGCTCCTCTCAAGTCCAGTTTCGTGAATATCTTTCCCTTCCTCACCCTGGTCAAAATGTCATCAATCCTGGGCATGGGGAAAGTCACTGGTTCTGACACGGCATTCAGGGCCCGGTAGTCCACGACCAATCTCGGTTTATCCGTGTTTTTTTTGTCCACAAAAAACACTGGACTGCCCCCCACCGCTCTGGACTCTCTGATGAAACCTCTCTTCAGGTTTTTGTCAATAAACTCCCTCAACTCCTGCATTTCCCTGTCTGACATGGCGTACAGCTTGCCCACGGGTAGCTGGGCCCCAGGGACCAGGTTAATCTGGCAGTCAAAGTCTCTATGCGGTGGTAGTTTATCTGCTTCCCTTTCGCTGAAGACCTTGCTCAGGTCAGCGTATTGTTTGGGCACCTTCCCTTTGTTCGCCACTTCCGTCCCTGCTATGGAGGCTTTTGCCCCTTCTGGCACCTTTCCCTCTTTGCAGTGTTCCAGGCAATGTCCTGACCCAAAGGACACCACTCTCTGATGCCAGCCCACTAGCGGGTCATGCAACGCTAGCCAGCTCATTCCCAAAATGACTGGCGCCCCTCCCAGGGTGGCTACATTGAACGCTATCCTTTCGGTGTGCCTTGCCACCCTCATAACCATTGGGACGGTCTGTAGGCTAACTTCTCCCCCCAACAGCTCCCTCCCATCGATCGTGGTGACCTGCAGGGGGTTGCTTAAAGGGAGTGTCTGTATCTGGTGTTCCGCTGCAAACTCCTTGCTCATAAAATTACAGGAGCTGCCTGAGTCTAACAGCGCCTTGGTCTTTAGTGGGTATCCGTTTGCCAGCTCTAGCAACACCTCTATTACTAGGGCTGGTCTTGGAGGTTCCGGAGTGGGCACTTTTACTGCTCCTTGGCCTGTCTGCAGTGCCCTGACAGAGGCAGACAGGCGTTGGCTTTTACTGGCTCCTGGACTTCCTCCTCCTTTCCCCCAACAGCCCCCGCCATCCCTTGCCATTCCTTTCTTTGCGGGCAGACTCTGGCAAAGTGACCTGGCTGCTGGCAGAGGTAACATTTCTTGGCGCTCTTTCCCTCCTTCTTCCTCCCTTCACTGGGATTTGAAACTGCGCGCGCGTGCGCTGTTCCAACTTCCATCGGCTCTCCGGGCGGGAAACTTGGCTCTGGAATCTCTGGAATGCGGAAATCCCTCCAACGCTCTCCTTTCCCCTCCCGCTTCTCCAAGGCTCTTGCCTCCTGGCGCGCTCCAATGGTCAGCGCTGATTTGGTCAGCTGGTCCATAGACTCCGCCCTGGGCGCCCGGGAAAGTTCGTCTTTCACCGCCGAAGAAAGCCCCTCTTCAAATAGCATTTGAATGGGTTCCGCCGATAGGTCCCACCCCAATCTATGTATCAACATTGTAAACTCAGTCCAGTACTCACGAACCGATCGGCTCCCCTGTTTGCAAGCCATCAATTGTCTGCGTACCAGTCCCTGTTCAATCTCGCTGGAAAACATCAAATCCATGGCGCGAAAAAACTTCCTCGCGTCCTTCAGCATGTCACTATTCCCTGCCATCAGGGGCCTGACCCAGTCTCTCGCCCCTCCTTCGAGATGGCCAATCACAAACGCCACTCGCGATGCCTCATCGGGAAAGTCATTAAACTGCAGTTCAAGAGCATACTGCATCTCTGTCCTAAAGGCTTGGTAGTTCCTGGGGTCCCCCCCAAACTTCTGCACCATTCCTGGCATCTTTCTTGCTAGTGTAGCGCCTTTTGCCTTTTCTGCATCCTGCGCCCTCCTTTCTTCTAGCCTCGCCGTTTGCATTGCTAGCTGGAGTTCCAACATTCTGTACCTTTCTTCCAGAGTTGGACCTTCTCCAGCTCCTCCTGCTCCTCCGGCTCCGGCTGGGTCACTCATGATGCCTCTCTGCACAAGCTGCTTTCAGGGACTGTCCGATTGCTGTGATGGGATGATGAGCTGCTTGTGCGTAAAATCCTGATCCCTCAGAGTTTGGTTAAGTTCCCAAACCTCTGTCTGTGATGGAGCTCCTTAAGCGTGGCTCCATCAATCGCTCGTTGAATCGGACAGTGGGCGTTTACGGAACTTCTTCCAGCATAAAAGCTCCTTAACGGAAACACGTCTTCTGGACTCTCGGCGTGACAGTTTCCGCCGAGGAGTGGGTGTTCCTACGGGAGGTCCTGAAACCCCCCCACTGTTCTCGCTTGAAGTATCTCTGAGCTCTCCCTCCGACTCACTTTCCCTTGGAACTCCACTTCTCCCCCTGCTGGTCCCCTCCTCCGCTGAGTGGTCTCTCTCACCCTCCATGAGCCCTTTCACCTCCTTCGTCTCAGATGACAGTTCCCTGACAGGAGGCATCTTTTTGGACTTGTGTGATCCTTTTATCAAGTAAGCCACTTTGCAGGTTTGTTAAATGAAAAAGCCAGCCTGCATATGATGACAACAGTGATAATGAAACAAAATTTTGACAGTGTAGAAGTAGAAGAAGCTTGTGGGATGTAAGGATGATACAAAATATATGTTTTCCTCTCTCTTCTTTTGTACGTTTCTTTTGCAATGCTGGCAAACGGTAGGATGGAAATACAGTGGTGAAGTCACTAAAGAATAAAATTCATCTTGCATGCAGTTTCAAGCCAACTCAAACCTAAGGGTCCCTTTACTGCCAAGTGACACAAGTCTATTTCTGCCACCAAAGTGTACTTTAAGTAATACTGGTAAGATTAGTAAACATGAATGTGCTACAGTATGTTTGTACATGAAATAAGAAAACACTTCTGTTATTGATCTTGCCCCAGGAATGCAGCTTCCAATTTGTTTGCACAGTGTCTTTTGTTAACAGTATGAATTGAGGCACCAGGGAATTCATCTGAGAACGGGCTTTCTGATCTTCCTGGAGAGGTTATTGGTACAATAGTAGAGGTCAAAAAGCAACAGGCATTGGCAGAAGTCTATAACAAGTTGAGAAAGTTGCTTCCCCCCTCCCATTTTCCCCCCAGCCTAAAGTGATGTTAGAATTTTTAAAAATGTAGTAAGCTAGGAGTCTGATCCCATGAATTCCTTTCCCAAAAGAATGGATCATAAGTTGATCCCAGGATAACCCCAGAGGACTGTCAGGAGATCATCCTACACTTGAGTAGGACTCTGGCAGAGACACATGCCTGACTGGCATGTTCTCTCCCTCCTGGTCGATCGTTCGGGAGCTTCAAAAGCTTTCTTCAGCCCGAACATCACAGCGACCGATGCCAACAGACATCGGCACACTTAGGGATCCGCAGAGTCTTCGCAGCTTGCATAACAGACCTCAGCAACTCAGCATTTTGGCTAATCTACTTTATTTACATATAAACACACACGGAGCACTGCAACATGGCTCCTTCTCTAGCATCAGACAGCAAAGAGAATGAACAAAGGACAATAGTCCCACTTCACGGAACACAGTAACACAAACATCCCATCTCCGTCACTTCTCACTTTGTGGAGTCAAAACATACACTGTCATGTGAAAGACAACAATCCCATGACTGCAATCATGGAGCAGAAATTCTAGCAAGGACACAAACACATGAAGTTACCTTATACAGTACTATCTCATCACTGGCTCATCTAGCCCAGAGCTGGCAGTGGATTTCCAAGACCCCCGGAAGAGGAATTTCCCAACCCTGAAATCAGTGCAAATGAAGCTGCTGGATTGAACCTTCAGCACTCCACTACCACACTGCTGACACCAATGAGAGCTAGCCTTCCAGCGACAAATCTGCTAGCACATTTGCAAAATTATGCACCAAAGAAAATCCCCTGTGTTGCAAAAAAAGAACACTCTGAACAACAACAAGCAACGTGTCGGCTAATAATATACTGACAATATTTTTATAACACTATACTGTTTCAGAATTCATAAGCCGAAGACATATAATATGTGCATGGAGTCACAAACTAATAAGAATCAAATAAATGTTCCAAGAGCAGGAATGATAGGAGTGGCAGTCAATATCCTGCAACACTTTTTTGTGATCCATGGCCATTTGATGTACGTTTGGGGACTATCAATTTACTGATGAAGATTTATCATTGAAACAGTTCACTGTCATGGAAGAACTGTACTGTCTGCTGCTGTGCTGGGAGCACCCTATTGCGACGTTTGGAGCACCCATCATCTCACGTTTGTAGGCTAGTGTTATAAAAATATTGTCAGTATATTATTAGCTGATGTGTTGCTTGTTGTGAGTCGAGGACCCACAACCCACGTAGGGGTAAATAAGACACAAGGACACATGTATTTTAGGTTAATGGGCTAAAGAAGGCCACAACTTTATTGGTTACAGCATGTGAGTGGTATTGGGTTAGGCATTGGATCAAACAACTTATATATGACCCCACCCTACACAGCGGGGGGGGGGGTCATTTGAAGGTTAACAATCAGTGGGAGGAGTTTGTTGATGCAAATACAACTGGAAGCTTCCCCTGATGCCACCGGGGGTCGTGCCATGGTCTTAGCCACCAGCAGGGCATCAGACAGATCTGACGACTCCAGGAAACAGAATGAGGTGCGGGGCTAAACCCCGCCCCCAAGCCAACCCTATTGGCTGGCCTGACAGGCGCAGCGCGGCAGCCAGGAAAATGATGCAGGGGACCGAATACACCCCCCTGCTGACGCGGGAACGGCTCCCGCTCACAACACATCCCCTCTGGGAGGAAGAGAGGCTTTGTTGTGCAGAGCACATTTGCAAAGCCAAGTAGGGTCCAGTGTGGTTTCAAATTGTATGGGGGGCTGTGTGCTGAGAGTGCTGCATTGCAGGGGGTTGGACTAGATGACCCTTGGAGTACTTTCAAATCTAGATGAACCTTGGGGTACCTTCCAACTCTACAATTCTATTATCTCCTCGCCCATCGCTAAAAAGCAGCACCACGGGGGGGGGGGGAAGCATGTACTTTAATTGCATTTACACAATTTACATCTTCTTCTTCTTCTTTACCCCACCAGCTAATACGCCAATCATGTTATATCAATTAGCCATCAATAATACTAAATAGCGACGCGGGTGGCGCTGAGGGTTAAACCACAGAGCCTAGGACTTGCCAATCAGAAGGTTGGCGGTTCGAATCCCCATGACGGGGTGAGCTCCCGTTGCTCGGTCCCTGCTCCTGCCAACCTAGCAGTTCGAAAGCATGTCAAAGTGCAAGTAGATAAATAGGTACCGTTCCAGCGGGAAGGTAAAAGGCATTTCCATGCGCTGCTCTGGTTCGCCAGAAGCGTCTTAGTCATGCTGGCCACATGACCCGGAAGCTGTACGCTGGCTCCCTCGGCCAATAAAGCAAGATGAGCTCCGCAACCCCAGAGTCGGTCATGACTGGACCTAATGGTCAGGCGTCCCTTTACCTTAATACTAAATATACTTACATTCCTGCAAAAAAAAGTACATTGTGGGATACAATACCCCTTTCTAAAACCAAAGCCTAAATGTCTTGTATAATGTGCATGTCTTGTTCCGAAGTGGACCTATAAAGTGCACTACTTCCAAACTGTTTGAACCATCTACAGATTTCCATCTAGGAAATAGGTATGTTACACAGTTTTGTTTTGTTTTGTTTGTTAAGCTGCATCTCTCTTCTAAGGTTAGAAGAGGCATCTTCTGTCTTTACGTTGAATAAGAAGTGAAGCAGCTCTAAAAGAGGCACTCCACAACCTGAACAAAACAGAAGCCAAAATAATTGCTTAACAGGGACTATGTGGAGACAGCGGAGGATTTCAGAAAGACCATATTAATTCAAGTGGAATAGACTCTCCATCATATCCACAATAGACTCCTGGAAGCAGACTGTGTACAAAAAAAAAAAAGAGGGTTCAGGAGTCCTCGGCTGCCACAGCTAATCTCCTTTTATGTTCGCTTAATCCCAGGCAAAATCCAACACTATTTTTCTAAAATATATATAAAAAATCCTTATAGATAACAGAGACTAAAGCTCCCATTTATACCAGGCAGAAGCGAGTGCTTAAAATGTTGCTGTTTTAGAAGGTCAGTGAAAGGAAACACTTTCTCGCTTCAGACACTAAGGACTCGGTTTTTTAAGATTACTGAAACTAAGTCACTATAAAATATAATCTCGCTCCAAAGGCAAACACTTCCTTAAGCCTATAGAGAGTCTTAGCAGCCCCTGTTAACTGCTTGAAAGTTAAAAGACTTTGTAATTTCTTTTCCTTTGATAGTATGACACAACACTTCTATTCAAATCTGAGGAGCCTGGAGATTTCAGAGTAATTTGGGTGCCAAAGATATACAGCTCACTTCAAATGCATATCCTACTTCACAGTCTCCAAATCAATGGGAGTTTTGCTTTTATTTGCTGCAGTGAATGTGTCTCCACTTTTGTCCCTTTTCCCCAAAAGTATTGATGCCACCTCTGACTTTTCATTTAGTTCTTTTGTAATCCTGCTACGAACAAACATAGCTAATCATATTATATTGCACGTGGCACAGTAGCTATCACATCATATTCACTATCAGGATTTAACCGACTGTTACCTAGGACTAGATTCAGAGATCGTATTTCCTTTCCACTACCTGGAAGATTTCACGTTGGTTTCCAGTCCATCTCCCAGCTCATTTCAAGATGCTAATGCTGATTACAGATGGGTGACTATTCTGCAGCTCCCCCTGGATTAACTCAGAAATTGCATATGTTCTTTTTTGGGGGGGTTGGTAGGGTCAGAAAATCAAGAGCTCGGAATCGCTACATTTGTTTGTGTGTGTATTGGTAAAATATGCTATAGCGGCAAAATGTGAGAATGGTTGAAAAGGCTACCCCATGGAGAGCTGGCAGGGCATTATTCCTTTTCCCTCAATTTTTGCCCCTGCAGTGCTCATCCTCAGGGGTTGCCAACCTTTTTGCACTAGTGGGCACATTTTGAATTTTGAATGTGATGGGCGCACCAGTCGAAAAAATGTAACTGCTGAACACTCTATTGCAAAAATTGCCTACATTACAGTGGTACCTTGGGTTACATACGCTTCAGGTTACATATGCTTCAGGTTACAGACTCCGCTAACCCAGAAATATTACCTCAGGTTAAGAACTTTGCTTCAGGATGAGAACAGAAATCATGCAGCGGCGGCAGCTGGAGTCCTCATTTGCTAAAGTGGTGCTTCAGGTTAAGAACAGTTTCAGGTTAAGAACGGACCTCTGGAATGAATTAAGTACTTAACCCAAGCAATACCACTGTATTGCTATTGCATGTTGATACCAGTGATAGATAGCCCAGCTTGCTCTGCTCACTAAGCCCCCCTACCCTCCAGCCCCTTTGTCAAGCCCACTTACACCATTCCTGACCAATCTCCCCCCTTTAGACATCACCTACCTCCTTACCTATCCCATCACAGCTTGCCCTAATGTCCCTTCCTTCTTTCCTCACAGCTCACCCCAATCCTCTCCCCCTTCCCCCCAGATCACCAGAAGCCCCACATCCTTTAAAAGGAGGGGGTGATACTTCACAGAGTTTAATGGTAAATCATTCACACAAGCGCATTCCCACTCCATTAAACCTTGCTGCAAAAGCATTTTGCAGAGGAAGGAAGCACTTCAGATAGCGGTTCGGCAAGCTCCTCTGTTGCCGAAGCCCTAAAGGCATTTCAGAGAGTGCTTTGGCAGCTCACCTGAGCCACCTATCACCTTGTTCATTCTCTGCCTGCCATTCTGTTGTCATGCTGAAATTGGGGGGCCACCTATTGGTGGCCATGGAAACTGCAGCATGACAACAGCCTTAGATTTTTATGTATATATAAAGAAATGTTCATTTGAGGAAAGCTCATCTCAGTGATAAGGTACAAAGTCAAATAGAGGAGAAAGAGGGGGGTGAGGAACTATTCAAACATATTTGAGATGATTTCTCTAGTTCACCTTCAGCTTGCTATAGGAACAAATTGGGAAGTTCATACCCTTCCTCTTTTATTTTTCACTGTCAAAGAAAGAGCAGGGGAGGAAAAGGTTTATTGTTTGGCTGGATATAAATTTTCAGTTATGTTGTTGCTTTTGTTATTGGCCTTTATTTCCATAAGATAAATTTTCATATATGTGTTTTGTATTGGTAGGAATTATTCAGACATTCTGTAGGGTGATAGATTTATGAGACGAAAGGCAGTCTAATAACAAGAAGGAGAAGCCAAAAAGAGCAGCCAGATGTGTTTGCATATTATCTCAGCCACATAACTGACTTTCTCTTTAGCCTTGCAGACCTTTTGTTCCTCTTGGAAGGAATATGCAAATCTGTTCCAGCTCTGAAGGGAATTCTGCTTGACGATTAGGGTTGTACTCTCAACCTAAAGAGATAAAACACTGAAGCTGAAGCCCCACATGATATATTATTCACTGGGCAGTACCATTTCAGAATGAAGGTGGGGAATGGAATGCTTGAATGTAAAGTATTTTCACACAAAATGCTTCCTAAACAACCTATGAAACAAATGTGTCAGGCAGGCAGTTCCAGGCTAGCTTTTTCCCCTGCCAAGAAAGATTTCTAGGCTAACAAATATTTTATGTGGGCCAACATTCAGACATTTGATTCCCACACCTGCAGCAGAACAGGCCAGCAATGGATTATTATATGTGAGGCTTCTGCTCATCCATTGTAGGTCATAGAATGCTAGGCAAATAGAGCTGGATTGGACTAATTAAAATCATGGAAGAGAAATCTAAAAATTGTTCATAAAACAGGACTGGGCTTTCATGTCCCATTTACCCATCTCCTGACAAGTTCTTGCTCACTTCACAAATTCCACCCACTTCTCTGGAGGCTTCTTGCAGAATACATTTCAGATGGTCCAAAGATTGCTGACTCCCATTGTAGTGGTGGCGGTGGGGACATCTGGAGCACTGGCAGTCTACTTGGTTGCATATCTTGAGGATAATGTCACTCAACTTCAGAGTGACCTTGACTCTGCAGTTATTGCAGTTCTGATAGAAGTGTTCTGATGAATGTATAATTGATGGATTTGAAATCGCATGGACTGGAGGGGGGGCAAAAGTAGACTCCAAGCTTGAGGTGGCCTTTGGCAAAGTTGCTTCCCCTCCTCCTTGTCCTTCCACCAATTCCTTGACCCTCCTTCTCTCTCTCAATCTCTTTTTTAACTTCTGGGTCTTCCTTCTTTATGGCTTCCTCTCCCTCCTGTCACTGGACTGCCCACCTCTCTCCCCCCACCCTCTCCCCAACCCTTGCCATCACTAGTCCTCTCTCTCTCTCTCTCTCCCTCTCTCTCTTCCCTCTCCGCATTGCTTACAAGGCAGCAGATGACCAAGGAAAATATAATAATAGTGAAGGCACACCCAGCAAAAGTAGATCTCCAGGGTGATGCTCTGTTGGGAGCAGAGCCAGTAGGTATCATGGGGAAATTCTAATGTTGATATACTACCGCTTTCAGGAGGCGGAAGAACAGAAAGGATGCATCATGAGCAATACTCAACACAATTTTGAATGACGTTTTCAAAATCTCCTCCTAAGCAATATAGGGGCAGAGATTTACCAGGCATTCTAATTCTTTATTATTATTTATTAAATTTCTATCCCATCTTCATCCAAGGATCACAAGGAAGTTTGCAATATAAAAACACAAACAAACATAACAGTGAAACAAAAACAACAACCTTCCCTACCCCCCTGTTTAAACAGCCATTGTTGTTGTTGTTGTTTAGTCGTTTAGTCGTGTCTGACTCTTTGTGACCCCATGGACCAGAGCACGCCAGGCACTTCTGTCTTCCACTGCCTCCCGCAGTTTAGTCAAATTCATGCTGGTAGCTTCAAGAACACTGTCCAACCATCTCGTCCTCTGTTGTCCCCTTCTCCTTGTGCCCTCCATCTTTCCCAACATCAGGGTCTTTTCCAGGGAGTCTTCTCTTCTCATGAGGTGGCCAAAGTACTGGAGCCTCAGCTTCACGATCTGTCCTTCCAGTGAGCACTCAGGGCTGATTTCCTTAAGAATGGAGATGTTTGATCTTCTTGCAGTCCATGGGACTCTCAAGAGTCTCCTCCAGCACCATAATTCAAAAGCATCAATTCTTTGGCGATCAGCCTTCTTTATGGTCCAGCTCTCACTTCCATACATCACTACTGGGAAAACCATAGCTTTTACTATATGTACTTTTGTCAGCAAGGTGATGTCTCTGCTTTTTAGGATGCTATGTCTTTTTAACAGCCATAGATTGTTTAATTAGTCAAAGGCCTGGGAAAAGAGGATTTTTTTGGCCTGGCACCTAAAGATATGTATCAAAGGTGCCAGGAGAGCCTCCCTGGGGAGAGCATTCCACAAATGGGGAGCCACCACAGAAAAGGTCTGTTCTCACACTCTGGGCCTCTTGTGGAAGAGGGACACAAACAAAGGCCTTAGAGGATTATCACAGAGTCGGAAAGAGATGGTCCAGAAACACAGAACTGCTCCTCCTAAATAAGGACAGCTGGGACAATTGAAATCAATAATTGGAGAAGTTGTATACATCCAACAAAGTGTTCCAGTTTTGTGTGTGTGTTTCCTGCTGCAAACAAGGGGTTATATGGAAAGCAACATTTATTATCACTGCTCCAGCAAGCTCAAAAATGTTTTAAACCCTTTTCACCTAGTTTAACCCCAGATATCTGGAACCTGCTGGAACCTTTCAGCCAGCTGTAGTAGGTTGGAAAATATATCAGAAGCCATCCAAATTACTTTGTTGTCAGTGCATACCATTTGCAGCCTGTCTCTGAATGGCTGTCAAGTTATCAGCCAGTTTCAACAGGTCTGATACAAATGAAAAGAGGCTTATGTAAGAAAGAAACAAAAGGCTCATTTTAAACTCTGCTCTCTGCCAAAGTTCAGAAGCTGTTGCCCAAACATTTTAAACTAAGAATTCAGTTATCCCCTGCAGAGTTATTAAATTTGAAGGAGGGTGTTTAAATTTTGCCATTCAAGTGTAAAAGCAGAGGGATTTTAATCCAGCTTTACAGCAAAAGTTGGTGCATTCTTATCTACAAAAGAGACAATGCCATCTCCATAATTAGAAGCAGTATTTCTGTAGAATGTGTAAAAGATTTAGACAGTCCACCAATAAAAGGAATGACATGGAATCATAGCAGAGGTGTTTCATAATAGTCCAGCCTGCTGGACATGATAGTTTAGTGTACTGCATCAAACATCAGGCTCCAAGCCTCTTAATTACCATAGCTCAAAGTCATACTATCCCTATTCCATGGACTCTTACCTTTACGGAGAAGGATACTATTGTTATTATCACTGTGCAATTTAAAATTCCATGTTACAAATAGATAAAACAGGTTACAGTCACAGGAATTGAGTAGATCACGAAAGTTCATGTTTCAGGTATCAAAATCCAGGGTAAAGACAAGTATTTTGTATAGTGAAGGTGCCAGATGGACCTTTGTAGGGAGGGAATTCCTTAACTAATGGCTACTATAAAGAATGCCCCTCATCCAGGCCAATACCTCCCTCAAATTTATTGGGGTGGCAGATGCAAATATGGCAAATGATGTGAGGCAGTTGTGTCTTCTTCAAGCACCAACCTAAGTGTATGTTGCACTTTGATTCCCCCCCCCCCCCAAGGACAAAATACTCCAGACACCCTAACTAAAAGTGAGTAAGGATGCTAATGAGAATTATTTCCTAAGACTTCTGGGGAAGATATATAATGAATTGGAAAAAAAATGTTGAAATAATCATTTATTAAGAAACCAGAAGCCTTTCTACTTGGAATAATAGGAATGGAATTGCCTAAAAAAAGATGTTAGATTGTTTTTGTATGCCACAACTGCAGCAAGAATTTTACTTGCCCAAAATTGGAAATCACAGGAAATACCAACAGTGGAAGATTGGCAGATGAAGATATTGGACTTTTTGGAGCTAGACGACCTTACTGGAAGAATCTGTGATCAGAAAGAGGAGGAACATCAAGAAGAATGGAAGAAATTTAAGGAATATTTAGCAAAATACTATACTATAATATAAGCGAAATACTTGCAAGTACTAAATTTGGTTTAGGATTAAAGTATGTTGAATTGTATAATAATATGGATTGAGAATATTATGAAAAGAAAAGAAGTTAGTAATTTGAACAACTAATTTTATTAGAAAGTGGATATTGGAAAATTGCTAAAATGAGATTTAATGAAAATCAGTTAGGAAGGATTTGAGGAAGTCATTTAATAATGGATTTTAACTTGGATTTTTACCCGTAAGAAGTTTTGAATGTATGTTTGTTTTTCTTTTTTATATGTTTTGTTATTTGTTTGTCATTTTGTGTTATATTTTTTATAAATTTGAGAGAGAATTATTTCCTGTTGGGATTCATTCAGTGTTCTATGCGATTTTATTCAATGAATTGAGTAAATGCACTCAGCCATATACAGTCCTTTAGGATTAAGCCTATAAAAACATTTATTTTTCTAGCAGGCTCTTCCTACCATTTCTTCCTCCTTACCACAAGAGTGGGTTTGTTTGGGAAGTGGGGGAGACCAGTGTGAACACTAAAACTCCTTTTTGCTGAGTTCCTCCCACCTAAATAAGGTTCAGGAAACCACTGTGAGGCAAAGTATATGAAACACACCCATCCACTTTTAGAAATACTGGTGGGCACTGCTAAAATCTGCTGGGAGAGAAATGGCTCCTGTTTCTCTCAGTTGTTCATCCATGGTCATCAGTTTAAAAACGTAAAGGTAAAGGAGCCCTGGATGGTTAAGTCCAGTTAAAGGCGACTATGGGGTTGTGACACTCATCTCACTTTCAGGCTGAGGGACCCGGTGTTTGTCCACAGACAGCTTTCCAGGTCATGTGGCCAGCAGGACTAAACCGCTTCTTGTGCAACGGAACACTGCGACAGAAACCAGAGCTCAGGGAAACACTGTTTACCTTCCCTCCGCAGTGGTACATTTTATCTACTTACACTGGCATGCTTTCAAACTGCTAGGTTGGCAGGAGCTGCCACAGAGCAACAGGAGCTCACCCCATTGCAGGGATTTGAATCGCCAACCTTCTGATCGGCAAGCCCATCTGCATCCATATTTCTCCCTTTAAGAGAAGGATTCTCAGCAATCTGTGCATCCACTGTACAGATTAACTGTGAACGTGTGCAAATGTTTTCTGTGAGTCACAGCCTTAGGATCTATGACCCCTCCCCCAATGAATTCTGCCATCAAAACTCTCCCCAACACACAAAGTTCATCAGATGCTTCTCCTGTGCAGCAACCCCAAAGTCAACTCAATATTTCATATTAGGAAAATTTAAGTGACAATCCAGCATCAAAACTTCTAAAACAGTGATGGGGAACTTGTCGTGCTTCACATACTATGGAGCTGCTGCAGCCAACATGGCCAGAAGTCAAGGATGAGAGGAGTTGTAGTACAACATTATATGGAGAGCCACAACCTCTCTCACTGCCAGGATATGTCAATGATAGGGTTGCCATAAATGCAGCCGATTTCTGCCTGAACACTGCTGCCAATTGCACTATTCTGTATATTTCCAGCAAATTTCTGACATATGACAACCCTACCAATGAATATTATCTAACATGGACAGAGATTTAAAACAAAAACAAAATCACCTCCATGATTATTCTGGAACTTGGTAATGAAATTGAATTGGCAGTTGTTTATGTCTCAGATTGCAAGGGGACCAAAGCACCAAAGATACAGCAGCAGGAAAAGAAAATGCACTCACTTTAATTTAACTAGTCGTCTCTATTCTAGCAACTAAAATGTTTCAAGTGACACATGATCATTTTGGGAAGATTTTATCTTTATTTTAGACCCTGCTCATCTCAGTGAAGTCTCTTAATTAGCACAATCCTTGTGGGAGCAAATTAATGAGCCAATCTACATGTGTTAGCAAGGATTTCATCATCCTAATGTCATATATTTAAAAGAATCTAAAATGGTTTATTAACAATACCATTGAGTTTCATTTTCCTTTCAGCTATTGCTTTTATTTGATTTTTCTTTCTTTCTTGAGGGAATCTTAAGAGGTAAACAACAAAGAGAGAAATTGCACAATTAATACAAAAAGCCGGAATGATAGTCAACAGAAGAAAACGTAATTTATCAAAATATAACACAAAAATGAATTTCATATTTTAAAAGTATCAACAATAAATAAATATGCTAAATCTATAAAAATTGATAATAATTTCCATTGATGGTAAAATGTGGCATGATGGTTTCTAAGAATTAGATAAAATCTTTAAAAAACTTTTATCACGAGCAGTTAGTGACAAATGTTCCTAGTGGGTGGAAATTCCTGATCTGGATTTGTTTTTTGTTTTTCTTGTTTCTTGTTGTGATACTGTTCTATTGGTACGTAAAGTTCATTGGCTTTCAGTGGTAGAGTTTCACTCTCAGACAACTTTCTAAGCCACTTTGAAGTGGCCTTCATATCCAGGCTTAATCAAACTGTGGATCCCATAGATCACTTGAAGGTGACTCATCTACAACCAGTAAGCATTTCTCCAGTAATGATATTTTCTGGTAGCTAGCTTTTTGTTCTTGTATGATGTTACAAACGATATTGGATTAGTGCATACGTTTGAGTAATGAGCACTCATTCTCATCAGAAGGCAATTTATGGCAGTGATACAAATTTCAAACTGATTTGCAGAGTTAAATTAACGAATCCTACTTTAGGATGATTGGTAGGTGATTTTTCATCCAGTTTTATGTAAATTCAATTGTGAGGTAGCTGGTGTTTGTATAGTACAATAAAAGTGTGTGTGTATGCCATGAATGAAATTGAATCCATTGGTTTAAAACCATACGAGCAAGGTTTGCATTCATACAGAGTTGCTGAGAATACTGCTGCTTTCGTGAACACACACACACACAGAGAGAGAGAGAGAGAGAGAGACTGCAGTTCTTTATTACAGCTGAGAATTCATTTACTTATCAAGGACAGAATACTTCTTTCTTTTCCAATTACTGAAATCACTAGGACCCTTTAAAATCTATCTCCCTCTAGACACAGAGGTTCATATGGGAAGGGTGTGGCCAGATATGCTTGTGGGGAAAGTCTATAGCTCAATGGTAAAGGTAAAGAACACCTGGATGGTTAAGTCCAGTCAAAGGTGACTATCGGGTTGCAGCTCTCATCTCACTTTCAGGCCAAGGGAGCCACCATTTGTCCACAGACAGCTTTCTGGGTCATGTGGCCAACATAATTAATCCACTTCTGGTGCAATGGAACACCATGATGAAAACCAGAGTGCACAGAAATGCCGTTTACCTTCCCACCACAGAGGTACCTATTTATCTACTTGAACTGGCATGCTTTCGAACTGCTAAGTTGGCAGGAGCTGGGACAGAGCAACCGGAGCTCACTCTGTCGCAGGGATTTGAACCGCCGACCTTCTGATCGGCAAGCCCAAGAGGTTCAGTGGTTTAGACCATAACGTCACCAAAGTCCTTCCAGAGCTCAGTGGTAGAGTATCTTTGCTGCATGTCAAATTTTACCATCAAGAAAGATGCATGAGTGGGCGGTGGGTATAAAAAGGTTGACAACCCCGTCTTACATAATTACTCACTATATGAACGATTTAGTCCTGCAAAGTAAAAATGCAATTCCTTTATTTTTAATTCAAAGCGGAGATTATCCCTTTCCCCTGAAATTATCCCAGCAAAACTGCTTTTTTGAGGGTGTGGGGTGGGGTGGAGGCACTTTTCAGAAGTAAAATCCACCAACATATGTCAACGATGGAAATCATATTGAAATATACTGATGCTTAGTGGCAGTACCACTTGGCGGATTACACAATAAAATATGGGTGAAAATGAACTGTATAAAATTGTAGCATTCAACCAAGAGAAATCCCCATCGAATTTTAATGCTCTCAGGGTCAGTTGCATTGTTAAGGATGCTTCTTTTATACCACATTTTGTTTACGTGCAATGAATGCTGGAGCCCATGGCTTATGGCTTTTCCTCCCTTTAATGAAGAAGAGAACCTATGACCCAGCAGATGTTGTTGGATTCTAACTCCCATCAGCCTCTGACTGTGTGACCAATGTTCAGGGATGGTGGAAGAAGTAGTCCAAGAACAGATGGAGGGCTACAGATTCCTGCGTTAAAGGAATATAAACATGCAGGTAGGCACGTGAAAAAGAGCCTGAATAGAGTGTCCAGAATTATTTTTAAATAAAACGCACACAGCAGAAGAATGAATGATCTGCATAATGGACCACATTTAATTCATGGTGGAGATCTTTGTATTAAATAGATCTTTTCATGGGAATAATAGGTCTCACAATGCTAGCTAATTGAAGCAGAGAAAACTATAGTTTACTTAATTTTCTAGTCCACTAACTTTTAGGAGAGTCAGGATTTCACATTTCACTTCAATGCTATATAAGATGCCGTTTAAACTTCTAATAAAGTTTAATATTATTCTTGGAAGAGGCTCATTTCAAGGTTTCATTTTAGTGAGAGAATCCAAAAGAAGATTGCTGTAACAAATCATGTACCATATTAGAGTGAGAGAGAGAAACTGGCTTTAATTTGTAGGTATTTCTGCTGAAGCAGATAGTTTAAAGGCACACACGTGAGAAAAAAGAAGGAACATCCAACACTGAAACACTTCACAGAAATGAAAATGGCCACCTTTCTAAATATTGTCCAGGGTGCTTCAGCTGATAAGAAATAATAATAAAACCCATTCCTGCTTGAGATATCTGCTTACCTAATTACAAGGTTTGGAGGCCTTGCAGGAAAGTCCCACCTCACCTGGCGTTCCATGACAAGGACTGCCTTCCCCTCAGCTGTCTGGGAAATTTGAATTCAGCCTGCCTGCTGAATTGGCCAAAGGCAGGCAGGCTTAGTGGGCAGGTGACTGGAGGAGGGGCAGACCTGACTGAGCCTCCAGGCTTCACTCAGGTCCACTCCCCCTGTATTTAAACAGGCCTGTGTCTTCCAGTTCTTCATTGGCTCTCCAGCTCACCCTCCCTATGTATCCTACTTCTACACTAGAGGTTCCCAAACCTATTTGGCCTACCGCCCCCTTTTCAGAAAAAAACAAACAAATTCTGCACCTCCCTGGAAATCCACCTTCTTTAAGCAAGCAAACAGAAAGATGCAGCAACAAATTTGTGTTCTTTTATGTATCTATATTTCTACAGAGTAAAGAAAGATGGTGCCGTAAATAAGATGCATTGAGGTTTGAAATTATAAAATTATTTATTAAAATCAACCATGGTAACCTTCACATTACACACAGAAAAACAAGATAACAAAGGATAATACTAAAATAAAAATCACAAATAACATTGAAAACAATCCTAATGGAAAGGATGAACGTGAGAATTTCAAAATTTCCTTCTCTTCTTTATGCTTCCACTGCCCCCTTACTTTTATTCAATGTCCCCCAATTGCACCTGAGGATATTACAACCCGCCGGGTCATTCCAGCTTCCCCAGGGGCTAGTACCTCTCACTTTGGGAAACTCTGTTCTACACCCATTAGTTGTTGTGTTATGTTTTTCAACTTGCTATGGACAATGTTGGTCGCTGTATTCAGGACCGGGGAGCAACTTTTCCCTTCAGACCAATTGGCCCTGTCTGATACCCTGTTTCCCCGAAAGTAAGACATCCCCTGAAAATAAGACCTACTTCCAGTTTTGCCTCTCGCTGTAATATAAGGCCTCCCCCGAATATAAGGCCTCCCCGATAATAACGCCACCCCGGAATATAAGGCCCCGAAGCTACCATAAGGCGTTGTACCGTATACAGGTAATAAATTTCCATTTTTTTGGTTCAACAATAAATGTGTACTATATTCTTCTTAATGGAAAAATAAGACACCCCCTGAAAATAAGACCTAGCGCATCTTTGGGAGCAAAAATTAATATAAGACACTGTCTTATTTTCGGGGAAATGGTAGTTTTGCCTACCTGATAGCAATCATCACAACCTTTGGCGGTTTAGGCATTGGGCAAGCCTTAGGCATGGTTGGAGGAGAGATTTCCTCCAAAGGATAGGGATAACCCATTAAAGAGATCCTGAAGGATATGCTTCTGTCCAAACACCCAGACGGGGTCTAGGGTCACAACACTCCTTAAGGCAGCGATCCTATCAGGGTATACCTATTTGAAGTAAGTCTCAGTCTATGTGAGACAGTGTGCAATGGAAAAATGGAATGACTATGTTTTTGAATATATACAATCTGATATATTTGAACAGGTAATGACGGAAGATACATGGGAAAACAAATGTCAAAAGATTTTGAATAAATGGACAAGATATAGGAATTGGATAGCAAGGGGGGAAGCCAACCCAAGCACCCAAATTAGAATAATTAATCTGTGCACATGGTTAAAGATTCGAAGAGAGAACAATTTTGGGGGGGAGAGGTTAAAGGGGAGGGAGGAAGGGGAAAAACACACACATTAGGATAAATGAGTAGGGACAAAAGTATATATTGTTATGCATAACTAATAAGAGGATGATTTTGAGGCATGTTATTGTTAGATTTTTGACTGAATGGTTTTTTTGTAAGTTATTCAACGTCCCTGGATGAAAGTGTGATTATAAAGAAGAAGAAGAAATAATAATATGTGAGACAGTGTGGGATGGCCACACCCACCTTCCAAAGGCCATATGCAAGCTGTGGGTGTGGCCATCCCACACTGTCTCACATATACTGTCACACTCCCACACAAAGTGCACACAGCCCTTCCAAGCAGAGGCACATTTAGGGCAGTGCAAGAGGTGTGGTTGAACTGGATGTGCAGCCAAGCACTTGCCTGGGTCTTTAAAGTAATTAGAAGATAGGTTTTGGCACAGAGCTGGATTCTACAGAACAAGTGTGCTCCCTTGAGACCAAGATAGTTGATCCAGAGAACTTCTGAAAGAGAGAGAGCATGAGAGGAGACCTGCATGGACATATTAGAGGTGTCCCACTGCCAGGCTAACAGCCTTTCTGCTGGTTTAGAGAATGTTTTCAAAACTTGGAGGGGGGGGGGAATTATTGGTCTGTTGTTTTATTTTGATTAAGTATTTTGTGGTTTTATATTTTAATTTTTTCTGTGAACCAACCTGAGACCTCTGGTCTAGGGCAGTAGACCCTATTCCAGGGCTGTTCAAAGGGTCAATCGCGATTTACTGGTCGATTGCGGGATGCCCCTGGTCGATCCTGGCCGATCGCGGGATCCTCCTCCCCGCCCCCTGCCAAAAATGCTCAGCAACTTCTTTGATGAAGCTTTCCCCCAAAAAGTTCATCAACTCTGGTCAATCCAGTGGGTAGATCACTGTCTGTTTTTTAATAGTGGTTGTATATCGCAGTCTCTTGGAAGTTGGACAGCCCTGCCCTATTCAATTAACAACAACAACATCTATAGTATAGGAATGGATGGATTGGACTATTTCTAGTCCATCTTGATTTTGCATATATTCACTCACAAGTCTGTTCTGACCTGTTTCTGCATTAATATCACCCCCCCAAAAAAAATCTGTGAAAAAATTGTATCTGAATGCAAATATTAAATTCAAAGTTGCTTCCCACCCCACTCAATGTCTCTAAATAGGTGATTTATCTCAATTTGCACATTTTCAAATGTATTTTAACATACCAAATGTATTTTAACATACATTTTTATGGATTTATGTATATTTTCTGCAGTCAAGGGCTGCATTGCAAAATTCAGAGAAGTGCAAAATCGGAAGGCTAATGACATTCCATTCCATCCATTAGTTCAGGACGTGTGAATGACATTTTTCACTTCAAAATGTGGACCAAACTAAATCACCTTCTATCCCTTTGGTAACATTGCCTGTTCATGAGACCAGTGCTTCTCCCAGAATGTCATTCCTTTTCATCTTAAGACCCTGCTCTTCCAGAGGACAGTGGTCCAAAATTATATTTCTTTCTATTAGTATATGTATCCATCTAGCCAATGGTTATTTTGAAGTACTTGATCTCTCTGCCTCAACCTTTCTCTGCATACATTTCATTCTTGGATGCTGCACCACAGTCCTTGAACACTGTACAGTCATTAATCTGACACCTAGGCTGTGGCAGCCAGACATTTTCCACATTGACATTTTCTTCCCCATGAAGTGGCTGAATTTTAGACTTTGATCTCGTTTTCATTAGTGCCACTGCATATTGTGAAGCCCAGAAGCCTGGCTTGATCTCTCTTCTTCTGCCATGAACAGCACCCCTTTCTTCTGGCAATCACATTCCATCCCTGTCTAATCATGCTTCCCCTTGGGTGACAGCTTTTCAAACATGTTGGCATATCAGTTGACAAAATGGGTGAGAGATAATAACACAGGATGGGAAATGGGAGGAAAGGCCCAGCAGTTCTTTAAAAAAAAAGAAAAGAAATCACACTGCCTTGCTGGTAATTAAATTTGGGACATTGCTTCTGCCTTTTCTTCTTCTTTGTGGAGCTTTCATAAGCCAAAGGGAAAGAGTTACAGGTTGCCTTTAGATGTCTCTATTTCAACTATCTTGGAAGAAAACCTGTTCTCCAGTCAAATGACTCCCAGCCCAATTAGCATGAACGGGGCAAAGAATACAAAATACGACAATTTCCCTGAGGAAATATGCACAACTTAGTTTGTGTTTAAAGGAAAAGAAAGAAACAGTAGACCACATTCTTACATATTTTCTGCCCTAATGCAGTGGTACCTCGGGTTACAGACGCTTCAGGTTACAGATGCTTCAGGTTACAGACTCTGCTAACCCAGAAATAGTACCTTGGGTTAAGAACTTTGCTTCAGGATGAGAACAGAAATTGCGAGGCGGTGGCGTGGTGGCAGCGAGAGGCCCCATTAGCTAAAGTGGTACCTCAGGTTAAGAACAGTTTCAGGTTGAGAATGGACCTCCGGAACGAATTAAGTTCTTAACCCGAGGTACCACTGTACATATTAGCAATGCAGGTTCAAACACTGTGAGCTAAGTGGGGATCCAGCTTCTATGGATACTTCCCTATCTGGAGGGGGAAATCACACAAACCTGCAGATTCTGTGTGTGGCATCTTCCTGCCCAGCTCAGCAGTCTCTGTGTAGCACTGCATTTTAAAACAAAACAAAACAAAACCAAAAACTGAAATCTAATGTATCAGACAAGGGTGAGGAGGCTAGAAGGGTCTGCAAGCTACTTCTGACAGCCACAGATTACTGTTTTGGGAGTTCCAACCTGGGAGAATCCAGGGTTATCTCCACCCAACTTGGAAGAAGCTCAGATCACGCTCCCCTCTCAAATTGGCCATATTGGGTTCAGGATGCAGCTGGATTCAAAGGACAGCCTCACTGGGTTCACTTCCTCTATACCAGAGATGGGCAAACTGCAACCTTCCAGATGTTGTTTGACTCCAACCTGCCTGGAGTCATTTGATTTGTGCTCATTTCTCAAACATCAGAATTGGGGTTTCTCCAGCTACCTAATTTTGAAAGCACAGAATGATGGTGATGCTAAATAACCTGCAGTACGTTTGAATATGTGGACGTGGGCGGCGCTGTGGCCTAAACCACTGAGCCTCTGGGCTTGCCAATCAGAAGGTTGGCGGTTCAAATCCCCACGACGGGGTGAGCTCCTGTTGCTCGGTCCCAGCTCCTGCCAACCTAGCAATTCAAAAGCATGTCAAAGTGCAAGTAGATAAATAGGTACCGCGCCGGCGGGAAGGTAAATGGCATTTCCATGCACTGCTCTGGTTTCACCAGAAGTGGCTTAATCATGCTGGCCACATGACCTGGAAAAACTGTCTGCAGACAAACGTCGGCTCCCTTGGCCAGTAAAGCGAGATGAGCACCACAACCCCAGAGTCATTTGTGACTGGACTTAAGTGTCAGGGGTCCTTTACCTTTAACTTTTGAATAGGCTTGAACCCAATTCTGCTTTTGCACCTCATTTTGGTTTGTTTGTTTAATTGTTTGATGAAATAGGGAAATGGCGCTTCGAGAAGATAGGGGCAGTAAGGGGATGGGAGCTCCTTTCAACCTGATTGTTGCATTCCCTTCTGGGCAATGGCCCAAGGGCTGCATGCCGGTGGCAGGAAGGGCCAGAATCAAAAGTGGAATGACAAATCTAAATCTTTCCTTCTGTCTGGACAAGCAAGATGCAGTTTCATATTTCAAGGGCACATTCACTCTAGGCAAAAGCAGCACCAGTGGGGTGTGTGGCCTGGGGACAATTTGGGAGCTGGATCGAGTTCCTGGGAGATTGACACATTTGGCCCTCAGGTCTGAGGTTTCCCCACCCCTGGGTTACAGCATTTAAATGGATATGAGCCACAATCCAGTGCAGTGCATTTAGACTGATTGATATCAGTGAGCATAAGCACATTTAATTCTTCGTCGGACTCTGCGTTGATAGTAAATGGCTTCTTAATCACCTCAGTTCCAGGATACAGCCCCCCCCATTTAATTCATTCAGTTACTGCAAAAGAAATAGGAGGGGGATTGTTATCTGAGCACATCCCCTGTATAGTATTTCACTGAAGCCTCAGCGCTCCTGATTAAGTGCAGAACAATGGATGCCTTTTGAACACCACTTTGACCTGAATTAAATACATGAATTTAAACAAATTTCTTAGGCTTTCATTTTCAAATTGCCTGGTGAAAAAGGGCATACAGGCAAGGGGGTGAAAATTCCCTCATATTGACCACTTTATTGGGATCCAGATGCTTGAAACTGAAGTTTAAAATGTGAAGTAGCAGCACATAAAGCTTGTGAGAGCTGCATTAGCAACACTGATCAGTGTGGCACGGTACAGGTTTGAATGGGGTCTCATATTTGGCTTCTGTATTGGATTAGAATTGATTGTATGTATGTACTGATGCTGTTTTAAACTATGTACAGTGGTACCTCAGGTTAAGTACTTAATTCATTCCGGAGGTCCGTACTTAACCTGAAACTGTTCTTAACCTGAAGCACCACTTTAGCTAATGGGGCCTCCTGCTGCTGCCACGCTGCCAGAGCATGATTTCTGTTCTTATCCTGAAGCAAAGTTCTTAACCTGAAGCACTATTTCTGGGTTAGTGGAGTCTGTAACCTGAAGCATATGTAACCCGAGGTACCACTGTATGTGCATATAAAAACATTTTCTATATGCTATTGTATTAGCTGGTTTTTTATGTATGCAACTGTTGTACATATGTTTTTATTATATTGCAAATCTCTTTGGGAGGCCTCATGGGAAGCAATTCATAGAAGATTATAATGGTGGTGGTGATGGTGATCATTTATATTTTTTACTTGTAGAAGTTACACACTCAACCTACAGGCATACAGAAAAACCATCAGCAGGTGAGGGAGAAAGTGAATGGAGATATTTCTCTCCCTCCCCCCTTCCAGGCTGTTTAATTAAGCTGAATGGCAGGAGGTTCAAAACACACCAAACGAAGTCCTTCTCTTGGAAGATGTTAACACGGAGTATTCACTGCCATAAGATGTGCTAGAGGGATTTAAAGGGGGATTAGACAAATTAAGGATAAGGCTGTCATTGGTTAGTTATTTACCTCCAACATCAGACACATTAATAATAATAATAATAATAATAATAATAATAATAATAATAATATTTATACCCCCCCCCAATCTGGCTGAGTTTCCCCCACCCACTCTGGGTGGCTTCCAACAAAATATTAAAAACACAATACAGCATCAAGCATTAAAAAACTTCCCTAAACAGGGCCGCCTTCAGGTATCTTTTAAAAGTAAGATAGTTGATTATTGCCTTGACATCTGCTGGGAGGGCATTCCACAGGGCAGGCGCCACTGCCGAGAAGGCCCTCTGCCTGGTTCCCTGTAACCTCACTTCTTGCAATGAGGGAACCGCCAGAAGGCCCTCGGTGCTGGACCTCAGTGTCCGGGCTGAACGATGGGGGTGGAGACACTTCTTCAGGTATACAGGACTGAGGCCATTTAGGGCTTTAAAGGTCACCACCAATACTTTGAATTGTGCTCAGAAATGTACTAGGAGCAAATGCAGATGGATGCTTTAAAGTATGGGTAGGCAAACTAAGGCCCGGGGGCCGGATCCGGCCCAATCGCCTTCTAAATCCAGCCCACGGACAGTCCAGGAATCAGCGTGTTTTTACATGAGTTGAATGTGTCCTTTTATTTAAAATGCATCTCTAGGTTATTTGTGGGGCCTGCCTGGTCTTTTTACATGAGTAGAATGTGTCCTTTTATTTAAAATGCATCTCTGGGCTATTTGTGGAGCATAGGAATTCATTCATTTTATTTTTTTAAACAGTCCACTCCCCCCCACAAGGTCTGATGGAACCAGCCCCCTACTGAAAACATTTGCTGATCCCTGCACTTAAAGCATATGAATGCCCATTGCTGTGAAACAATAGCATGAATAAGCTATTGTCCTCAAGTCCAGTTTGTGAGCTTCCCAGAGGCATCTCGTTGAAGACTATGTGAAAGAGGACCTAGATCAAAGGTGGGCTTTTCTTATGTACTTATAAGAAGCATAAAAAATTGTTATGTACTGAAGTTCTCACCCTGGGCCAGCAGGGGGATACTGTAGATAGTTATGCAAATAAAGGATCGAAAGTGATGTTCAGTGATTGGATAGTTTTAGAAAGTTGTTACAGTAACAAGGTACTGGAGCTCTATATAAGCAGGCTGACTGAGCCCTTCAGCTCAGTTCAGTTCTGGTCTCAGAATAAAGAAGAGCTGTTTGAAGAATCGCTGTGTCGTCTGATATGTTCGCCCACAACTTAACAAAAATAATGAGCAGATTCATTTAAGGATAGGCTCACCTGAACAACTTATGAAAGTCTATCTCTTGCCACCCAGTTTACTTATTTTATTTGGAATGTAGAAAGTTAGCATAATGAAAAGAGAAGCCTGAAAAGGATAGACATATATATCAACTGTTTGTTGCATTCAGGATAGAAATACTAATACTCTATATATTTTGCTATTTGTCTCAGTGTACCTTTCGGGGAGAAAATAGTCTCTGGCCAACCATTTCCCAATGACATTTTAGTAGCAGCTGGAAAATAGCTTGTAGTTAGTCAGGTAATGAGAACTGAAATAGGATTGTGGAAGGCATGTAAGAACGGGGGAAAGAACACACACACACCGAATGAGTGTTGAAACCAGAAACCAGAAATGGTAAATATAAAATCCAAGAGGCGAAAGTGAAAATGGTGTATATGGCTGTGTTGTGTAAAAATATGAGGTGGGTGGGAGAACCATAATTCAAGTTACGGGGAAATGATGGAATTGCCACAAAACCCATTTTCTTTCCACAAAATTCAACAGCAATTTAGGACTATTTTGCACAACACGTGGTAGACGGGTTCGAATAAATTCAGCATATTTCTTACATTGGACACTGTGATGCTTAAAAGGCAGGTGCCAACAAACACTTGTTATTGTTGTTTAGTCGTTTAGTCGTGTCCGTCTCTTCGTGACCCCCTGGACCAGAGCATGCCAGGCACTCCTGTCTTCCACTGCCTCCAGCAGTTTAGTCAAACTCATGTTAGTAGCTTTGAGAACACTATCCAACCATCTCATCCTCTGTTGTCCCCTTCTCCTTGTGCCCTCCATCTTTCCCAACATCAGGGTCTTTTCCAGGGAGTCTTCTCTTCTCATGAGGTGGCCAAAGTATTGGAGCCTCAGCTTCACGATCTGTCCTTCCAGTGAGCACTCAGGGCTGATTTCCTTAAGAATGGATAGGTTTGATCTTCTTGCAGTCCATGGGACTCTCAAGAGACAAATACACCTGTGTTTATTGTGGCTGACATGTGCTTGGAAGGCATGACCCCAGGTCCCTGGCACATCTTTGCTTCAGGTGTAAAGTTACTCTTTAAGGCATTGGAATGCTGAAACCCCATCTGTAGCAAGTGCTAAGTACACCTCCGTCATGCTAACTGAACTCAAGACCGGACAAGGACAATAGGTTTTTGTTCAGTTTTCTAAGATGGGCTGTTGTTGGTTTTTGCTTCCTTTTATCTTTTGCCCAAGTGGGAACCCCCAAAAGTCGCCTCTGAATTTCATCTTTAGAGTGAATTTGATGGTAACTCTAGTCCCAGGACTGATCCGTTTTGCTCACATTGTGAATAGTTTCTTCAAACACCAAAAAATTTACAATGTGGTATGTCCACTATGACCAGCGACGAACCCTCTTTCACAACACTTCTGTAACTTATTCTTTGAAAACACACCTCCACCTATAATCTCCCTTTCCAGCTGCTGCTGCCGCCTCCTCCTCCTCCTCCATTCTATTTCTATACCACCCTTTAGCAGAAATTCCCATTACATTACATTACAGAACAGCAATGATAAAAACATAATACAAAACATAATGACAGACAGCCTAATAGTAAAATAATCATCATATAAACAGTCCATTCTCCCACACTTTCACAGGTGGACGTTCTCCAGAAAGTCCTTTTCTAATGGGACTTCTATATTATTGATGATAGAATAGTGTGAAATAATTAACTAAGACTTTGTTGAGATAGTAAATCTGTATCTGGACTATGCCATTTCATAATCAAAGTTGCACCATATCCCCTCCCACCAAACAAATTTCCTTGATGTAGAGAGCGAGTATGGAAGAGTGAAGACTTGACTCAAACCTTTTTCCCTGACCTGTGGTTAGTTATGTTGAAGGAATGGGTTTCCCAAAACCCAAAACTGACTGTGCAGGCAGTTTTAAACTGCACCAAAATCCCTATTTTTCCTTGGCTAAAATGCATAAACTTGAGCCGTTGAGCAAATGCATAACAAGAACACAGCTTTCTCCTTTATCAGTTTGTGACGTCAAGGATGACCCTGACTGTACCAGTAGAACAGATTAAACACTTTTGTGCCTTATCTTATGTTCTTACCACAAAGGCGCACAGACCCAAGTCTGGGAACAACGCCAGAAGCGTGTTCTCGGAGATGATGACCTCTTCCTCCAAGATAAGAGTAGGAAGAGGAAGATCCTTTTATGGTCAAGAGTGCAGGAAGGAAATCCCTTTTATGGTTAAGAGTGCCGGAGCAGGAACATCTGTGATGTCAACCTGTGTGTACAAGCTGACGTGGCTGGGGAAAGGGGAGAGGGTGTCTGGAGGATATATATACTGCATGAAACTTCTCATTTCTTTGGACTTGCTGTGGACTTGATCATGCAAGTGCCTTCTGCTATCCGGAGAGCAGAATAAACTCTTTCTTTGAACCAGCCTCGGTGTCATTTGACTTCCTTCCTGCTGTCCCGGAGCAACGCAGACCCAATCGGTGAACTCAAATAAGGCTACAATGTCAAAGAGTCTTTCGGTCATCTGAAGAGGCGTTCCATCCATTAAGCCCTAACCTGCAATGTGAAACAGTAAAATACAGACAGAAACATGTTTTTGTGTGTGCATTTTTTCTCAAATTAGGGTGGGAGAATGCTAGACTGCTGCCGTGGTTATAACCATGAAAACTAAACCGAAAAATGATTTTGCAAGTGGAATGTGGAGGTTGTGTTGGGTTAATCAGTACAGCATTGCCCTGACAGATTCTGGCTCTCCTACAGTTGGAGATAAAGAATGATTACATTTTGCCTCAGTGTGAGCAAAGATTAAAGAGATGGATCATAATTAATGGGATGTGCATTATAACATTATGTTCTTTACTCAAGAGGAGGGGCAAAATGATGAATAATTTTATCAAAGCAGATAAGCAAGGAAGAAAGGTTGGGAATACCAATTAACTTCTGACCAGCATGTCATAACTAACCGTATTAGGAGTTTCATATTACAAACAGCCACAATGCCTGAGGTGGGATCAAAGGCTTTCCCAGAACACTGCAGTCAACACTACAGAATGGCGTGTTTAATGGTACCATAATTAATTTCACTACGCAGTATGAATTGAAAGGGTAGCACAGCACAGGATCTAGAATTTTTTTTGATATGGCAATACCAGATTAACTCATAGGCAGAGAAGATTTATGCAAACATGGACTTTAAGCTAATCATATCTAAGGCCAGGATTTGTTACTACCCACAGGTGTGAAATCTTGCACAAAACCCTACCAAAGCAAACTGTAAGAGAGTGTCTATTCTCCTTAGATATGAAAGGATCCTGCTCATCTCATCAGCGGCCATGTATATATTAGGGCTGAATGTTTAATTGTCTCAACTGGCAGATTAGTCAACAAAAGCTTTCGCTGATTAATCACTGCAGACTAAATTTAATGGTGGATCTGAGAGTTTGTTTATTTTCCAGTTTATTTTAGTCCTGCTGTGTTACTGTAATACAGAATGGGGGGAAATATTACAGATGACCTTTCCTTCTACAAAGAGCCTAGACTTCATTAATTGGATTGTGAGCTATTTTATACTACCTTCAAGATCACAATATATTCCCTAGTTAGAGGCTGCAGTAATATGCAAATATGTTAAAGTTGCAGTCCTATAAACAAATAGAATCAAACTGGAAGGGACCTTGAGGGTCATCTAGTCCAAGCCATAGCTGTCAATGTTTCCCCTTTTTTAAGGGAAATTCCCTTATTCCGAATAGGATTCCTTGGAAGAAAAGGGAAAAGTTGACAGCTATGGTACAAGCCCCTGCAATACAGGAATCTCAACTAAAGCATCAATGGGTGTAAGTCCCATTGAACTCAGTAGGGCTTACTGCCAAATACACATGTATATGACAAAACTGTGAGGCTGAAATGTTTACCTGGGAGTAAGCCTTGTTGAACTAAATCAATTTAGTTATTGTACCACCATCCATCAGAATTCAGACGTTCATTGCCACACTGTCATAGGTCCCTAGGCCCCACAGTTGCACCATACATGATCTTCTTAAGGACACACATGATCTTCTTAAGGACAAACATGAGTGATCAAGGTGGTGGAGCTGTGCCAAATATTTGTCATGTTTGGATTTTGTGTTGGAAAACAATTTTGAGGATGGAAGGGAACTGTTCTTAGCTCAGTTGGTTAGAGTGTGGTGCTGATAACGCCAAGGTTGCAGGTTTGATCCCCTTAAGGGACAGTCACATATTCCTGCATTGCATGGGGTTGGACTACATGATCCTCAGGGTCCCTTCCATCATCATCATCATCATCATCATCATCATACCCTGCCCTCGGTTCAGAAAACCGGGCTCAGGGCGGCTGACAACAATTTTAAAACACTTAATTATAATACAACATAGAAGCAGCATAAAATACAGTATAAAAGCATGAATAACAATAAAATTCAAAGTTCAAAAATCAATTTGGGGGAATCTATGATTCTATAATTCTTCAGAAATGAATGCCACCGTATAATATCAATCTTCCAGATGTTTTTGCCACTTCTCATAGTGCACCACATTTGTCACCTTCCACTGATCTTCCATGCCCTGCAGAGAATTAATGAAATATTTCTGCCCGTACTTAGCTTCCGATACAAGGTGCTTCTGTAAATGGGATTACTTGTGATTTTACACAGCCAATAGGTTAAAACATAGAGAGCATGGCATTCTGTGTTGCTTTGTATCATTATGTCAGTAAATGTCATCATATGAGTCTGTACAGCCAGCTAGGAGATTAGGGCTTACAAACCCAGGGACTTTGTAGTGCACAATGGCAGGATCCAATGAAGATTTGGGCTACTTCCTTGTGGGAGAATTGCCAGTGCCTTATCTGAGGTTCTCCTGGCTAGACTTACAGCCCTGCCACCTTGAACTGACTTGCAAGATAAGACTCCTTAAGTACTGCTATCTCTCCACCCAATCAGAAACACACACACACACACACACACACACACACTGCAAAACAAGGTGAAGACTCTTTAACCTACCAGCCACATCTGCTCTTGGAAGAGACAGCATCTTCCTGTTATCAGGGACTTTTGGAACTGTCCATGGTACTGGCCACAAGAACTGGAAATTCACTTTTCCTGCTAAATGCAAGTGGAGGTGTCAAATCACACCTCATCCACAATACTCAAAAATTGGGGCACCGAGTCTCTAAACAACCTCTGAACTAGGAAAAAAAATGTGGTATGAACAAGCAGATAAAGAGAATGTTAACCTTGTTTACTAAATATATACGTCAAGGCATTTTCAGCATCTTCAGTGCATAGTTCAAAACAGTCCCAGTTGGACAAGGCAGGCAATTAGCAGAACTAGTGTCTGACATTTAACAAGCTTCTTTCTTTCTTTTTTACAGCACAGCCTGTGACCTCCAAGCATGGAGCAGAACAACAGCTCACTCCATCAGCCTGTTCAACTTTTTTTTTTTAGATGCTATTAATTAACCAGCAACCTATCAATATGGTAGCCAGGGGCTCTGTTCAGCTAACCTGTACTCCGAGTAGACCTATTGACATTAATGATTACAACTAACTTAGCTCCATTAATTTCAGTGACTTTATTCTGAGTAAAAGTTAGTTGAATGTAACTCTAGGTGACTCCTGCGCAGCCAAGTTTCTTGTGCTTACTGATTAGCAAAGGACTTGCAACAGGATTTACATTTGTTCTTGTCTGGGAAGCAAAAACAAAGAAAGGCAAACTCTTTGCCCATTGAAGCTGAGATAATTCAGTAGGCAACCAGGCACAGGATGATGCTACTGTAACCTTTACTAAATTATAGAATTAAATAAGGATCTGACAAACTACCCAGAGAAATTCCACTAGTTATGGAACCTCATTTGATTTCCCTCATGATTCAAATTGGACTTTTGGGTTATGAACCTGCCAGCAAGTCTAGGGGGCTGAATGAAGTGCTCTCTCTCTCTCTCTCTCTCTCTCTCTCTCTCTCTCTCTGGCCCTTGGATCTCTGCCCAGCCCATACCAACCCCCCTCTCAAGGTCACACCCTTTGCTGGTCTTGTTTTGCAGCCTGAGAAATGGGATGCAGGTAGTATTGTGATCTAAACCACTGAGCCTCTTGGGCTTGCCGATTGGAAGGTCGGCGGTTTGAATCCCCACGATGGGGTGAGCTCCCATTGCTCTTTCCCAGCTCCTGCCAACCTAGCAGTTCAAAAGCATGCCAGTACAAGTAGATAAATAGATACCACTGCGGCACTCTGGTTTCTAATATGGTGTTCCATTGCACCAGAAGCAGTTTAGTCATGCTGTCCACATGACCCTGAACACTGTCTGTGGACAAACACCGGCTCCCTCAGCCTGAAAGCGAGATGAGCGCCACAACCCCATAGTCGCCTTTGACTGGACTTAACTGTCCAGGGGTCCTTTACCTTGTTACCTTAACCCTTTGCAGCCTGAGAATTTATCCCTGACTGGAATATGGGCTTCTTGCTTGCTGGTTGGAGGATAGAGAGGGGAACATGAGTATGCAGAAACTAGCCTGCTGTACGCAAACTTACATCTGCCGCTCCACTCACTTTGGCCTCTGGCGCTGCCCACCATGAACATGTCACCCTCAGGAGGTTGCACAGAAGGGAGTGTGACTCCTGGGCTGTATAAATTTCCTCACTATGGTTCTACAGGCTTTCTGAGGTAAGTGTCCAGCAAAAACGTCTGCCCTGGGCCTTCAGTAAGTGCATGAAAGTTGGTGAGCCAGCATCAAACCCCCACCACCTAAAAAAGTTTGGCACCAACTTCTGACACCCCAAAGGCTACTTCCTCCTCACTTACTTTGCTTCTAAGTTGAAAAACATCCACTTTCCCAATATGTTGCTCCACTTAGGGAATGCAGGGGAGGGAAAAATACTTAGGTATAAAACCGAAATACATATTAAACAGTATCACATTATTCAAAGTGTTATTATTTTTGACCTTTTCATTTCATGATTTCTTAGGGAAGCACCAAACATGAAATACTGTCAGATGTCAAACACAATTACATTGGAATTGAAACACTGGAATATTTTTGTTCCACAGTTTCTTTATTTAAATGTTTCTTATTTAAATGTTCTCTCTTTTTTCAGAAAAAAAGTCTTCCAGCGCTTACTAAAGAGTTTTACGTGCCAGTAATTAAAAACTGAAATACTTTAGCATAACGCCTAACGAATAGTGTCATAAACTAAATGACATTACATGTTAACTATCAAATATTGTCTAACAAGCAAGCAAATATTAAAGTCATATATTGCAGGATAACAAATATAGATATCATATATTCAGGATAGTTGGCAAATATTCTTTGGAGAACTGAATGAACTTTTTGCTGTGCACATTGTTTCAGCTGTAATTTGTGCGTGTGTTTTAATAAATGGTAGGTATTTAGTTTGATCTTTTTAAAAATGATTTTGCGTATTTATGTTTATGTCTTTAAATATTTTGTAAGTCATTTGAAGACTTTTGGATAACAAAAGGCTAAAATTCTAATATTTAGGATCTTTTCTCTGAAACAGTATTCCCAAACACAGTAAATTTGGACTCAAATACCAGGAAAGTCATTCTCCAAATCATTTGAATGGCAGAAGCTTTCAGGGCCACGGCACACCCATGGTGCTGAGCAGCATTCCTGTTGAAGTATTATGGGTATTCGCTATCTGAATATTGTCTTGGGTGCTGCTTCTCAATTGTATGATCCATGCAGGGCTGGATTTAGGTTTGATGAGGCCCTAAGCGACTGAAGGTGATGGGGCCCTTTATATGTCCAGCTGTCCTTTGTCAACAACCAATTGTTGCTGTCTTTTGAGCTGAAAATATGCTATATGGTAATTTATGGACGTAATAGGCATTTAAAGCCATTTGCACATAACAAACCATGTATTTTATTAAAGTAATTGATACAGAAATGAGCAAACCAGTGATATTTTAGGGAGCAGGCTAGCAGGCAGGGCCCAGTACTTACATCATAGGAGCCTACACAACACAAAACACTGTTGATCTATGTAGGTTTTATTTTATTTGTTTTTTATCTTAGATTTTGGAAATGAATATTCAGTTTGTTTTTTCTTTAATTTTTTTGGCGGCCCCTAAGAGTGTGGGGCCCTAAGCTATAGCTTGTTTAGCTTGTACGTAAATCTGGCACTGGATCCATGTGAATGGCCTCAATTGTGTGGGTTTTTCTCATGGGTAAGAAACAGCATCCCTGTTAAGATACCACAAATGCTCACAATCTGTACTTTCCAGAAACAACAGAAGACATTTTTGTTTCAGAAAGCTTTTCCAGCTTAAGTATCCATTCTTTTAAATATACCTTCATTTGTCTTTTTCTTATGCCTTTAAAAAACTATTTTAGCTTTGTTGTGGTAGGTCTGTGAATTGCCTCGAGAAAGATGCAAAAGTCGGTCCATTTCACACAATACAAAAATTGGGCATTGAGTGGTCTGGCATCTACCCTTCGGGCTTCTCTCACCTTAGATATGAGGCAGTCACTGCCTCTGTTGTGTTTCCAGTTCCTACTGAAGACCTTCCTCTTCTAGCAAGTCTTTTAAATGGAGATCTTTCCCAGTCTTCATCCATATTGGAATTGTTTTTAGGTGTGTTTAGATGTTTTAATTGGTTTATGGCTTGTGTGTTTGATGTCCTGGGCTCCTTTGCAGGGACAAGAAGGATAATATTATTACTATCACCGTTATTAATTATTATTACCATTAATAAAATCATGAACATGGAAACGATCCATAGACGAGAACTTATAGCATGGTTTCTTTAAATGGGCTTTCCCTGGAAGTGGTCAGGTATCAAAGTGTGACTAATTATAAAGAATTTTTTTTGTCTGATTTTGTCCAGTTTAACTGGATCTGCCGAAATTCCCTCTTTCATTCAACTATTCAATGTGCAAGAGCCCTGTCCACGTTGGCATCGGGTCACCCTAAGTCATGTCACAAAGCATACTTGCGTTGCTAAGCACTGCAGTTGCTAAGGTTGAAGTCGCAAGAGGTTAACCTCAAAATCTGTCCTAAACATCACCATAAAGTCAAGAAAAGGGGAGAAAATCAAGTTCTTCCTTGACCAGAAATGACCTCTGTAATGATACGGCTTGAGATCTAATAAAGGGAGAAAACTAACATCAGAGTTTCCATTATTTTATGGAAAAGTGTTAAATTCAGAACAATCTCAGCCTTCTTCATCCAAGCATGATTGAAGACACAATTGACTTTAGGAAAGTTAGTGCTTTGATTGAAACAAGCAGTTTGAAGTAGAATGTTATTGCAACTCCCAGCTGCCAGAAGTGTTGTTTGCTTCCCGAGCAGATTTTTATATGTTAGGAATGAAGAATGAGCTTTTTGCGGGCAGGTTGCCAAAGAGTATAGAGGAAGTATTGGAGGGTTCAGCTTGGTGGAGAAAATCAACAATATTTGTTTTCTCTCTTTACTCTCACATGAAAAGGTAAAGTTTGCAAACTTTCTAAATGCCTCTTAGTCACTCAAACCCTTCCCCCTAATTTTGACCACTTTGAAAAGTGCTTTGTTCTCAAAGGACTACTAAACAGCATGATGAACATTGCTTTAGGGAACACCATAAAAAAGCAACAAAATAGTTCAGTGTTTGAATGGTTCATCTACTATATGCAACTCAATACCACATATTTCCTTTCCCTTAAAGATCTCAGGATCCACAGGATGGGTCTTTAAAACTGAAAGTGTCAGAAAGGTGAAAAGGTGTGTTGAAACACCTTTCTGACAAACCTTGGACAGGTTTAAGACATTTTAGTGTCTGAGGCAAAGGACAAGACAGTACCTTCCTCTATTCCATTCCTTGCAACTGGGAAATGAACTTTGGGTTGGATTCAACTAATCTTGTGCAAGAAGATACCCGTTTAAGAATTTCCCTGTCTCCTGCTTACCTCTCCTCCTTCCAAGTACCCCCTGTACATCCCACAAATCTACTGGGGGGGGTGTCAGGAGAACTCCCAGAAAACCTGTGTCAGGAGGAAAGGGGAGGTTATGCTTGTCTAGGAAGCAGAAATTATTGAGCTGATGGAACAACTGTATTAGCACGCCATTGAATTCCACCCATTATGTATACAGTGGTACCTCGGGTTAAGTACTTAATTCGTTCCGAAGGTCCGTACTTAACCTGAAACTGTTCTTAACCTGAATCACCACTTTAGCTAATGGGGCCTCCCGCTGCTGCTGCGCCGCCGGAGCACAATTTCTGTTCTCATCCTGAAGCAAAGTACTTAACCTGAAGCACTATTTCTGGGTTAGCGGAGTCTGTAACCTGAAGTGTATGTAACCTGAAACGTACGTAACCCGAGGTACCACTGTACCGCTTATTTCACATGTTACCAAAGTGTCATAAAACTGGATTCAACCCAGCATACATACACCAATGGATTCAGTACAACTCTGGTAACCCAACATGCATCATTTGGGGAGTTCCCACTCATAGCAACACTTCTAGATTCCAGGAATCTTCCCAGATGATCTACATGCAACTAAAAATGATTAAAATGCAGCAATTGATTGAGCTGTGAGAGAGTCTCGGCTATATCAGGCCAATAGCAAATGACTCAGTCCTATGTGCGGTCTTATTCCTCAAACTGTTCAGGAAATGAATGTAACCTGTGAAAGAAAGCAGATTTTGTGTTCCCTGACACAATAACAACTCTAAAGTTAGCTAGTGTCTTGAGAGAGAAAAGTCAGAGTATATTCTTGCTGAATGGCTGATGCAATTTCTCTCTAGAATTCAACAAGCAGTGCTTTTGCAGTTCAGCACCTTTCTGCGTGGGTTGCAGCAAAAGGTTATGGAGGCATACATACTCAGTCTGCATCCCGTCTCTTGTTAAATCTGTCTTAAGGGAAACACAGAATAAGAGACTATAGGGGGAAGAGGTCTTGTCTGCCATGTATAGGGAATGCCAAACCTCCTGCACTTGGACAGATAACTGTGGAATCCTTGTTAGGCTAAATGTGTACATATACATCACTCATCTGTACCTGTGTCTAGAGAAATAAAATGACAGCCCAGAAATATATATATATGAATCTTGAAGATTCAGATGAAGGACTAGCACAAATTCGACACAAGGTAGAATTAAATTGTGGCTTACGGGGTGTGGGTGGGTGTAAAATGAAGACCCACATTCTCCAAAGAAGATCACAATTGTTACTAGCCTGTCCAAAAGCAAATAAATAAAATACTAGCTTGCTGTGGGCTCATGGAGAAGAGATGGGAGTTCTGTCTCTTTCATAATATCTGCTACATTTCTAGCATCAACTATCCCAGGCCCAGAAGAGGCCCAGTTGGTGTTGCCATCACTAGGGGGTTGCCCAGCTTGCAGTGACCAGCTTGCATAAGAGGGTCCTCTTTGTGGTTGCCCTCTATTTCTGGAACGCCCTTGGTAATGTGGTGTGTTAGTTTCCCTGATTATTAACTTTTATGAGAAATGCCATTTTGGGTGGTCCATTTACGAAGGCTTGCCACTCGAATTCCAATCATCACTGTTGCATCTTCTGCCCTAAAATATATATTTGCTATGTTATCTATAATTATTTCTTTGGCATTTTCTTGGCCAATATTCAAATTATTTGGTCAACATGGTCAACATTTCACAGTATATTGCCTCAAATAATTACCCAAGAAGATTCCGGCAACTTGGATCCCATCATCATTTAACATGTTTTTAAATGAATGAGAAGATACCCATGATTCCATTTTTGTTGTTACTTCAAGAGACAGTTGCACTTCATCTTCCTCGAGGTCTGCCTTCTGGTCTAACATGTAGAATTTCTAAAATTAATTCTGGAGCTTAGCGTATGTACAGTTTGCCTCAGTTTTCAGCCCATGTCCTTTTTCATGCAAGTTAAAACATCCAGTGGAGCCCCTCTTAGTAGCTTGAGCACTTGGTCCAGGAAAGGAGGAAGATGGCTTGTTTGCTGGAAGGACAACCTGGGTTCCTCCAGATGTTGTTCAGCTCTCATCATCTCTGACTGTTGACCATACTTGTTGGGGATGATGGGAGCTACAATTTAACAACAAATTGAGGGATATAATTTCCCCCAGCTCTATGAAAGCCGCAATTAGGCCTGCCCTTGTAAGCAGTGGCCTAGTACATTACATTGTACTCAACACTATGGATGACAAGTGTGGTGCAGAGCCAGCGTGGTGTAGTGGTTAAGAGCGGTGGACTCGTAATCTGGTGAACCGGGTTCGCGTCTCCGCTCCTCCACATGCAGCTGCTGGGTGACCTTGGGCTAGTCACACTTCTTAGAAGCCTGTCAGCCCCACTTACCTCACAGAGTGTTTGTTGTGAAGGTGGAAGGGAAAGGAGAATGTTAGCAGCTTTGAGACTCCTTCGGGTAGTGATAAAGTGGGATATCAAATGCAAACTCTTCGTCTTCTTCTTCTCTTCAAGCCAAGGATTGGTGAGAAAGGAGGGGAGGGAATGATATGGAGAGAATATATCATACCTATGAGTTTTAAGACTTGCCAGATCTTGTTGATTATTGACTTGGTACCCTTTTAGAGACATCTCTCCAGTCTTTTTTTTTTCTCCTCTCAAAAGGTGTGCAGGATTCTTAGTATGAAGTTTATCCAATTTAAAATGCTTTACTGCAAAAGTACTGAAAGATCAATAACCTAATGCCATACACATCTATAGGTAAGTCAACATGAGAAACAAACGGACCATTCCAAGAGGAGTGGCAGAATCAATACATCTAATAAATTGTTGCTTCTCCCATCTTGAAAAAGTACACATATTGTTGCAGCTAAGATGTATGTGATGGAAAAGCATAGAGAATGGAGAGACAGCTGGGCTGAAATTGCATCTGAATTTATCTCAGCTCTTCAATAAAGATACCATAAAGCACTTTCAGGAATTCAGTGAGTGGTTCTTGCCCCCCACCCCCATCCAGCTAAAATCTAAAGCCAACTACATTCGCACCCCACCCCCCTTGCCCTGTTCTTGAAAGGATTTTTTTTGTTCTGGGTTGTTATCTCAAGGAGAAGCCAGTTATACATGAAAATGCATACATGTATTTGCTGCATTTTAAGGTGTTTATTTCCAAGGCAAAGGAAATGAACACTCACACTTTACATTGCGGGTGCCCTTTGTGGGATCGTGCTACAGTTCCCAGGGAGCTTAATGGCAAATCAGGGGCTGGCCTGCCTCTCAGTGTTAATTTTTGGAGGTTCATGCCCAGCTTCAGTAGTCAAGTTTCATTGTTGGGAGGTGGGGCCAGTCGCATTATATATAGGGGGTGGAGCTGACAGTAGCCAGGCAGTCGGCTCTGGAGATTCACCCTCCCTCCCCTCCCTTAGTTTAACTTTTTTTGTTTGCAGGTTAACTTTTTCTTCCTGTTAACGGGCGCTGCTACGGTCTTTGGCTGGTTGCTGTTGAAGGACCAATTTGCCTGCATTGGCAGGTTTTGTCTTCCCTGTAGCAATTCATCACAACTTTGGCGGTTTATGGCCTTGGGTGGAATCCTTTAGTCTTTTCTTCCCTATAATGGGGATGTGTGTGAAGTGGTGACTCACCCCCTGCGGCGGCGATTCCAGGGTCCCCGCTTAAAGGGGTGATATATAATGGGTGTCACTGGCTATACACTGAAAGGTCATCAGTGAACTACCCTGCGTGCGGGGATATGGGCTTGGTTGCGTGTCGAGGTCCCCAAGCCACCCCCCAAATAACTCATAATGCACACTTAATTTTTGTTTAAGGTTTTTGGCATAATTTTGGCCACAACTTTATTTAAATACAAAACCGTGAGTGGTTGTTTAGGCATTGGTTAAGACTATCTGTCCCCCCGCCTGGGGACAGAACTGACTTCTGGGCACCACCGAAAGACAGTGCGGGGGAAAGCAAGTCGGGGAGAAATGGAGCTGAGTCACAGACCCTCAATTCTCATCCGCATGCTCCCCGAAGGCTTGCCGGCCCTAGTCCCATTCCAGGGATTGGACGAAAAGATGGCAAGCCCCAGGATTCCTTTAACGGAATTCCCTTTCCGCAGCAACCATGGAGGGGCAGGCCCAGCCTATCCTAACCCCTCCTCCACCAATTTATAACCAATGCCTAACCGCAACCTTACAAGTTGTGACGATTTGCTACGCAGTAGGCAAAAACCAAATGGCACAGCCAATCAGCCAGATGGACAAAATTCCTACCAGGCCCCTGCCCCAACGGCAGACGACCCCATGACAGGCATAGCAAGGTCAATGCAACAACCCCTTACTCAAGGGCGGGTGGGCGGGTGATCCGTTGCACGCAGCAAAGAGAAAGCTCCAGGCTGCGTGCAGAGTATTTAAACATTTTACCCCTCCCACCAAAATTGCAACATAACTTTTACCCCAACAACCCAGTGAACCAATCACTGCCCCAGGCCATCTTTAGAGACCCTGTCTGGTAACAGAGGGGTGGCTCAGCAGACCCCACCGCAACACGTGCTCTCCATGAAGGAGAACACGCTCTGCCTGCTACACTTACATCTCGCAGAGCACCCCCTGATGCACCCCAGTTCCCCTGGCTGGGGGTGCTGGGAGGGATACAAGCCCAAGGCCTATACCAAGGTCTTCCTACATTTGGAAGTTTAATAAAGTTGTGGCCTAATTTTAATTCCATATAAAATTGTCAGAGTCTTTATTCCTTTCTTGTGATCCCTGGGGACTGGGGCTGTTGCGGCCTGGTCACGCAATGTGTCCACCCATTTGAAGTGCAGTGAAAGTGGCTTAAAATGCAGATGAATAACTTACCGAGTGGTGAATTTAGGAAGTTAATTGTGTACTCAAGGGCACCAGCTGCCGGATTTAGCATGAACAGCTAGATGTTGGGGGGCCCTGAGCAAGTTGCCAGTGGTGGGCTCCCACCTCCATGGCTTATATATTACTTGGCATGAAGGAATGCATGCAGACAAGTACACAGAAGAACACTGATGAGGGAAGCAATCCGAAGTGTGTGGAGCCAACAGCACCTCCATCAGTTCTGCAGTAGTTATTGCTCCTTTCTAGTTTGTGTTTGTGTGTGTGTGTGTGTGTGTGTGTGTGTGTGTGTTGGGGCGTGCGCAGAGTGTCCATTCAACATGCCAGCAGAGTGTGCCAATGGAACAGGAAAACCACTGGACAGTTCTAGGTAGGGTCAGCCACTTTAATGACAGCATTCAGCAGTTCCACATCGTGTAGGTTACACAGTTGTAATATACAGTGGTACCTCAGGCTAAGAACTTCTGGAGGTCTGTTCTTAACCTGAAACTGTTCTTAACCTGAGGTACCACTTTAGCTAATGGGGCCTCCTGCTGCCGCCGCGCTGCTGCTGTACTATTTCTGTTCTCATCCTGAAGCAAAGTTCTTAACCCAAGGTACTATTTCTGGGTTAGTGGAGTCTGTAACCTGAAGTGTCTGTATCCTGAAGCATCTGTAACACTGTACCGTCCCTCCAGAGGCACACAGTCTCCTTGCAGTGTTCCAACACACGCTAGGCTTTAGGGAATGGCAAGGGTCAAGAGCAAACTTGCCTCAAACTTCAGATCGTGCTGAGTCACTCTCACATACATGCTTGCTGACTCGCTCTCGCATGATTAGCTAGTAGCAGGTGCAGGACAAATGCACCCAGTCAACCAGCACACCTAACTTAACGCTTCCTTGTGCTTTTTCTCTGCATGCACAAACCCTTATACATTATGTACAGCAGAACCTCTACTTACAACCACCTCCACTCGCGGACGTTCCAAGTTGCGACCACGGCTGACCCGGAAGTAACCGGCGGGTTTGCCACTGTTCACGCAGGAGCGGCAATCACCGTTTGCACCTGCACAGAAGTGGCAATCGTCATTTGCACATGCGCAGAAGCAGGCAATCGCTGCCCGCGCATGCGCACAATGGCACCTCTCCCAGTGACCCGTTTTGCCATAAGGATGGGCCTCCGGAACGGATTGTGGTCGTGAGTAGAGGTACATATGTACAAATTTTTCTTCTTCTGTTTGGATTTGATATCCTGCTTTATCACTACCCGAAGGAGTCTCAAAGTGGCTAACATTCTCCTTTCCCTTCCTCCCCCACAACAAACACTCTGTGAGGTGAGTGGGGCTGAGAGACTTCAAAGAAGTGTGACTAGCCCAAGGTCACCCAGCAGCTGCATGTGGAGGAGCAGGGAATCAAACCTGGTTCACCAGATTACGAGTCCACTGCTCTTAACCACTACACCACGTTGGCTCTCAAGATCTGCCTATCTCTCCACACATTACGGTTCTGTTTGTTTGTTTGTTATTCCACCTCTCCTCTTAGGAGCTCAAAGCAAAGTACATAGTTCTCCTTCTCCCCATCCCCCCCCCTTACAACATCCCTGGGCAGTAAGTTAGGATGAGAGACAGCTATTGAAGGTCACCAGTCAGTTTCATGGCTGAGTGGGGATTAGAACCCCAGGTTCTCAGGTCTTAGTCCAATGCTCTAACCACTACACCACACATGCTTTCCTTTTTATAGGGAAGTAGTGGTCAGGGATGATGGGTTAGCAACATCCAGAGGGTTTAGCTGATGGGCAGCAGTCCCAAAAAATTTTTCACCACAGTACTACCGAGGATTGTGGCCGCTTAACATTCCCCATGTTCAAGCAAGTATTATGCAATTAATTTCAATCACAACTAATTAGAATTTGCTTTCTAGCAATGGCTCTCTAAGATTGCATTGACCCACATTTATATGCACCTTTGTTTACGTTAATTATATTTTTGTGACCTTTCGTTTCGAAGAGCTAGGCTATAGCACTGTTCTGTGGGATGGGATGGGAATATATGGCAATCCAAATGTGAAAAAATGTAATTGTTCGAGCTCTGTATGAAAGGGGAAAATAATCATGCATTTGCTATGGCAGCTGTTAGAGGAAATTATCCAAGATGTCATATAATAGCGGAAATTTCAATAATTAATCCATCAGGAAACTTACAGTAAAATTTTTACATCAACTGAATTTAATGGGAAATAATTATATTTAAGTGTGTGTTTTTAATGTTTCCAGGAATGTCTTCTTACCAGCACTTTATTGTCGGTTTACTATCAGAATTATCGTAGGAAGTGTTCTTACACAATCCCAGTGCTACTTCAATATCTTATATTACCACCAGATGAAGCAGTAGCTTGCACAATCCTAAAGCATCATGGCTAACGTTATAGATTGCAGCAAATTATTTTATGCTTTCCCACTACAACTGAAAGCTGAATAATAACAATAATCATAGCTTCTGAACGTGAAGGCTATAACCCATACACTCCAACATTTCTCTGATGAAAATAGGGGTGTCCTTAATAATAATAATAATAATAACAACAATAATTTTATCATGTATTTATTTATTTAAATTTATTTGTTGTTTTTTCAAATTATAGTTTAACAATCACATATCCAACATAAAAACAAGATTCCAAAGAATCTCCTGGACTTCCCTCCTCCCCTTTGTGGGTCCTATCGTTTGTCATTTCCTCCTGCATCTTTTATAATAACCCATCTCCATTATATCCAAAATTCACCATTAAACTACAAGTGTTACTCCAATCCTACTAACAATTTCGACTGTTTACAATGGTTTTTAAGATAAATTATAAATTTCCCCCATTATTTATTAAAATGTTGGTCTTCCCGATTTCTGATTCTTCCAGTCATTTCGCTCAGAGAAACGCAAGAAAACTTGGGAGCATTCCATTATCTAAGACGCATGTCGAAAAAGAAACATAAAAGAATTAAATGATACAGACTTCCAACAGATTTATAGTCCTCAAAAAACCGAGCTGAAGAAGGCGTTTACTCCGAAACAGGGCCCTGTCCTGGTCACCACTACTGAGTCGTACATCTGATTCACACTCTGGATACTCCTTTTCGGCCCTATTTGATTCTTTATTCCTTATTCTGATTCTATATAATATGGACTCCTTTTGACTGCCATTGAGACTTGTACAAAATAATTGTTGTGTACTGGTATTTCATGTACCTCTATACTATATCACTGCATATTTGAAACTACATTATTCCTGTACTTAAACGTTTTACCTTAAAACTATCGTACTTACACGTTGTGTTTAAATTTACTTAAAACTATCATACTTACACGTTGTGTTTAAATTTACTATCAGCTTCAAATTGTTATTCTTAGCAGAATATACACGTTTTTTCTTTTCAACTCTCGAGTAGGAATTATTCCTTATATTGAAACTTGTGGCCTGAGCTCTTGGTATATCCTTTTTAGTGTATTTTCCCCATTTCGGCATAATCCATCAACTTAATCTGCCATTCCTCTCTGGTCGGGACTTTATCTTCTTTCCTTATTTTTGATTTTTTATTGCCCCAGCTAGTATGGGTTGCCCCAGCCTCTGTGAGTGGCTTCCAACACACCTAAAAACATAATATAACATCAGACATTAAAAACTTTCCGATACAGAGCTGCCTTCAGATGTCTTCTAAAAGGTGTATAGTTCTTTACCTACCTATTCATTCTTCGCTTCCTGCTCTCTTGATCCCCTCCCCCCCCCACATGCCACAAGCTTCAACAGGGGCTTTGTGCAGCCACTTTATTTATTTATTTTATGTTATGGTTTGCTTTGTTGTTGTTATTTATAGCTCTCCTCCTCCCAAAGCACACGGGAGCTTGCAAAATACAAAATAAAACACATCCATAAAAAGACAGCAAGCGTAAAATCCCAAAATGTCAACGAATAATAAAACAGCCAATACATCAACATCAACAGTGACCACATTTTCCTCACGAAAGACCTTGAAACACCTGCTCATACAGATTGTCGGTAAAGGCAACGGGGACTTGTACCAGTGAACAATATTGGGAAGTGAATTCTGAAGGACTCAAGAAGGCATGTAGAGAAGGTCCTCCTCATCAGAACCCTGTTAAAACTGGTGATCTGATTGGTGTTGAGGAGCTGCCATTTAGATTTCCCACAATGCCTTGGAGCAATGCTATGGCAGGAACATTGTAAGCAACAAAGATAACACGCACTGCCCGCCACTAGGAAAGCCTGCTGTAAACCCACCAGCATAGGAGGGGACCCACCAGAATGCAGCACCAGTACTCCCTTGAGTAGGAAGGAAGGAGTGCCTTGCATGCAGAAGATCCCAAATTCAGTCCTCAGGATCCACAGGTATGGGTGGGGAAGTCCTCTGTACAAAACCTTGGAGGACTGCTGCCAAGTATTCCCCCCCTCCCCAATCTCCTTTATTGCTGCCAAGTATTGACTTGGGTAGGGATGCGGGTGGCGCTGTGGTCTAAACCACACAATCTAGGGCTTGCTGACCAGAAGGTCGGTGGTTCGAATCCCCGTGATGGGGTGAGCTACCGTTGTTCGGTCCCTGCTCCTGCCAACCTAGCAGTTCGAAAGCATGTTAAAGTGCAAGTAGATAAATAGGTACTGCTCCAGAGGGAAGGCAAATGGCGTTTCCGTGTGCTGCTCTGGTTCGCCAGAAGCAGCTTAGTCATGCTGGCCACATGCCTGGTCTGCAGACAAACGCCAGCTCCCTTGGCCTATAGAGCGAGATGAGCGCACAACCCCAGAGTCATCCGTGACTGGACCTAATGGTCAGGGGTACCTTTGCCTTTACCTATTGACTTGGGTGGACCAATTGATCTGACTAAGTACAAGGCCGCTTCATGTGTTCCTATTATTGTTAAGCAGGGGGAGTAAGGAGTAGCAATGTTGGATTCATACTGCAGAGACTCAGGTTCAAATCCCCTCATGGCCATAAAGCTGAAGTCACCAGCTCTCACAACCAGCAGGGTTATTTTGAGGATAAAATGACGGGTGGGGGAAGCAACTCTGTACATTCCCTGTACATTGGAGTACAGGAGTGCATGAACTGACAAATTTATCAGATAATTTGAGAGGATTTCAAAATTAGAAAATGGGAACAACAGACTGGAAGTTTCCAACAGCCCAAAAAAGGTGGATAAGTTCCACCATAATTATTATTTTTAGAAACATAAACTCACTCTACGTACTGAGTATGGATGAGAGAATGTTTTTCCTGAGGGGAATGGAGTATAGTTCAATGGTTGAGTTGATACTTTGCATGGAGAAAGTCCCAGTTTTGATGTTTGGGACCATTAGCTTGAGCTTATCAGGTAAAATTACCGCCCCCCCCCCGGAAATTCTGGAGAGGTCCTGTAAGATGATGCAAGAGTGCCAGTTTGGGTCAACCAAAACAGTTCATATGAAGGAGGTTGAGCAGATACACTAAACTATTAAAATTAAAAGGGAGGAAAAAATAACTGTGAGGACTCGGGGGGAAGTAAAGCAGGGTTAGTTGCCACTTCCATTAAAAATATATTATGGTGAGTCTTCTGTGTGCATTATGTTATGGATATTACCCAGGCATTCTATTTTCTATGGTGGGGTTAAGTGCTCAACTATAAAACCTATAATTAAAAGCAATAGGAGAGCAATAAAATGCTTGGTACTATTACTTTACAGTAAACATGTGGTAAAATGAGTAGCTGGCTTGTATTTGTAAGTAGCTAGTGTAACTTGACTATTTAACAATTTTTCATTTCAGGAATGGGGAGATTTTTGAAGAATATAAATGCAAAAGGGTATCCGAAAGCTCATACCAATAACAAACTTAGCTGGTCTCTAAGGTGCTACTGGAAGGATTTTTTTTTATAATTGCAAAATGTTTGCAATGGTGCTCAAAAAACATTTCCTTTTAAATGTTTCATTTGCCTTTTTTTTTAAAGAAAAGAAAATAAACCTACATGAATTAGATATGTGGGAGGAACAGGTCCCCTACAGGGTTCTTGATGCTGAGACAATCTGTGGTTTCTCTTCAGTTAAGATGTTCTGCATAGTGTTTACTGCAAAATCACAAGAAAAACTATATTGTTTTACAACAGAGTTTGCATTGTCTGTTTCAGGAAGTCCCAATCAGTTCCATACCTTGATGATAAAGGAAGTACTGCCTCATAATTTTGTACTGTTCAGCCCAGACACTGAGGTCCAGCGCCGAGGGCCTTCTGGTGGTTCCCTCACTGCGAAAATTGAAGTTACAAGGAACCAGGCAGAGGGCCATCTCAGTAGTGGCGCCCGCCCTGTGGAACGCCCTCCCATCAGATGTCAAGGAAATAAACAGCTACCTGACTTTTCAAAGACACCTGAAGGCAGCCCTGTTTATGGAAGTTTTTAATGTTTAATGTTGTATTGTGTTTTTAATATTTGTTTGGGAGTTGCCCAGAGTGGCTGGGGAAACCCAGCCAGATAGGCGGGGTATTATAAACAAATAAACAATTATATTATTATTATTATTATTATTATTATTATTATTATTATTATACTCTTGGGTCACAGCCACACCATACTAAAGCACATTTACAGCTCATGATTCCCCGCTCCCCAAGAATCATGGGAACTGTTGTTTGTTGAGGGTGCTGGGAATTCTAGCTCTGTGAGGGGAAACAGCAGGCCCCAGGATTCTTTGTGGGAACCCATGTGCTGTAAATGTGCTATAAATGTATGCTGTGGATGTGACCTTGGTTTTGCATATTTATAACAGTATTTCTCTATCATCATCAGCATGGTGTGCAACATTAAAACATAAAACACCATTAGAAACAATGTGGATAATCATTAAAGTTAATAAAATAAGAAATAAACAGGTGTAAATTCCTGATGGCTTATTTATAGCCCTGTTCTTTGTTCACACAATCTGAGAGCAAACAACATTAAAGTACAATAAAACAATGACCTCAGTTCTAGGCAGGTATATAAAAGGAGCAGGCAGTGTGTGCCCCAAGCTAAGAATTCAGGCTTCTTTCTATTCATATCTTATAATGAGTTCACACCTTTTAAATGATTCTTCAGTCTCCTGTACCAAAGACATTCAGTGGTCTTCTCGAAATTATTTTAGTATCCTTCAAAACCCCTCAGGTATTTCTCCTGACGAGCATCCTCCGAATATATTTTGAATTTCTCCGTGCCAAATCTGACCACTGTCACAGGATATGCAGAACCCTCCTGCAACATCTCTTTTGTCTCTCTCCCTCCCACCCATCTGTGAAAGAAGCCTACATTTTTTGCCTCATTGATAAGAACGTAAGAATTTTTTTAGCATTTTTTGTCTGGTGAAGGCCTTAAAGCTAACCTTATTCTTGTGAAGTGGCCAAGAGCGATGCATGTGTTTTTATTTCTAGTAAACATTTATCCAACCTCATTTCGACACTTCATGATCTGAAAAAGCCTCATGGGACATGTTAAATCTCAAGGGCTTGACATTGGCCTTAATTGAAGTATGGTCATCCAGGGAGGCTGCAGAGTGCAGACCACTGTTGAGACAATCTGTATAATCAAAGGAAGGGCACTTGAAAACCCCCCTCCCACCTCAGAAGAAAAGTAAGCATATCAAAAGCTCTGCAGCCTATCCATGAAAATTTAACCATTTTCTTTTTCTTTTGAAGATTTTTACTATTACCTTTCTCAATAATTGATAGGGAATGGTCAGGAGGAAAAAGCAGAATAAAATTTCAACATAGCACTACATATGCACTGCTGCCCCTGAGACATTTAGCCAGCATTCTTGCACTAAATGAGACCTTTAACTAGTTCTGCACCCTGGCATGTGCTGCACGGTATTGATTTCTGGTACCCCCTGTCAATGTTGAGAAGCACATAGTATCGTAAGTGAACGGGAGATGTTGTAAAAGGGTATACTCAGCCGGAAGACTCCTCTGTGTGTTTTGGAGCCGCTATTTCCGCTCGCGTCCTTTGTGTGTGGGGAAATTTGTCAGAAAATGGCCTCAGGTTCATGTCTTTGAACTACAAAAGGTTAAAAAACAAAGGTAAAGGACCCCAGGTCCAGTCAAAGGTGACTATGGGGTTGTGGCGCTCATCTCGCTTTCAAGCCGAGGGAGTCGGCGTTCATCCACAGACAGTTTCCCTAGAGGTCTGCTCACCACCCACACACTTACAGTAAAGGTAAAGGGACCCCTGACCATTAGGTCCAGTTGTGGCCGACTCTGGGGTTGCGGCACTCATCTCGCTTTATTGGCCGAGGGAGCCAGCGCACAGCTTCCGGGTCATGTGGCCAGCATGACTAAGCCGCTTCTGGTGAACCAGAGCAGCGCACGGAAACGCCGTTTACCTTCCCGTCAGAGCGGTACCTATTTATCTACTTGCACTTTGACATGCTTTCGAACTGCTAGGTTGTCAGGAGCAGGGACCAAGCAATGGGAGCTCACCCCATCGCGGGGATTCAAACCACCGACCTTCTGATCGGCAAGACCTAGGCTCTGTGGTTTAACCCACAGCGCCACCCGCGTCCTTTACACTTGCAGTACATATCTACAAAACCCACCTAACAGTTCACACATTATTGATGGATAGATATGCAAAGGCATCTTCTCTCCACAGTCATGAGGTACTGAGATTGGAGAAGCAACAGGAGAGGTGATCCCATACTTGGGTACTTTATCCCTAGCAGCTGTGATGGCCCTTTGGCCTAGTAGGAGCAATCGTAAAAAGCAGTTGGCAAGGTTAGCTCAGTGGCATGGCAACTGGCTTGGCAGGATGTGCCATGTTCAAGCCCTGGTGTTTCCAGGTAGGTCTGGGAAACACTCCTGCCTGAAACCCCAAAGAGCTGCTTTGTATCCTGGGGAGTTAGGAGTAATGCTCTGCTATTACCCTCCAAGGTGCTCAGGCACAGGTTTGCTTGAAGTCTGGAGTTCTCCAATAATCACAGTATGCTAGAATCAGCCCTTATAGAAAGGCACCCTGGAGTGGGAGACAGGGGCCATGTGTCCTCTGAAGTTAGGGACACCTGGGCTCAGGGGCATAGAGTGTGAGGTGCCAGCGAAGCCCTGGCCCCAGACACACAATTTTTGAGGGCGCCCCCATGCAGGCAAGCCTGACCTGATGCTCATTTCCACTCTCCAAGGGTCTCATTGGTCAGCCGGGCTCCCCTCTGTGTGGGTGGGCAGGAGGCTCAGAGGGCCCCCACTTTGCTCCAGTGAGGGTGGGGTAGCTCTGGTGGTGTTGGTGGCTTAGGGCCCTCATATTTACCGGACTGCCTCTCCTGGTATGCCCCACAGAGGACCTAAAGGTCCATGAATAATCATAGTTTAGAGGTCCCGGGCCCTAAGGAAGTCAGATTATCCTCCACTGGGGCCAGGGCCTTCTCAGTGATGGCTCCGACCTGGTGGAATGCTCTGTCCCGTGAGACCAGAGCCCTGCAGGATTTAACTTCCTTCCGCAGGGCCTTTTAAGACAGAGCTATTCCACCTGGCTTTCAATTTGAACTTAGCCTGATCTTTTATTCCCCTTCCTTCCCTCCCCCTCCCCTTTTTATTACCCGCTCTAGGATCCCACAGCTAATTCTCCCCTGGTCTCCTCGCTGGCCCAAATAGGACTAATTTAGCCAGCTAGCCCTGGTGATCATCTAATGTTTATTGGATGGATTTCCCCCCTAAATTGATTTTTGAATTCTGGATTTATTGTTGCTCACATTTTATACTGTTTTTATGCTGTTTTTGGTCGCATCAATTAAGTGTTTTAAATTTGTTGTTAGCCACCCTGAGCCTGGTTTTTGAACCGGGAAGGGCGGGGTATAAATAAAAATTTATTATTTATTATTATGCTCCCCCCCCCCCAGCTGGCATGTTCATGTGCCTGTCCCCGGCACCAGCAACTGATGCTACACTGCTGCCTGCGCTCCCACATTAAGCACAAGTACCGTAAGTGATGTGTACAGTACCATAGGAATGTTCTGACTGTCACGCCTCATTCTAGTCCACCTCGTGTTATGACTGCTCCCCTGAACTTACCAAGTATAAGCATTAACAGGGTCATGGGAATAGGACCACAAACATAGGTAATCAGATACTGTCAGCACTAACAGATAGTCTATAAGACTTAAGCCCACCTTGAGGCAAGGAGAACCTCCATGCAGACCATATTGTTCAGATGCTGAGCCCATTGCCTGTGAGGAGTTTGGACTTACTGCCCACCACAAAAAGGAGGAGATAATCTGGCAATAGAAAAGGCTATAAAATGATATCTGCTTCTTCTTGCTTCTTTATTTCCTTCATCCTTTAAATAAAACCAATTGAAGGGCAAATTCAGTGGTCTTTATTGCCTATTTGAATCCAAAAGAACCATGACCTTAGGCAGCCTGAACCGTTGGCAAAACCATTGGCCAATGTTCTGACTCTGAATAAGCCATATTCCTATGCTTATGTGTGGTTAGTTACCCATCACAAAAGAAATGGAGATTGGGGCAGATACCCTTCTTGTTCTCAAGACTTGATACTGTAGTGATAAAGAGATTTTGCCATCCAATTTATTTCTCTTTTTTAAAAAAATAAAAGGTTGAAAATTACTCTGATTTTGTTTTAAAAAAAAGGATAATGAAGTTACACAGCAAAGACAGTATCATCAAGGAGGCAGGTGATAACTTTGTTTATTGCTGGAAGAATGGAGCCACCTTTTTAAAGGTGAGATTGTCTTATTGAGTTTATAATTTGATGCAAACTATTAGCTGCAACCCCAATTTTGAGCTGAGCTATATTAAGCCATACCCTTTCTCTGAAATACCTAATCAGAAGTAGATTAGAGAGCTCTTGAAATCAGTTCAAGTGGGAAAGGGAGATGGTTTAAAGAAAGAAAGAAAAAAATAGCTTTAATATATTTGGGTTCTTCTGCATGTTCCCTTACAAACTAAAACAATAAAGGCTCGAGAGATTGCTATGCACCTCAGGGAGTTTAGACTTTCATGGGTTTGTTATAGTTGGTTTTATTTTATTGAGGGGAGAGAGATACTCATACAAATGGTTAGAAATCTGAAGTTTCTTGAGGCTACACATAATCTTCACCACAGTGAAAATGAAGATGCTTTGCAAATACTTACTAGGGTGCTGTTTGTTAACTCGTTATATTGTTACTCTGCTCTGTGGTTATTTGTGCAAAGGAGAGGACTACGTTGTACATAAACGTGGCACATTGTTAGACATTTCATAGCCTTTTACATTCTTCCCTCTTCTCTGCAGTCTGCACCTCTGTGGCAGCAAATTGTGGCAGCAAAAATAAGAGATTAAAAAGACGGAAATTGTGTCGAAGAGTGTAAGGGCAGAAAACAGTTTGAGCCTGCACTAAAAATATTTGGCAGTAAAGTGATCCCTCAAATGCTTTATTATGGAGTTGAAATCTGGGGCGAGGATGAGAGTGCTATTAAAGGGTTAGAAGTAGTACAAAACCAATTTCCCAAGAGACTGTTTTCCCTACCCAAGGGAACAGCTGCCACACTCTTAGGCATGAAAGTTGGAGGGCCAACGTTAACTGCAAGAGCTGATTACACTAGATTTAATTACCTGGAAAGACTGCCCTTCATGTCTTGCGAGCGCTTGCCAGGTTTGTGCTTTGCAGAATTGGAGAACAGTCAATGGTGAAAATCTAACACCTAACATTATTGGAACTCTTATTATGTCCATAAGTTTGAGATTATATCCACAGAGAAACACCAATTAAGCGATTGGTGCCACTGGACAAAATCACTACATGATCTGCAAGTGAGCAAATCCTCTAAATGTTCTCTTTTTCCCCTTCTAAAAAAGGTCAATTTTTGAGCCAGTTACCTGTCAAATCTCCAACCAACCTCACTAAGAGTCACTTTTACTGAGAGGTGTTTTCAGGCTATGTCTTCTGCCACCGTAGATGGATGATATAACGGTGCCGAACGAAGACAGACTCTGTATATGTGGGCAACCGCAGGTGGAAGACATCTTGCACTATTTACTATATTGCCCAGTATACCTTGGACTCAGGAAGTGATTTCTCATTTTATTATCTGTGTCTCCCTGGCAGAGAAGGTCCTATGGCTTCTAAGCGAGTCATAAAAGTCACCCTTTTTTGCTTTGGCAGCCGAAAGTTCAGAAAGAAGACCCTGGACAATATAGCAGTAAACTGCAAGAGAGACACAGAGACTTAAATAGAGATGATTATTTGTGGCACAGCACTCCTTTTGCCTGTGTTTATTTTTCATTTAGATTTGTCATGGGCAATGACTAGTACAATAAAGTTATTTGGATTGGATTGTCAAAGAGTGGAGATTCTTTTCAGACTATTTAAGAAAAAATTACAGTCAAATGAATTTGCAAGCAGGGTTTGAATTATAGGCAAGGGAAGGGGAGTAAATAAATGAATGTAATATAAATTACAATGTAATAGGGGAAAATGGTAGTTATGGCAGCAGATTAAAGATTATAACAGGAGCATCACGGATGTACGGATGGGAAGTCAAAATTATTTTTTTGAAAGTTAACTGAACAATGTCAAAGTCTGTGTAAAAAGACTAATAAAATTTTATTATTAAAAAAACAAACTATGGAGGGATAACAGACAGAAAGGAACAGAAGGGTTTAATGTGAATTTGCCCATAGCTTTGTGTGAAGCAAAACTAGTGCTCATTTTTAATTGTCTTTCACGAGCCGCATCTCAAGTTGCTTCCTAAAAGAGTTTATATTAAAAATAGCCTGAAGTGCTCACTTACACTAATTAAAAGCGTTGAGTTAACAAATTACTGCAGCCCTTTTTTTGACTGGGACAGACTGAGCTGATCTTTTTAATGTCAAAAGGCAAAGATCTCAGAAAACCTTAGAGAACAATTAACAGTGACTCTGACACCTGCCAGATCTAGCCTATATTTGGAACTAATTGGTAAAAGCTAAGTAAGACTGTAAAAGAGGAGAGGCTATATATGTTAGACGGCTAATGCCACTGGTTGTTTTGGGGGGGAGTTTTTTTTTATAAAAGAAGAATGAAAAAAGTCTTCTAGGTTAAATGAAGAACTTTTGAAACCCGTTCAGTTTTTTTTTTTGTTTTTGTTTAAAAAGGAGACAGTGTGTTTGCAAAGGAATGGAAAGAATGAACATGGCGTTCTTAGGTGGAATTTATCCTGTCTGTGAATAGGACACTTCTCATCACAGTAATCAATTCTTATAAATATAAGAGCTCTTCACTTGAAACAGAACAAATGTCTTGCAGGTTTACACTGTGTGAATCTGCAAATCTAAAGCCAAACACACATCCAAGGAAATAAATGAGACCCTTGAAAGAGATTTTATTAGTGAGTTATAAAATTGTAATTCTTTTCTGCTCAAGTTGATAAGAACATTAGAACATAGAGTTGCAATGATTAGATATTTAAATCCAGGGTTTGTTTGCAGTGTGTGGTGTGGATATTGTATATAAAGTGTTTCAGTGCTTATTGTGTTTGCATTTGTTTTTATTGATTTTAATTTACATTGCCAAAACCCTCGGGATATATATTGGGAAGGGCATTCTAGGAATGCTCAAATTCATTAATTAAATGTCCAATAATTCCTAATGCAGTTCTGCATGTCTATCTGTGCAGGAAAATTATCTGAACATATCTTGGATGCAGGTGTTCCTATAAGCAGATTGAAATATGGAGCAATGTGATAAGCTAAGTTAATTTTCCTTCTTATGCATGCTAGTAGTTTCGTGTGTTGTGCTTTTTTATGTCCGGGGACGGGGGGGAGGGACATTTTCAAATAATATGGAAATGAGGGCTAAACTTGTGCTATATTCCAGTAGTTCCAGAAATGTGGAAGCTCAAATATAATGTGGAAATCAGCAGTTGTGAAAATGGAATAAACTAGCACCTGACATATGTTGTCACTGAATACATTGATGCCTACTCACATAGAAAGATTTTTTAAAGGATTAGACAATTTCATGGGGAACTTAATTAAAAGCCAGTTATCCGTGATAGCTTAAAAAGAAAAAAGAAAGAAAGAAAAGAAAGCCCCTTTTGAGAGGTTAGGGACAAACAAGAGGTGTTGGCCATATCTATCGTGCTCCAGTAGCAAACTCCCTAGGGGTATCTGGCTGGCTGGCTACCATTAGAGACAGAGGTTTGGATCCAGACCAGTTCATGCTTTACTGCCATTTAAATCAGTGGGACTCAAGTTAATCATGACTGTATTGTCCCATACAACATTGGGTCCTGAATTATGTAGACTCTGATCCAGGAAGGCAAATCTTAGTGTAGTGAAGACTGGGCAAAGCAAGATTTTTTTTTAAAAAAAAATATTGTCAGGGTCAGGAGTGTTTATTTCTCCTACCAATATATAGCAGTCTGTTCATTTTTATATACCAAGGCTTACGATGCGTGGGCTTTAAAAAATAATAATTGTTATTGTTGTAGCTCCCTTAAAATGGAGCTATTTAATATACTCCACTGATGTCCTCCTCCCACTCAAACAAATTGTCCAACTCTTCAATTACAAGCCCTTTGGAAACATTTTTTTTCAAGTATCTACTAATGCATGAGACAATGTAGGGTTGAGTGCGTAGTTTTTTTTAATCAGCAGCATTCAAATACCCAATCACAGAAAGAAAGAAAAAAAACTGGGAAGTCAGAAGGTCAGATCAAGCATTTTCTCTCTTTAGAATTCACTTGATTGTGGTTTTTAAGTGCTCTGTATTGCGGGATTCAAAAAAACACGGGTAAGTATTAAAGTGAAAATCACTTAAGATAACACAATAGTAGTGAGTGAATGTGTGTAGTGGGGGAGAGGGGCTACATATTCACTTGAATTTCTAATTTTTCCAACAAAGTCATCCTGGTCACACAAGGACTTCTCCTTCAGCAGTGGGGCTTCCCCATCTTTTGCCCTCATGCAGGTGGGGCACCTCCAAAACCCACAAAGCTATGGAGTTCAGTCTCTTCCCTGTTCTTTTCACTCCTAGTTAATACATTACCTCACATTTAGAGACACTCTGGGCTTCTTTGTGTGCATCTCCTGTACTGGACAACCATCTCTGGACAGCACAACCATCTCTAGGTCCTGATCTTGTCCTCAAGGATTTTAAAAAAGCTTCTAAATAATACATCCCAGCAGGAGTGTCTTAGGGAGGGCAGGGGATGCTGCAAAATCTTCTAATTTATTTTACTTCCCTTGGAATAAACTCTAGCCCATCAGAAGTCCCTCAGAAATGCATCGAAAGTTCCATTGCATGTGGGGTGAAAGAAGGCAATTTCTTTCCCATGTGGTGGTCATGTGATAAGGTAAAAACGTACTGGAAAAAATATATACAATGAGCTAGAGAAGATCTTTAGATGTACGTTTTTGAAAAGCCAGAGGCATTCTTGTTAGGAATGGTAGGAGAAGATATAGTTAAGAATGACCAGAAACTGTTTTTATATGCAACAGTGGTGAGATTACTGCTAGCCCAGGTTTGGAAACAGCAGCAATTACCAACAGTAGAAGAATGGCGACAAAGGTAATGGAATATGCAGAAATAGCCAAACTGACAGGGAAAAATTGACAACAGGGGGAGGAAACATTTTTTAAAAAAATGGGAAAAATTAATGTTGTATATAGGACAGATAAGATGAAATAGTAAAACCAGTAGAATTGGAAACAAACCTCATAACGGGAAGGATTAAGAAAAGTGATGGATAATGAAAATAATAAGAAGCAAAATGTATAAGGAAACTAATATAACTAACAGTAGTGGTAAATGAATACAGACAGACAACAAGAATTGTATAAACAGGAGGACTTATTTGTCTATGGATACACTATGGACAAATATGGAAAATGAATAACAATATATAAAACGGAAGAATATAATGCGATAAAATTATATGTGATATATAAAACCAGAAGAAGGAAGGAGGGAAGTCAGCTCTGAAGAGCAAGTATAAATGTAAAATGTAATACAATATGTGTATGTGGAGTATCTAATTGAAAAACTAATAAAGATTATCCGGGGGGGGGGGGGAGAAAGTTCCATAGCATTAGGGCTGGGTCCTGAGGAGCCTCTCCAACCAGATGCATGCATTTCAGTCTGATCCACTCAGATGTAACCTGCTTTGCAACCGGCTTGTTGCTATTTTCTGAGGGTGAGATCATTTCCTTTCAGTCTACCAGTTTTTTTTTTCCAATCTGGCATATATAGACCCTCCAAGTGTCCCTATTTTCCAGGGACATCCCTGATTTAGAGGAGCCATCCCAATTTCTGTTCTGATCCCTGAATGTCCCACCTTTCCTTAGGGTGTCCCTATTTGTATTAGAGAAATGTTAAAGGGTATGGAGTTACTTGAGTCCCGAGCCATCTGAAGGCAATCCTGTATAGGGAAGATTTTTTTTTATGTTTAATGTTTTATTATGTTTTATATACGTTGGAGGGACGCAGGTGGTGCTGTGGGTTAAACCACTGAGCCTAGGACTTTCCGATCAGAAGGTCGGCGGTTCAAATCCCCGCCAGGTGGGGCTCTTGTTGCTCGGTCCCTGCTCCTGCCAACCTAGCAGTTCGAAAGCACGTCAAAGTGCAAGTAGATAAATAGGTACCGCTCTGGCGGGAAGGTAAATGGCATTTCCGTGTGCTGCTCTGGTTCGCCAGAAGCGGCTTAGTCATGCTGGCCACATGACCCGGAAGCTGTACGCCGGCTCCCTCGGCCAGTAAAGCGAGATGAGCGCCACAACCCCAGAGTCAGCCACGACTGGACCTAATGGTCAGGGGGTCCCTTTACTTTTACTGTATACGTTGGGAGTTACCCAGAGTGCTGGGACAACCCAAGAAGATGTGTGGGGTATAAATAGCAAAAATATAATTATGGAATGGGTAATACCTATTTTCATCGGAGAAATGTTGGAGGGTATAAGTTCATTGTTTAACTTCTGGGTTCATCACTGCCAGAGAGGGGGCAGGGAGGGGAGATTTCATGGAATCTGGTTTCTTCATGGACAACATGACTACAGTGACTACATAATCACATGAGCACTGTTCCAGAGTATTTTTCATTATATCTATTCGAAAAAAGATTGGATAATGAAGAAATTACATATCTTTCCACTTACGAGTGTTGAACTAATTGGCTGATGAAGAATTCAACAAAACAGTAGTTGTTATCCGGAAACACTCTGCAGCAGAGTTCAGAATTGGACATCAGAATTGGACATTTGCTGATTATACAGAGCTTCACAGCTTGCTCTCTGCTGGGTGAAGTCTGGCACCGTGATTCATTTAAGGACTTTCAGAGACTTCAGTTTGTTAGTTTTGATGTTTTGAATTATTCCATAAAGTTTTACACTTCAAAAAGTGTGGCACTTACTGTAACAACTTCATGGTAAATACCGACACCTCCCCCCCCCCCCTTAAAAACCCCCAACACTGATTAGCTCTAATAAAGTAATTTTCATTGGCCCAGTCTGGCCCTGTTTTATTTATAAATATTTATGTTTCACCTCCATTATCAGAGACAGTATACCTCCAAATACAGTTTTTGCAGAACAGAAACGGGAAGCATGCTTGCCGGCTTGCTATGGTTATCTGGTTGGCTCCTATGATATGAGGATATGGGACTAGATGGGCCTTCTTACATTCAAAATGTTGTTTATATTTTCAATAAGCAACCAATACAGGATTATGTAAATATCCCTACTGTGCATAATTTATAACCGTTATCAAATTTGGGTCTTATGGCTATAGGACTGAGAATATTTGGGAAAGAATTCAAGGCTTGCTTGTTAATGAAAACAAAACTCTGCCATGCACCATGCAATATTCCCTTGCAAGAGCTTTTGCCTCCCGCAGGAGCAAAGCTTCTGGATGCATAATATAATTATTTTTCCCATGCCAGTTTTCTTTTAATACGGTATAAATATTTATAAACATTTCAGGGCACTGCAGCAGGAAGAGATTTACCATGTCCGATTCTAGCATGGGAAAGAACAACGAGGACGGATGAATGATGTGACCTTTTCTATATACAGTTCGTAAATGGCTTCTTCTGTGGGTTAGAAATTATGGAAGCTGCATACTGAGTCAGACCACTGGTCTATCTAACTCAGCATCATGTACACTGAGTGACAGTGTTCCTACAGGGTTTCAGGCAGGGTTCCCCCTGAGCCAGGAGAGGCCAGAAATTGAAAAAGGAGACCTTCTGCATGCAAAATAAATGCTTTACTATGGGGCTACAGCCTCTTCCCAATATAGAATCTAATCATCTAAGTAGAAACTAGCAGTTTGGGTGAAACCTAATACACTGATGCTATCTATGCTATCTTTGTTGGAAAAGATAAAAGTCCAACAAAGGTCCATATAGTAAAAGCTATGGTTTTCCTAGTAGTGATGTATGGAAGTGAGAGCTGGACCATAAAGAAGGCTGATCGCTGAAGAATTGATGCTTTTGAATTATGGTGCTGGAGGAGACTCTTGAGAGTCCCATGGACTGCAAGAAGATCAAACCTATCCATTCTGAAGGAAATCAGCCCTGAGTGCTCACTGGAAGGACAGATCCTGAAGCTGAGACTCCAATACTTTGGCCACCTCATGAGAAGAGAAGACTCCCTGGAAAAGACCCTGATGTTGGGAAAGATGGAAGGCACAAGGAGAAGGGGATGACAGAGGACGAGATGGGTGGATAGTGTTCTCGAAGCTACCAGCATGAGTTTGACCAAACTGTGGGAGGCCATGGAAGACAGAAGTGCCTGGCATGCTCTGGTCCATGGGGTCACGAAGAGTCGGAAACGACTAAACGACTAAACAACAACAACAACATCTATGCTATGGAAAGAAGAGTACAGTGGTACCTTGGTTCCCGATCCATTCTGGAAGTCCACTCGACTTCCAAAACATTCAAAAACCAAGTTGCGGCTTCTGATTGGCCCCGCAAACAATGCCGACAGCCGAAATGGATGTTCAGCTTCCGGAAAACATTTGCAAACCGGAACACTTACTTCCGGGTTTGCGGAGTTCAGGAGCCAATTTGTTCATTAACTAAGCCATTTGGGAACCAAGGTACCACTGCAGTTAAAGCTTTAAACTGGGCTTCAACTGAAAGAGCTCTTCTTCATCAGCGTGTGAAATTTCACCTCCCTGTTTTTTCAAGCTTATTTCCAGGTCAAAATGTGCCACTTCCATAAGTGGTTGGTTGGCATCCCTCTGTCTTGGGAGACAATGGAGGAGTGTGTGTTTGGGGGTCAAACTATTGGAAGTTTACATCGCCCGTAGAGATCAATACAGGAGAGATATATTTTGTTGCAGCTGGAGCAGATGAAGTCATCCACTTGTGCTCCAGATGCACCATGGCGTTTTCTTCTCTCTGTTTTTCTCTTTGATTTTTGAATCAGTGATGCAGGTCTTAAGCTGTTTATGGAAAACCATGAAAGCATATATGTAAGCTGTACATTGGGGTCTCTTTTCTGCAGCAAAAGGTGGATGAGACAGCAATCTTGTCCAATTTATTTTATTTTATTTTTTGCATTGAAGAAGAAGAAGAATAGTTTGGATTTCATATCCCGCCTTTCACTCCCCTTAAGGAGTCTCAAAGCGGCTAACAATCTCTTTTCCCTTCCTCCCCCACAACAAACACTCTGTGAGGTGAGTGAGGCTGAGAGACTTCAGAGAAATATGACTGGCCCAAGGTCACCCAGCAGCTGCATGTGGAGGAGCGGGGAAGTGAACCCGGATCACCAGATTATGAGTCCACTGCTCTTAACCACTACACCACCATTGCCTGGTTGTTGGTCTCCACTGGACAATTTGAACTTCAAAGTGGCAAAGTTCCACACCTCTGCTAAAGCAAACTTTTGAATAAAATGCTGAGATTCTCTTCCAATGAATTTCAAAAGAACCAAAAAAGTTCACTTGCTTATTTATTTCAGCTGTTTATGTGCTGCTTCACGTACCTAAATTTGATGAGAGAATTGTCTTGCAGGTGGGGCTACCTCAGATCTTGAAAAAATAAATAAATCCCATGCTGCTCTTTCCTGTAGCACTGGAATATCTTGAGATGCCACAGACTATTTGGGAAATACTGATGTCAGGGGTCAGCAAACTTTTTCAGCAGGGGGCTGGTCCACTGTTCCTCAGACCTTGTGGGGGGGCGGACTATATTTTGGGGGGGGGGATGAATGAATTCCTATGCCCCACAAATAACCCAGAGATGCATTTTAAAGAAAAGCACACATTCTACTCATGTAAAAACAAGCTGATTCCCAGACCATCTGTGGGCTGGACTTGGAAGGTGATTGGGCTGGATCTGGCCCCCAGGCCTTAGTTTGCATACCCATGCAGCTCATTTACCATACCAACTGCTTCTATTGCAATTGGATCCCTGTGTGACCCAGGGCTTTTCGTATTACTCCAGTGGCAGAGAAAGGAGCCATATTGTAGCACCACCTAAGCACAGACCATAGCTGCCTCAAGCCAAATGTAAAGCCAAGAATTTCAAGGGGAACCTAAAGAGATTTAATGACAAGTGAAATTCCTTAAAGAGGTTCAGCACCACCATATTCCATGTGGATTTACTTTCATTTTTTTTTAAAAAAAAGAATTAAATGTCTTTAATATGGGGCATGGTTGCTTTACAACCCATCATCTACAATATAAAACTAAATTGCCTGTCTTTCCATTTTATTTGTACACAATTTTCCAGAACTCTGAACAGAATACATGTATCTATATGTGTGTGTTCTTATCAATTTTCTGCCACATCTTTTAACATATTCCCCTTAATGGTTTGCCTCAAGGTACATAGTCAAACATAGTTAAGACCCTTTATTCGCTCCCCAATTTCTAAACACAAAAATCAAAGGTCTCTGAGGAATGTGACACAAATTAGACCTTAAAGCATAATCTTTTTTTTTCCTCCGCTGATTTCACAGTCTGAAGAAGTGAGAGATGTTCTTAAGCAGGAACAAGTCAGTTTAATTTGCTTAGGGCCACATTGCACATACTAAAGATTGTTTTCTTGTTTATTTTTCTTTAAAGGTCAGATTTCACTTTTTTATGTAGGAAAAAAAACTACTTATATGGGAGGCACTTACTGACACTGAAGAAGGATTTGAAAACAAACAAGCAAGCAACAATACTGATTTTTATTAGGAAATTAATAAATAAATGGGCAAACTCCTCTTGGCATTTCCAAGTTTTCTTGGCCAGCTTAGTGGAAACTAGGCAATTTAGGGCAACCCAATCATTTCTGTAGGGACGCGGGTGGTGCTGTGGGTTAAACCACAGAGCCTAGGACTTGCCGATCAGAAGGTCGGCGGTTCGAATCCCCATGATGGGGTGAGCTCCCGTTGCTCGGTCCCTGCTCCTGCCAACCTAGCAGTTCGAAAGCACATCAAAGTGCAAGTAGATAAATAGGTACCACTCTGGCGGGAAGGTAAACAGCGTTTCCATGTGCTGCTCTGGTTCGCCAGAAGCGGCTTAGTCATGCTGGCCACATGACCTGGAAGCTGTACGCTGGCTCCCTCGGTTAATAAAGCGAGATGAGTGCCGCAACCCCACAGTCAGCCACAACTGGACCTAATGGTCAGGGGTCCCTTTACCTAATCATTTCTGTTGCACTGGGTGCTGAACATAGAGGGTGCCATAGGATTTCAAAACTGTGATCTAGTGCATTGAGCAGAATGGAATGTGAGAGGTGGGGGCTGCTGAATTTTGGCCTTACACAGGGCACTGTTGAAATTTGAAAGTCCAAAGTCCACTCTTGGGGAAACTCATGTTTCCTGAGACCTCTCTATTGGCTTGCGATGCTACTCTCATCTGCCTTACCATATCACCCCCCATGGGTGTTGACTCCCTATGGCTCTGGGTGCCCGAGCACCCACAAAATTACCCCTGAAGGGGCTGGTCACCCACAAAATTCGGCACCAGGGCCATGCACACTGCATGGCACCCATGGCCATCCAGGCACCCACGGTTGTGGGGCCAAGCTGGTACTCCTGTCACCCTCTAGGAATTGTAGTTTCCAGCTTCAGTCACAACAGCATAGAAGACTGATGCATACAGACTAAGACCATTGATGCATTTAGCTACGATGCCTGATTGCAGTTCCCCTGGGATCTTTCCCAGCCCAACCTACAAATGGTTGGGACCTTTCTGCATGCAGAAACATAACAGAGAGCCACTTGGAAATCCCTTCCCTTCCCAACAAATAAATAAATAAATAAGAGTTCAGGATATGGGTGTCGAACAATGGTCACAGAAAATTTTCACAAGAAATACCCAAGAGAATAGATTCAACAGGGAAATTACCAAATGTAAGGCCAAATGTTGGGTGACTTGATCACCCAGGATTGTATTAACTAAATAATTGCACAAGTGGAATTAGGATTCCCCTGCCCAATAAACCCACTAAATCTGTTTTCGGTTTTTTCACCCAAACCTCCAGAAATGGTGGGGTGGGGGATGAGAGAGGGGAAAGTCTCATTGTGCAAGCAGAAGTTGACTCACTCATGCAATTATTTAATTTAATACTGCCAATAGTTTGCAATTCACATCAACATGTGTTGATTTTTTTTTTAATCCTTCTAATAAAGATATACCATTTAATCAGAATCCTTTACATGCAATGTGAGAGTAAGTCCCACTGATATCAATAGGGATTATTTCTGAGGATGCATGTTTAGGACGGCACTGTTAATGCTATAAATTATGGTATGATATTATAACAATAATCATATGAGAATGATAACTGCTGTCGTATATCATCATTTATAAGAATATGCCATGCAAAGCATTGGAAAATAGCATCAATTCCTAAAATAGCTGGATGGAAAATTAAATTGCATGGATACGTCAGCCTGCTGAAACTAACTCATTATGTAAGAACAAAAGAAGGAATACAACAAATTAATAGATTTGTTCAGGACTAGATTATTTTTATTAACTGCTGGAAAAATTAGGCTCACACATCTATAAATGCATCATGTATGCTCGATTTCTTGTAGCAATTTCCATCTTCTTTGATGAAAACCATGTGTGTTTTGAATGTTATACTTTAAGAAATTTTATTAGGATGGTAGTCATCCTACAATTGCAGAGTTGGAAAGTACCCTAAGGGTCGTCTAATCGTCTAGTTTCCCAACCCTTGATCATCTTGGTTGCCCTCCTCTGCACATGTTCCAGCTTGTCGGTATACTTCTTAAATTGTGATGTCTAGAACAGCCTGATCGCCAAAGAATTGATGCTATTGAATTATGGTGCTGGAGGAGACTCTTGAGAGTCCCATGGACTGCAAGAAGATCAAACTTATCAGTTCTGAAGGAAATCAGCCCTGAGTGCTCACTGGAAGGAAAGATCGTGAAGCTGAGGCTCCGATATTTTGGCCACCTCATGAGAAGAGAAGACTCCCTGGAAAAGACCCTGATCTGATGTTGGAAAAGATGGAGGGCATAAGGAGAAGGGGATGACAGAGGACGAGGTGGTGGGACAGTGTTCTTGAAGATACCAGCATGAGTTTGACCAAACTGCGGGAGGCAGTGGAAGACAGAAGTGCCTGGCATGCTCTGGTCCATGGGGTCACGAAGAGTCGGACACAACTAAATGACTAAACAACAACAAGAACAGGACATAGGAATCCTGGTGTGCTCTGATCAAGACAGAACAGAGTGGTACTATGACTTCCCTTGATCTGGACACTGTACTTCTGTTGATGTAGCCTAGAATAGCACCAGCCTTTTTTGCGGCTGCATTACACTGTTAAGCTTGTGGTCCACCAAGACCCCTAGATCCATTTCACATGAACGGCTAGTAAGCCAGGCATCTCCCATCTTATTTCTGTGCAGCTGGGTCTTCCTGCTTAAGTGCAAAAGCTGATTTTTGTCCCTGTTGAAATTTGTTTCAAAAGGACTGGAGCAAATTTATATGATATATGAAAGAACATTGTAAACATCTGAAAACCTTTGAGTTGAAATGTTTTATAATGTGACCATAAGGAACTGATTTACATTCAATGAGGGGAAATACAAAAAGGAGAAGAGAAGGTAAAACAGTGGTCATAGAAATGCTAAGAATTAATTAATTATGTCAGAAAGAGGGACAGGGGGAAGTCGATGCTCAGTTTGAGCAATGCTTGTGGTTATGGAATTATGTAATGGAACTGTGAATATGATAAAATTGAAAATTTAATAAAAAATATTATTAAAAAAAAGAAATTCGTTTTGTTAGTTTGACTCCAGTTCCCCACTAGAAATAATAAACCACTCACTTTTTTTTGTAATCTTATGTAATCTTTGGGTCCTGCTGCACATCATACTACCAATGGAAGTGCAGTTGTTGGAATTCTGGGACAGGAGCTTTTGGGTTGCCCTGTCAAGACTATGGAATGGTTTGCCCTGAGTTATTGCATATCTGATGGTGGGTTGGCCTTTGGTGAAAACTAATTTATTTTGCCATATGTCTGGGCTTGAATGACTCATCCCCTGTGTTAATCTTGTTACTCTGCTATTTGCTATTGCATTTTTCATTTATTCACTCCTTTATTGGCTGGTTTAGGACTGCCCTTTTAGGATCAAAGGCTATTCCCAAACTAGTCAATAAAAAAGAAGTATTTTAACAGATGCATACACTCTTATTCCTTGCTGCAAGTGAAAAAGCCTCTGTTGCAAAAATCAAGAACCTGTCTATGAGAGGCAAGGAAGAGAGCATCTTAGTTATACAGTGTTAAGTATTCCATCTTTAAACTGCCACAAGTGTCCTACACAGATAAAAACTATTCCAATGAGAACTATACAGAAAACACTTCTTTCCCACTCTTTTTTTTTTAAATGCCATGCAAGAATTAAACGTTACCTTGCAAATACCAAAAATAAAAACCAGCATATTGTGGCCTCCTTAACTCCATTAACATAATCAGTCAATATAAAAAGAGAATCAATTTGCTACCGTGGAGCTGTGGAAAAGCAATTTGCATTAGAAAATGTTCTTTATGAGGAGGTTGCACTTACAGGCTTCCATTCAGTCTCTCTTCTGCCATAATAAGGACACCTGCTATTTCATGGAAATATGTTTTGGAGTAGAGTGAAAAAGAACGAAAGAAAGTGAAGCAAAATGATAGGCTGATTGGACTGGAGGAGCCAAGAGGCAGCACAGACCATAATTAAGAGAACATGACAGAAACCAACAGCAAACTAATACAAACACAGTATTTAAATGGGTAATTGACACTGAGCAATATGGAGCTGCCAATTTTATTATTATTTCTTTGAAAAATTCACAGTGAACCTGGAGATTCTCCTTCAGTCTAAAACATCCAAGGTTATTTACTCATACTGAGAAGATCTTTTGATAAAACTTGAGATGTTTCTCAGAAGAGTATTGTGTATAGCAGAAATGCAGTTGCAAGAAAAAGAATGTCATTTGACAAGTATTAAACAATTTTGTAATTCTTATTTTTATGCAGAAATTTGACATTAAAACGTTTCTGTCTATATTTTTTAAATTTGTGTTTTGAGGGGCAAACACATGAGATCATGGCCAGACACATGCTAATTGGAAACCATACTCTAGAGTAGACATAGGCAAACTCGGCCCTCCAGATGTTTTGGGACTACAATTCCGACCATCCCTGACCACTGGTTCTGTTAGATAGGGATCATGGGAGTTGTAGGCCAAAAACATCTGGAGGGCCTATGCCTGCTCTAGAGTTTCTAACTGCCTCCAAATCTAAAGAGTGAGTGCAGCAAATTTACACAGATCCACGATGAAGAAAAATATAACAACAACAACAGTTTATAACTTATACCCCACCCATCTGGCTGGTTTTCCCTAGCCACTCAGGGCAGCTTCCAACAGAAGATTAAAAATACATTAAAACATCAGTCATTAAAAACTTCCCTAAACAGGGCTGCCTTCAGATGTATTCTAAATGCCATATAGTTGTTTATTTCTTTGATATCTGATGGGAGGGAGTTCCACTGAGCGGGCGCCACTACCGAGAAGTTCCTCTGCCTGGTTCCCTGTAACTTCGCCTCGCGCAGTGAGGGAACCACCAGAAGGCCCTCGTCGCTGGACCTCAGTGTCCGGACAGAACGATGGGGGTGGAGACACTCCTTCAAGTATAAAAGGAAGGAGCACAAAATCAGGCATTAGAAATTGATGCTTTTGTGAGAGTTAAGCTCTCCCCTTTAAAATCTCGTACCAGCAAGGCAACAGAAATATTTCACCTGTTACTTTGGTCTGTGGCCCAGTGAAGTGTAGGAGTGATCTATGGAATCAATGTGCAACAGAAAGGCAGTTCCATTGTAGCATTCAGCCAGGTAACTATGGCTAGACACACCTTGAATCTAACTTCTATGTAAAAAAAGGAAGGTGTTATTCAAGCCAAAGTCATCTGAACTATGTTTGCTCCTTCTAGTTTACTATTTTGTTCCTGTGAAAGACGTTTTAAATGAAGAGGACACAACCTTAGTTTTGTAGAGACGACATCTTGTACTTACACTTCCTGAATCATAAATTTATCTTAAAAGCAAACTTCATTGTCTGTTTGAAACCAGGTTCTCACTTACAGGGGCTGATAATCATAGCTCCCTGGCAAATACAAGGATTATTGCTCTGATCTTTTTTTTTTAATATTATTTAATTATGGTAGCTCTTTTTTCAGGACAAGTGAAGGATGGGAGATGTACCAGGGTCATATAAAAGTTGTACCTTTTATATTAAATTTATTCCAGCAGTACTAATGCTATGATCCATAAAAATAAACCCTGTAAAAAGTCCAGACTAGCACTCTTTGCTAGTCAGCTGTGTGGCAGGGCTTCTCAAACTCTGGTCCACAAACTTCATTCAGGTGATCTGAGGCATGGATTTGTGGTGGAAGTTGGGAGACAGCGCATCTATCGCATTAAATATCTGCATTGACTGTAATTGTATTTTATTGCTTCTTTTATTTCTTCTTTTATTTCATTACAATTTGAATTTTATGGAATTCAAATAGCGGTACAGTAAAACACAATATATAAGAAATAAAAGAAGCAATAAAAAAATACTTAAAAATCATCCAGCAGCTAGCACAACACATTGCAAGTGCTGCGAAAGGAAGAAAAATCATATGTGGTTTATGAAGTGTTCTGCGTTGGGTGGAGAGGGAGGAGTTTGGGAATCACTGCTATATAGTATTGAGACATTACCAGTGCACCCTGGTAGAAGACTCAAGTGAAGGAATAATGGTGAAAAGATCCTAAGTGGTATAATCTTGTTTACTGTATGCTCTCTAATAGTGTGTGACTCCCCGTATGACCGGAAGGAGGAAAAAGCAGCTTTAAAACACACACACATACACACCTATAAATGTCATCAAACTAGTAATAGTCATGGGAACACTGACACCAGATAACATTGTTCCTGGGGAATTCTTTCTGTCCTAACAAAGTTACTGTATTGTCAGGAAAAAACCAGCTCCGAGTGGAACTTTACAGCCAGCTGCAGAATACGGGCAGGAACAGAGAGGTTTAGATTTGACGCAGGCTGAGCAGAGGCCAGAGCTGCCAGTGTTGAATCCCTCTGACCTTGGATGGCCAGTTGCCAAGGGAACAACTAAGAGTGGGCTGGAACACAGCCAAAGCTCTCAGGAAGCTCAAACAGGCGCAAACAGACACATAGACAGTCTTTTGGAACAGGAAGAGGTTGGAGCTGATCCAATAAGTCTGAAGAGTCAGCGAATGGGAGGGCTGCTGGACAGGAAGCAAAACAAGAGACATAAGGGGCAAAGGTTCAATATCTTCTGTAGGCACCAGAAGGAGTCTTCAGAAGGGTCAACTTGAGTGACAATGCTGGTGGCTTTGTTAGAGACGTCCAGAGCTATCTGTTTGTTTTTGCAATAAATCCTCCTTTTTAATTACCCACGCTTACTGTGTTATCAAGCCGGGACCTGGACTCCTGACATGTATACCTGAAGGAGCATCTCTACCCCCATCGTTCAGCCCAGACCCTGAAGTCCACCTCCGAGGGCTTTCTGGCAGTTTGCTCACTATGAGAACTGAGCTTACAGAAAACCAGGCAAAGGACCTTCTTGGTAGTGGTGCCCAGCTTATGGAATGCCCTCCCACCAGATGTCAATGAGATAAGCAACTATACAACCTTTACAAGACATCTGAAGGCAGCCCTGTATATGGAAGTTTCTAATGTTAAATGTTTTATTATATTTTTGTATATGTTGGAAGCCACCCAGGGTGGCTGGGGCCATCCAGTCAGATGGGCCGGGTACAAATAATAAAATTATTATTATTATTATTATTATTATTATTATTATTATTATTATTGCTACCTTCTACAGTGGTGCCTTGGTTGTCAAACCTAATCCATTCCGGGAGTCTGTTCGACTCCTGAAACGGTTCAAAAACCAAGGCACAGCTTCTGATTGGCTGCAGGAGCTTCCGGCACACTATCGGAAGCCACAGAAGCCATGTTGGAAGGTCGGCTTCCAAAAAACGTTCGCAAACCAGGACAGTTACTTCCAAGTTTGCTGCATTCAGGAGCCGATTTGTTCGGGAGCCAAGCCATTTGACAACCAAGGTACCACTGTACTTGAAAATGAATGGGGAATGTTTTGCACAGCTCTAATTCAGACACTGATGTTTTTAAAGACAGAATTAACAAAGACATATAAAAGTCACAGATAACCTTGAACTTTCAATGAACAGTAGCTAGGGCCAACACCTATGATTTATACCAGGTGAGAATGTTCTTCAGTAGGTGATGGGAGCCAACTAGTCTGACCTCTGTCTTGCAGCAAAGCACTCTTTCCAGATGAATAGATGCTGCACTGTTTTACATCTGCCTTTGCTAATACCTGGAAGGGGCTGTTGCTGGATGCATTACCAAAGGCCACCTTGACCTTTCTATCCTCTTATACTAAGGTGGGGGCAGGAGAGTGCTTTGCTGTTGTGAAAACAAATGCAAATGTCAACTAATGTGAGAGTCTTTAGTATGAACCACTGAACCAGGTACAAGCCATTTTATTGTGAAAAATAATAATAATAAATGTCCCCCGGTGCTAAAAATCGGTCGTGTTTGTTCTCTTGGGGGGAAATGGTGACATTTCATACTTTCTGATGGCTCTATGCCAGGTGTCAAACCTTCAAATAGCTATTGCTGGAAATTTTTGTTTTTCTAGAATATCTGCTAGGTCAAGCCATGAGCAAATTAAGTTCATGAGCAAATAAGTATGGGAGCTGCTGCAGGACTGCTCTTTCCCAGGCTCCCTGGGTAATGTGAGAATCCTCAGAACATGCAGGATGGCCATATGTTGAGGTTTTTTCCCATATCAGTCTCAAACAGGCCTGGCAATAGCACCTGGCTAACTTGGCTAACACTGGCTAACACTAAGAAATGGGAGTGCCTGATCACCTCATCTGTCTCCTGAGAAATCTCTACGTGGGACAAGAAGCTACAATTAGAACTGGATATGGAACAACTGATTGGTTCAAAATTGGGAAAGGAGTACGACAAGGCTGTATATTGTCTCCCTGCTTATTTAACTTATATGCAAAATTCATCATGTGAAAAGGCTGGGCTGGATGAATCCCTGGCCAGAATTAAGATTGCTGGAAGAAATGTCAACAACCTCAGATATGCAGATGACACAACCTTGATGGCAGAAAGTGAGGAGGAATTAAAGAACCTTTTATTGAGGGTGAAAGAGGAGAGCGCAAAATATGGTCTGAAGCTCAACATCAAAAAAACTAAGATCGTGGCCACTGGGCCCATCACCTCCTGGCAAATAGAAGGGGAAGAAATGGAGGCAGTGAGAGATTTTACTTTCTTGGGCTCCATGATCACTGCAGATGGTGACACCTGCCACGAAATTAAAAGACGCCTGCTTCTTGGGAGAAAAGCAATGACAAACCTAGACAGCATCTTAAAAAAGCAGAGACATCACCTTGCCAACTGTTGATATCAAGCCTTGTCAGTCAGAGGAATTTGGCCACCCTCCAGGTGCCCGGCTTGAATCCTTGTGACCTCCTGTCTGCGACTCCCGGCAGGATCAAGGGAGGTCTTCAATCGGCGATTCTTCCCAACGTGAAAGAAGAACACACCATTCCTCCCCCTCCTCTCCCAGGGAGGGGAAAGAGACAGACAGAAATATATCTACATGTCTTTATTTCTGTCGTTCCAGCAGTACAGAGAAAACATGTCTGTACCCTCTGATACCCAGCTGCCGAGTGAGAAAAAAACTCCACCCATGTACTTCCAGTACAGGGTCATGTGCCACTCTGAGCTAACATCCGGTGCTCAGAGCACATAATAGACTGTCCCTGGTTCCCACGGTACAGTCCCAAAACATCAACATCCTGTTTGGCATTCCAGCCATCTGGAGCACTCAGCAGCATTGCTCCTTTTTCGTAACACCAACAAAGGTCCGTATAGTTAAAACCATGATTTTCCCAGTAGTGATGTATGGAAGTGAGAGCTGGACCATAAAGAAGGCTGATTGCCAAAGAATTGATGCTTTTGAATTATGGTGCTGGAGGAGACTCTTGAGAGTTCCATGGACTGCAAGAAGAACAAACCTATCCATTCTTAAGGAAATCAGCCCTGAGTGCTCACTGGAAGGACAGATCATGAAGTGGAGGCTCCAATACTTTGGCCACCCCATGAGAAGAGAAAACTCCCTGGAAAAGACCCTGATGTTGAGAAAGATGGAGGACACAAGGAGAAGGGGATTACAGAGGACGAGATGGTTGGATAGTGTTCTCAAAGCTATCAGCATGAGTTTGACCAAACTGCGGGAGGCAGTGGAAGAAAGAAGTGCCTGGCGTGCTCTGGTCCATGGGTCATGAAGAGTCGGACACGACTAAATGACTAAACAACAACAAAGGTAAAGATAAAGGTTTACCTTCCTGCTATAAAGTGATACCTATTTATCTACTTGCACTTAAGGGTGCTTTCGAACTGCTAGGTGGGCAGGAGCTGGGACCGATAGACGGGAGCTTACCCCGCCACAGGGATTCGAACCGCCGACCATGTGATCAGCAAGCCCTAGGCACTGAGGTTTTACCCACAGCACCACCCGCAACAACAAAACACTGGGTCAAAATATTTCAAATCAGGGAGATGGCTAGACCAGGGTGGCTAACCTGTGCATTTCCATACATTATTGGATTACAAATCCTATCAGCCCCAAATGGTATGGTCCACTGATCATATGAGGTGTAGGTCCAGGGATCATGTGAGGTGTAGGTCCAGCAACTGCCAGAGGGTCAAATGTTAGCCACACCTGGGCTGGATTAAATAGGTTTACCATGCTGTGGCATTATTCTGGGAAGTATGGCAATAATTCTAGGCATGAGGGTCCTACCATTTTGGGAAGAAGAAGCAGAGAGCTCCATTTCCTTCTCTTTTTTTATGGACCTTCGCTGCTGTTCCAAGTTGTTATGGAGCTGCAAAATGGCCCATTGGGAATGGTGTTACATACTGATGCACCCTGGGACACTTTTGGGTGGTTCATGGGATTGTGGGAAACTGTAGCAAAATTAGTGTTTAGGCTGAAGAAAAAGTCACACAGCTATTTGAGGAAAACAAGAGGTGTTTTACTGTAAGCAATAAAAGACTCAGTGGGATTTCTTTCCCAAAAGCTGAGCCCCGCCTTGAGCAAGAGGGGCTTCTAATATAAAAGTCTAAGGCAATGCATATGAAAAAGCTGAGATAAAATCAACCCAATAAAAGGTTGCTAGGTAAAGGTAAAGGTCCAGTCGCAGAAGACTCTGGGGTTGCGGCGCTCATCTCGCTCTATAAGCCAAGGGAGCTGGCGTTTGTTCGCAGACAGCTTCTGGGTCATGTGGCCAGCATGACTAAGCCGCTTCTGGCGAACCAGAGTAGCACACGGAAACGCCGTTTACCTTCCCACCAGAGTAGTACCTATTTATCTACTTGCACTTTGACGTGCTTTTGAACTGCTAGGTTGGCAGGAGCTGGGAGTGAGCAACAGGAGCTCACCCTGTCACAGGTATTCAAAGCACCAACCTTCTGATCAGCAAGCTCAGAGGCTCAGTGGTTTAGACCACAGTGCCACCCACGTCCACATATTCAAAAGTACTGCAGGTTATTTTGAACTGCTAGGTGGGCAGGAGCTGGGACCGAGCAACGGGAGCTCACCCCGTTGCAGGGATTCGAACCGCTGACCTTCTGATCGGCAAGCCCTAGGCTCAGTGATTTAGACCACAGCGCCACCCACTAATTATACCTTTTAAGGTCCTTTCTTAATTGCTATTCATTAGGTACAAGAACAAAGGGCTCTCTCTCTCAAGGTAGCATCAGGCACCTGTCCCTTTGAATTCCTTTCCTTGGGGGTTTACCTGTCTCAGAACATAGAGCCAGGCACTTCCCTCCTTATCTAGGCACATCAGAATGTCTATCTTCCAAGATAGAGCAAGGTCAAGGTACAAAGACTACTCTTAGAGTGTATGCAGACCTTCTGGAATCTGTTCAATTTGAGATAAGGTCTCCTACTGGTGTCAGGATGATCTGACTCTAAGGATTCTGTGCATCAAAACTACAGTGATGGCCCATGGCCACTTTCTTAGTGCTACTGCCACTACCTAGTAAGCCCGAAGGAAGTCACAAATGTAGCAGATGGCCCAGCAGGAGACAATTTTCCCAATGCACCCTCAAACCTGGAGCAAGTTGGGTAAAGTCTGGGGTGAAGAAGACCTGCTGTGTGGGCCTCACGTGGGCCCAGGTCCTGCATCTTGCCTAACATCTATTCAAATCCTAAGCTAAGAACAGATCTGAGAGCTCTGAAACCTGTGCATTCTGGGACATATTGCTCGCTTAGGAGTGCTCATTGCAGAGAATGCAAAATAGTAGGGGCCTGGGGTGCTATCCTGATCTACATGGAAAGTGGGCAGATATATGTTAAATTCAAAGCAAGATTTTAAATGTTTTATTCTGTCTCCCTATACACACACATTCATGCCACTGTGCAAATGTACCATCATTATTTGAGCTACAATTTCATGTGCCTCTTTTCCCTGGCCATGGAAATGTCTGCCCTTTCATTGCCTGGTCATACAAACAAAAATCTTAACTATTTGTGACTTTTTCAGGTGCAATATTCCTTTACTCTAATTACAATAATTTTACCACAAATCACTTTCCTGCAGCGCTGAATAATAATTCCTCCTATATAACGTATATTTTAAACGCCTCGCATTTTGATGCCACTCTGAAAGCTACATTCATCAAGCGAGTGTTATGCAGATTGCTAAATTGAGCTTAACCTCCTTCCAGCTGAATGAGTTGACATTCTGAGCCACCGCTTTTATACATTTCTCACTTTGCTGCCTTTTCATCACCCCCTCAGCACAAAGAAAAAGTAATGGGTAGCACTTTTGTATATTCTACCCAATCATTCAAAGTGTGCCATTCATATAATAAGACTGGGCTCAATCCGCAAGCGCATATCATGGAATGTTCTGAAGTTAGCAATTAAAACGTAGAAAATTAAAACACATTTGTAAATGTGTAAAACACATTTTGCTACAACTGAAGCCCAAAGTACCTTCCTTCCTGAGGGGGCAACATTACACACCTACTTTTGTTTCACCCTATCTAATGAGTAAAGGTATCGGTAAAAGACCCCTGGACGGTTAAGTCCAGTCAAATTCAACTATGATGTTGCGGCGCTCATCTCCACTTTTAGGCTGAGGGAGCTGGCGTTTGTCCGCAGACAGCTTTTCCGGGTCATGTGGCCAGGATGACTAAACTGCTTCTGGCACACAGGACACCGTGATGAGTGCCAGAGTGCACAGAAACGCTGTTTACCTCCCCTCCCCACCGCATTGTTTTTGTTGTTGTTTAGTCATTTAGTCGTATCCGACTCTTTGTGACCCCATGGACCAGAGCATGCCAGGCACTCCTGTCTTCCACTGCCTCCCGCAGTTTGGTCAAACTCATGCTGGTAGCTTCAAGAACACTGTCCAACCATCTCATCCTCTGTCGTATCCTTCTCCTTGTGCCATCAATATTTCCCAACATCAGGTCTTTTCTAGGGAATCCTCTTTTCTCATGAGGTGGCCAAAGTATTGGAGCCTCAGCTTCAGGATCTGTCCTTCCAGTGAACACCCAGGGCTGATTTCTTTAAAAATGGATAGGTTTGATCTTCTTGCAGTCCATGGGACTCTCAAGAGTCTCCTCCAGCACCATACTTCAAAAGCATCAGTTCTTCGGCAATCAACCTTCTTTATGGTCCAGCTCTCACTTCCATACATCACTACTCGGAAAATCATGGTTTTAACTATACGGACCTTTGTTGGCAAGGTGATGTCTCTGCTTTTTAAGATGCTGTCTAGGTTTGTCATTGCTTTTCTCCCAAGAAGCAGGCGTCTTTTAATTTCGTGGCTGGTGTCACCATCTGCAGTGATCATGGAGCCCAAGTAAGTAAAATCTCTCACTGCCTCTATTTCTTCCCTTTCCCCCACCGCATTAGGACCTATTTATCTACTCACGCTGGTATGCTTTCAGACTACTAGCTTGGCAGGAGCTGGGACAGAACAATGGGAGCTCACCCCATTGTGTGGACTAGAACTGCTAACCTTACAATCAGCAAGCCCAAGAGGCTCGGTGGTTTAGACCGCAGTGCTACCTGTACTGAAGGATGTGCTTGCTATTACATTAATTTCACAAGAAAGTTCCTATCAGCAGAGAACCTGGTTTTTAGGGAGCATAGCTACCAAGCTCCAACAAGAGTCCATACTGCTTCTCTGCCAGGAAGTTAAGAAGCATTTTTTATTATTTGATAAAACTGTTCCTTCCTAAAATAGACAATATGCAACAAAGTACTTGCCTATAATACCAAAAATAGCAGTTTCGCTCTCTGCAAACCAGGAGGAGGAGGTGCAAATGTTGAAAAGGATAAAGGTTCTTATAAAAATAACTCCAGATTCTTATATATCAAACTTATGCACATGGAAAGTTCATCACAACCCACATTATAATAATGGAATTTAATATGCCTACCATTGACTTAATAGAAAGATGGAGATCCATCCATACCGATTAGAAAGAGTGTTTTATTTACTTGCTTAATTAACTGTGAAGTTATGTCCTTGTTAATGTGTCTCCTTTTTAAAATTAATCTAATGCTGTCTGATCTGGATAGATTCTGGATCATTATATGTTACCCTGTTTCATTGCCATGTGCTTCCTAAGATTTTAACTAGTATGAGATTAATTCTTTGGGGAGTTGACAAAGTGGTGGCTCGATATCCCATTCAAGAATCTCCCCCATATACACACACACTTTTGAGTCTGCTGCTCTGTTAATTCAGGAGATGGTGGTGGCGGCAGCTAATTTATTTGGATATTTTAGGGTATTTGGATATTCCCAGTGGTAAAATGGGAGTCGCCCCAAGCCCCATTAAATTGGCTTACCTACCCTGGGGGCTTAGCTAAAAGGAGAGAGTTAAGGACTCTGTGAAGGAGCCCAGGATATGTCATAGGTTCCACACCTTCACACACGATTCGGACAGTCTGCGATTATTATTCAAGAGCTCATATATTTCATGGAAACTCACTGGTTCTAGAGATGGACAAATCTGTTTGGTTTCCCTCAGTTTCCTCTTTTTCCAGTCTTTTAGTTCACCACATTTCCACATCGGTTTTCAATTTTTAAAACAACTCATTTTAAAGATTTGTCAGCATTTTAGGGTGCATTTCTCCTAATAAACACATTTTGGTCTGCAATTTTGCCTTACATACACATATTGCATTTCTCTAAATATTTTCCCTTAACATGCACACTTTGAACACATGTTCTCGTTGAAGAACTGCATTGTCTAGCTCCCAAAAGTAAAGATTTCAAAGGACAGCTGCATGTTGGTTTGCATAATTAGAATCACAGAATTGCAGAGTTGGAAGGGACCAGGAAGATCACGTAGCCCAGCCCCATGCAATGAATTAATCTTTTGCCCAACTTGAGACTCAAACCCACAACCCTGAGAGTAAGAGTCTCGTGTTCTATCAACTGACCTATCCCAAAGTTGTTTTGTTTTTGGAAGTGGAGATTAGATAGTTTGCTAAGCTCTTGTTAAAATGAGAACCGGACCAAATTTTGCCCCTGTTCCTAATCAGTACAACACACAAGTAAATGGGCCCATGTTCTAGGTATACATGCCAAAAGAACTAATTTCTTTGCTTTGACAGAACAGGACCATTTGACCTGTATTGGTGATTTTGCTATAGGTAAAAGTAAAGGACCCCTGGATGGTTAAGTCCAGTCAAAGACGACTATGGGGTTGCAGTGCTCATCTCGCTTTCAGGCCCAGGGAGCTGGTGTTTGTCCACAGACAGCTTTCCGGGTCATGTGGCCAGCAGGATTAAACCGCTTCTGGTGCAAGGGAACACCATAGCGGAAACCAGAGTGCATGGAAACACCATTTACCTTCCTGTCACACAGTACCTATTTATCTACTTGCATTGATGTTCTTTGAACTGCTAGGTTGGCAGGAGCTGGGACAGAGCAGTGGGAGCTCACTCCGTCGCAGGGATTCAAACCGCCGACCTTCCAATCAGCAAACCCAAGAAGTTCAGTGGTTTAGACCACAGTGCCACCTGCGTCCCTTCATACATGCCAAAAGGAACTAATTTCTTTGCTTCCACAGAACATGACCATTTGATCTGCATTGGTGATTTCGCTATAGTCAAGAGTGAAAAAAGAACTTTGCAGTAGGTTCACAAGATCCAACCTGATAGTCTCCAAACCTTCAAACAGAGAATGTGAGTCAGTATTCTATCATCTTCCTATTTCAGGTGAAAATGCCTATGTGAACCTGAGAGACCCTGGCCATCTAGTGAGTGGATAATAGTGACAAGATTTTATCTGGAGGCCATTCCCAGTTCACAGCTCAGTCACTTGAAAGCAATTTCATCCCTGCCTAAATGTTAACATATTCAAAGCTTATAAAGGTACTAATTTGCAACTCTGTAAAGCCGGCATTGCATTCGCCTCACCTTTTGACCATACCTCAGAACGTTCTGCTGATCTGCAGGTTAAACAGCAGAGAAGTCTAAAACTCAGAAGCATTTAGACTCTACAGGAAAGAGAAGATTCGCTTGGTATCATTTAGAGCACTGATCTTCAACTGGGTAAGTTGGGACCCACTGGTCAGCCTGATCCAATGGTGTGCCTCAATTTAAGGCCAAGCAAGAAAGAACAGCATGCATAGTGTACATTGAGCTCTGCAAGCAGGATTGTAATTGATGCAGCAAATTATCTTAGGGCCCAACAGCTACATCATATAGAATAACTTCACATACATCACCTCAGTAATACAAGTGGAAGAGCAGTCGACATTGTTATCAACACATTATCAACACCTTACACAAGTAGGACTGAGGCTGAGATGGAATGGCTTGCTTGAAAGATGCATTATCAAAATGTTGGAATCAGGTCTGAATTAGAAATGTGAGGAAAGAAACCAGTGTCAGGATTTACAGTCTCCCCCTCTCACACCAAGAGACGGCAGGCTGGCAGTTTTATAATGTTCAGATTTATTGGTATTTACACAGTAGCTCAATGCTAGCACACAGTTCAGCCTTCCGCACTCGATGGGTCAGTTGAGCCCTCTGGAGGGTGGGCTCTTTTCCAACAGGAAATATGCCATTGGCTGCTCCTCCTTTTGTGGTCTTGACACCAAGCCTGAACTCTGCCCAACCTCCTAGAATGGGGGCTTCCAGAGCAGTTTGCCCCTCCTCCCCTGAAAGCGAGTCCGAAAACTGAGGCCCCTCTGCCTGCCTCATGATGTCCTGTGAATTTACAACTTGCATTCCAGGACTGGAGAGGCTCGCTTCACTCTCTGCATGTGAAGAAAGCAAACCTCCATCTCTTTCTGCCTGCCCCTCCCCTTGGTCCTTGGAGCCCCCGCTGTCACTCTGGGAAGGAACGTTCCTGACAATCAGTAACTGTGACCACTTGCAGTGCCCTGGTGAATTCTAATTATTTGTCAAGTCCCAATCAATGTACAGAAGATTGTACAACGGCACAGACTGTTAAGTTGTGGGTGAACATATCAGACGACACAGCGATTCTTCAAACAGCTCTTGTTTATTCACAGGCCAGAACAGAACTGAACTGAAGGGTTCAGTCAGCCTGCTTATATAGAGCTCCAGTACAACGCTACTGTAACAACTTTCTAAAACTATCCAATCACTGAACGTCACTTTTGATCCCTTATTTGCATAACTATCTACAGTATCCCCCTGGTGGCCCAGGGTGAGAACTTCAGTACATAACACAGACTACTTTGTATTACACAAATGCATGTGTAGTCTGAGAGAAAGCTCATTATTTCATCCATGGGTTCCTTGTTGTAATGGTGGCCAACCAGATGGCCGCATCAATAGGAGTATAGCATCTAGATCAAGGGAAGTAATAGTGCCACTGTATTCTGCTCTGGTCAGACCTCACCTGGAGTACTGTGTCCAGTTCTGGGCACCACAGTTCAAGAAGGACATTGACAAACTGGAACGTGTACAGAGGAGGGCAACCAAAATGGTCAAAGGCCTGGAAACGATGCCTTATGAGGAACGGCTAAGGGAGCTGGGCATGTTTAGCCTGGAGAAGAGGAGGTTAAGGGGTGATATGATAGCCATGTTCAAATATATAAAAGGATGTCACATAGAGGAGGGAGAAAGGTTGTTTTCTGCTGCTCCAGAGAAGCGGACACGGAGCAATGGATCCAAACTACAAGAAAGAAGATTCCACCTAAACATTAGGAAGAACTTTCTGACAGTAAGAGCTGTTCGACAGTGGAATTTGCTGCCAAGGAGTGTGGTGGAGTCTCCTTCTTTGGAGGTCTTTAAGCAGAGGCTTGACAACCATATGTCAGGAGTGCTCTGATGGTGTTTCCTGCTTGGCAGGGGGTTGGACTCGATGGCCCTTGTGGTCTCTTCCAACTCTATGATTCTATGATTCTATGATTCTATGATTCTATGAAATAGACTAAAAGCAAATAACGTAACAAACATTCATGTCAATTTTTGTTCTCTCTCTCTCTCTCTCTCTCTCTCTCTCTCTCTCTCTCTCTCTCTCAGCAATTCCTAAGCACCCTGCCCATTCTTTTAGTCTGAGTACTATTTCAGAGGAATGGACATGGCAATCTCAAATTATGCTTCTAAATCCTGGAGCCCCCAACAGCCTGTGAATATCTGCGAAATGGAAGAGGGCCATGGAAAAATACTGAGAAAGAAAGAGATTTGCAGGTTGTCATGAGCACATTCATCAGGGTGCAGATAAGTAAGGATGACAAGAAGGATGGTGAGACAGATTGCTAGTGGTGAGAAATATTAATCAAACAGGACAGCATGGATTCTGTAAGTAATAGTTCTCTTAGAGAATGCTGTGCCTGTCCTCTTTCTCTGTTGGACTTTGCTAAGATGAACCATAGTGCATCAAACCAGTGGCTCTTTGCTGTAGAATCTTCTCTCTGACAGAGTCCTCAAGGTTTATTGGGAGAGCTGAGCAGACAATAGGGCCTTAGACCCATTGAGAGATTTCTTCCTGCCTTCCCTTTGGTATAAAATTCATATTTAAGCTGATTGTATCCCCAAACTCTCTATCATTCTCTGAAAAATTTGGGTGGGTCATTCCCCCCCCCCCAGCAGAAAGTCCAGGGCTCTTTCCATCACAGGGCATCCAGACTTATCAATTATTATGTTTTTCTTTACCTTCCTAGTTACAGAACCTTGCACAATTCTGTCCTCTGCTTATGGAATTCCCTTCACTCCTGCTAGCTGTAAATTCTCCGCTTATCTTGTAATCAATTTGTGAGTCTGTCCTGTTTCACCCTCTTACCTTTTCCTTTTGAAGTCAGTTGTTCTCAGTTGTACACTGTCTTGCTCTCCCTTGCCCAGCTGTACCCTTCCCTTATATATAGCCTCTAACATTTATCGGATGAAAATAGGGACATCCTAGTCAATAGAACACTAAGTGATGCATGAGACCAGAAGTATGGCTATGTTCCAACCTGCATATCAGTCTGGGAAATGTGCATCTGATCAGTTCATAACATATTATTTTTGCTTCTTGCTTTGGAAGGAACTGACTCTTCTTAAATAGACTGAAACCGTGGTTAGGTGTCTGCCTTCCCCACTCTATTCAGCTTTTATATTTAATAATAATAATAATAATACGCTCATACAATATTCCTTCCTCTCTAACAATTCAGCAATGTAAAAAGACTGTTTCCCCAATGTTCAGAGAAGTGAGGGGCACGAAACAATATTAACAATGTATTCGTCAGCAGGTAATAGGCTTTTCATTTCTCATTAGTTTAAAGCTTTATTTACATCCCATTAACGGTGAGCTTTATTTACTTCATTTGTTTTAATTGCCTATTTTATCATTCTTTAGGACAAAAATCCCTTCCGAGAACAGCCCAAAATGAGGATATGCAAATAGTGGTGTGCCGTGTGTACTTATTTCACACAGATTCATATATAAATAAATGGTGCGCTAGAGCAGTTCTGCATGGCACAGTGACAGTAATGCCTTCATTATGAAAGTCTAGAATCCTAAAAGCCACACTTACACAAACGCAATTGCTTTTCAAATTCAGCCAGGGCCTTGGATAAATAAAGGGCCACTAGACATAATCTAGCCTGGGTTTAGATTGGATTTGTTTATCTTTATAGCTTGGCAGATGGTAATTCTCTTGGAAACATCATTAATAATTGCCAGAAGTTCTATTTGGAAAGAGACATTTGTGCACAAGGGTTTGCCTTAATGAGGTTCCACTTGAAAATGAGCTAACATCTATTGAGTTGATGCAAAGGACTTTTTAATTAGTCCTCTTGGAGTGTGTTAGGGTGGTGGCATTTTTTTAAAATGTGCTGTTCTTGACCTCACATATAAATGATCAAATGATGTACACATTCAAGGAAAAGGTTATTTGTTCCCCATCAATATGACTTAGTTGTAGTGCAGACCTGCCCATCTGCCATAAGCAGGGCAAATACCCTATGCTGCAGAATCCTAGGATAGTCATCATTGATACTCTGTTCACTGGACAGTTGTCTGGGCTCCCCACAAGCACATTTTGCCTCTTTTTGCATGGCCAAATTCTGTAATAGGAACAAAGAAATATTGTCTCATACCAAGTCCCATCTAGCTCAGAATTGTCAACATGGCGGTAGCTCTCCGGGATTCTGTGGGAATGTTTAGGATAGTAGGAGAGGATATATTGATTAAATATTATCCTTCCTCACTCATGTAGTGAGTTAGTAGCAGAGCACATTCCCTTGTACAGTGGTACCTCAGGTTAAGTACTTAATTCGTTCCGGAGGTCCGTTCTTCACCTGAAACTGTTCTTAACCTGAAGCACCACTTTAGCTAATGGGGCCTCCTGCTGCCGCCGTACCGCCGGAGCACAATTTCTGTTCTCATCCTGAAGCAAAGTTCTTAACCCGAGGTACTATTTCTGGGTTAGCGGAGTCTGTAACCTGAAGTGTCTGTAACCTGAAGCGTATGTAACCCGAGGTACCACTGTACATAGCAGGAAGCTAGTTGATGGATTCGTGATAATCGTTTGAGTTAAGCAATCCAGTCTGGCTTGTCCAGATTGGATTGTTCCTGGTAAATCCCCTTTAGTTCCCTCTTAAAAACAATAATGACACAACAGTCTTCTTTTAAAAGTAATAGTAAAGTTTACTTACATTCTGTTCACAGTACAGTCCTGAAGGCAGGCTATATCTTAGAGTTACAGAGAAAAGTGTGGGTTCATCCTCTGTGAGGGATGAGCCCATGTGTTGCTGGCTGAGAGCCAGCAGACAGCAAAAGGCAAAATGTAATAAGGCAAAAAAGGGGAAAGGGAAGGTGGCTGCGTGACCAGCCCTTTTGCCAGGGTCACACCCATCTACCTGGTCTCACACAGGGGGAGGATGTTCCAGACCAGGTGTGACAGGAAGTCCTCCTGGCTGGAGCAACATTCCTCTGTGTGTCCACTCTGGTCAAACAGGAAATGTTGTATTTGACTGCTTCAGTGATGTTACATCCCAAAGGTTCCAGACCTGGGAACTGAACCTGGCAACTTCTACGTTCACAGCAGATGTCCTACCACTGAGCTGCTAGATAGTGCTAACTTATGGAGAATGGGTGCTATGGAACTAAGCTTCACTTTTGCTTGGGCATAGCTGAAGCATGACAGACCAATTCCAGAGAGGGATGCTGTATGATGTTGAGAAGGATGCCATAATAAATTAAAACAAAAATTATAGGACATTTTCATAGCCTCCATTACTTTGCTCACATGAATTATTTTACAGCCGTCCTTTTAAACTTGAAATGTGTTGGGTTACGTAACATTTTTAAAAAATCATCACCTGTTGAGATCTTCTCTTTCTTGTTTCTGCTAGCCTTCAAGAAGAGAAGTCTCACATCAGATCAAGAGTGGTGTTTGTGGAGTGATAATATGGGCGGCACTATGGTCTGAACCACGGAGCCTCCTGGGCTTGCCAATCAGAAGGTCGGCGGTTCGAATCCCTGTGACAGGGTGAGCTCCCGTTGCTCGGTCCCAGCTCCTACCAACCTAGCAGTTCAAAAGCATGTCAAAGTGCAAGTAGATAAATAGGAACCGCTCTGGCGGGAAGGTAAACAGTGTTTCCGTGCACTGCTCTGGTTCGCCAGAAGCGGCTTAGTCATGTTGGCCACATGACCTGGAAGCTGTACGCCTGCTCCCTTGGCCAATAAAGCATGATGAGCACAGCAACCCCAGAGTTATCCATGACTGGACCTAATGGTCAGGGGTCCCCTTTACCTTTTAATAGAACTCTAGGGTGGCACTATGGTTGAACCACTGAGCCTCCTGGGCTTGCCGATCAGAAGGTTGGCGGTTCGAATCCCTGAGATGGGATGAGCTCCCCTTGCTCTGTCCCAGCTCCTGCCAACCTAGTAGGTTGAAAGCATGCCAATGCAAGCAGATAAATAGGTACCGCTGCCATGGGAAGGTAAACAGTGTTTCCATGTGCTCTGGTTTCTGTCACGGTGTTCCATTGCACCAGAAGGGGTTTAGTCCTGCTGGCCACATGACCCGGAAAGCTGTCTGTGGACAAACACCGGCTCCCTCGGCCTGAAAGCGAGATGAGCACCGCAACCCCATAGTTGCCTTTGACTGGGCTTAACTGTCCAGGGGTCCTTTACCTTTACGTTTAATAGAACTCTGAAGTTTCACAGTTCCTAGTTTGTTGAATGACCTAACAAAAGAAGGGAGTTTCCAGGTTGTCCTCTGATCCCTGCTTAAGATCAGGGTAGTGTGTGCCTCTTCTTTAGTCTTAACTTCCTGCTGAAATCCTGCAACTATTTATAGCAGAAGTATTCCAGGGTGTTATTGTTGTTGTTTTCCTCCCTTGTTTTTGTGCACTATAGTGCAAGAGTGCCCCCACTGCCAAGGGCAAAAAATGCAATAATCTTGGGGATGCACCACATAAGAATTAATAAAGCAGAATGATGAGTGACTGAACCAGTACAAATCCACAACAAATATGCTATTGCATTTAATGGCATGTGGGAGAAGACATCCTCCCCCCCCCCCAAAAAAAAAAAAAAACACACCCAACAACAACAACAACCCCACCATGAATCTGGAGAGGTATGAAGTAAAGCTGCAAAGGTATCCTTTACAACATAAATCAAGATCACCCAATATTTGTGATATACAACTCTCACCACCATCAATGACCATACTAGCTAGGACTTATGGGAGTTAAATCCACTAAGATCTGGAGGGGTATAGGTTAGCCATCCCTGGTGAGGGAGAAAACAGAGGAAGGCAGGCCCAAAAAGGAACCATAGAGGAGTTGTGCCAAAGTTTTGGCCTTGTATAATTTTAGAGCTGCAGGGACGAAGAAGCCCCCTTGTGCCTTGAAGAATTTGAGGATACAATTTGCGGTTTTCCCCGCTGAACTCCCGATGGAGTTCATGTACAGTTTGTTGGTTCCTGAGGCCTGTACCACCATTCCTAGATACTTGTAGTTTGTAACTTGTTCTAATTTATGGCCTTGGAGTTCCCAGCTTCTAAGCTTTGGTTTTTCCCCAAAAGCAAGTATCTTGGTCTTTTGATAGTTGATTTTGAGGCATTCAGATTCACAGTATGTTGCGAGCTTTCGTAGTGCTCTTTTGAGTCCAATGGGGGTTCTGGATAGAATTACCGCATCATCAGCATATAGCAGGACCGAAATATGCCGATTTGCAAGCTTCGGCGGGTGCAGTTCTGAGTCATTGAGTGCAGATACTAAGTTATTTAGATAGAAATTAAATAGTAGAGGGGCCAATAGGCACCCTTGCCTGACTCCTTTGAAGGCATCCCTGGTGTAAACGCTCCAGGAGTTTTCATTTCTTGTAGCGTCACAAAATTTGGGTCTTAGATCCAATTCCCTCAAATGGTCCATACAAGGTAGGCTTGATGTTTTAGGGCTGCTAAACCCTAAACTGCTGCCACCCACCTGCCACACCAATGCCCAGTGTGCTTCTTTTATTGCTTGCCCCCAGTCACACCTATTGTTTCTGTCATTTAAAATAATAATAATTGTGTTTTCTTCAGATATTACTGAACAGCTTTGATAGAGAAGCAGATGCTGTATAGAAAGGTAACTGTCTTTCCATAAATCTCATTACAAAGCCTGCGAGTAACAAGTTTAGTTTTTAGATCAGTCTGTTTGCCAGTTAATTGGTGGAAGCCATTTTGAATGGTAAGTATAAAGGAAGCATACCTCTGACTACCAAATGCTCCGGGACACACAACAGGGAAAGGGGTGTATCCTTTAATTCCTGCTTGCGGAAGCAGATTTAGGGAAGCATGACCATTTCAGTCACACTGGACACAAAGCTGGAAATTGAGACCCCAGGGGCCACCACTGCTGCCTCGGAGAAGAAGAAGAAGAAGAAGAAGAAGAAGAAGAAGAAGAAGAAGGAGGAGGAGAAGGAGAAGAAGAAGAAGGAGAAGAAGAAGAAGAAGAAGAAGAAGAAGAAGAAGAAGAAGAAGAAGAAGAAGAATTTGGATTTGATATCTGCTTTATCACTACCCTAAGGAGTCTCAAAGCGGCTAACATTCTCCTTTCCCTTCCTCCCCCACAACAAACACTCTGTGAGGTGAGTGGGGCTGAGAGACTTCAAAGAAGTGTGACTAGCCCAAGGTCACCCAGCAGCTGCATGTGGAGGAGCGGGAACGTGAATCCTGTTCACCAGATTAGGAGTCTACCACTCTTAACCACTTCACCACACTGTGAGCTTCACAGAGGGATAGTGCTGGCTGGATACAGATATTTGGGCAAGATGGACTGAGAGTCCTAAACCAGTGAAGCAATTGTAATGATCTCCAATATCTCCTGTCTCCAATTAAGATCTGCAGGCAAGGCTGTGCTCTGCTTCTACTTTTAAGGCATGAGAGCTTTTTTGCTTCTTACAAAGCAGCAGAACGGAGCCTTAGTATTTAGGCATCCTGACAAATGGGACAGAGAGACACTCTTTGAGGCCGAGATAGAATTCTTTTGGTCTAGACAGCTGCCAAAATTAAAGCCTGGAAATCTCTCCTGAAAGCTGTCAAATCTTTCTTGGCATGGGCTGGCTTTCAGTGATCAGAATGAAACTGCTACATGGAGAGCCGAGCTTGATATTTTATCTTTCATTGTGCTGTTACATTGGGTGATAGCTGGTTTAATAGAAATATCTAGGTGACATGGAAATCACAGAGCATGTCTTCTTTGCCTGAAAGTAAGGGTGCTGTACATTTGAAGCCCAATAACTGCTCTGCCAAGATTTTAGTGTCCATACCCTGCCTGTTCATGAGCCTCGCCTGCTCATGATGGACCACAGAGGACCATGTGCACAGATTTCAACCACATGATGCATATTCTCTAATTTTATAGTATCCCTGAAAAAGCATGGATCTCACTGCGGGTGGGATAGATGCAACAGGGACAGGATTGGAAACTGTGCTCTCAATTCCCTCAAACACATAGATATAAACATCTGCAGAGGGCTAGATGTCTGAAGGTCATGCAAAGCAAACCCTTTTAGGCATTAAAGGAATGCATCAAGGAGGAAGTTGGGGGGGAGATTGCAGCAGCAGTCACTACCCCAACTCAAATGCTTTTGTGATGGGATGGTGAGCTGCTTGTGCGTAAAATCCTGATCCCTCAGAGTTTGGCTAAGTTCCCAAACCTCTGTCTGTGATGGAGCTCCTTAAGCACGGCTCCATCAATCGCTCGTTGAATCGGACAGTGGGCGTTTACGGAACTTCTTCCAGCATAAAAGCTCCTTAACGGAAACGCGTCTTCTGGACTCTCGGCGTGACAGTTTCCGCCGAGGAGTGGGTGTCCCTACGGGAGGTCCTGAAACCTCCCCACTGTTCTCGCTTGAAGTGTCTCTGAGCCCTCCCTCCGACTCACTTTCCCTTGGAACTCCACTTCTCCCCCTGCTGGTCCCCTCCTCCGCTGAGTGGTCTCTCTCACCCTCCATGAGCCCTTTCACCTCCTTCGTCTCAGATGACAGTTCCCTGACATCCACCTCCCCTCCAGGGCCCCCTTCACCCCCTTCCCTCCCCTCCTCTGCGGGAGGCGAGGGAGCAAAACCCCTGAAGGAACCTCCCTCATCTTCCGAAGTTTCGAACACTTCCCTCCACCTTTTGCTGTTTCCGGTTTCCAAGTACTCCTCCTCCTCGGAGTCTGTACCTCCTTCCAACTCCGATTCCCTGAATCCCTCCAGTTCCTCCTCATCGTCGGTGGTGCCAAAGTACTCCCTCCGGAACCTCGCTACTGGCTGAGGTTTCCTGGGGAACCTTTGGTGGAACGTTTCGATCAAGATCTCGTCATGGACCTCCTCTGCCTTCACCCAGGTGTTTTCCGACTCCGGTTCCCCTTCCCACGCGACCAAATACTCCACCTGATTACCCTTCCACCTGGAGTCGATGATTTCCGCCACATAGTTGCGGCTTTCCCTTTCTTCTATGGCTGGCCCCCGTGTGGATACCCCTTCACCTTCCCCCCTGTATGGTGACAGTAATGACCTGTGGAATACTGGGTGCAGTTTCATGTGGTTCGGTAACCGGAGTCTGAAAGCCACTGGGTTGACCTATTGGATGACCTCAAATGGTCCCAATCTTTTGGGTCTCAATTTCTTGCAACCCCCCTTGAACGGCAATCCTTGGGTTGATAGCCAGACCCGACTCCCCACCCTAATTGTTTCACCTTCCCTTCTGCTCTTGTCTGCCTGCCTCTTATATTCTTCTTTGGCCCTTTCTAAGTTGTGTTGGAGTTGACGATGGATCGCTTCCATTTCTTCTACAAAAAGTTCAGCGGCCGGAACACTCCATCTCTCTCCTCCTTCCCCTGGAAACGCCCTGGGGTGGCACCCATAATTAGCCAAAAAGGGGCTCATCCCCTTTTTGGACACATTCTCTGCATTATTGTAAGCAAATTCCGCTAGTGCCAACTTTTCGACCCAATCGTTTTCTCTGTCATTGACATAACACCTCAGGTATTGTTGAAGGATACCGTTTGCCCTCTCCGCCTGCCCATTGGTCTCAGGGTGCCTGGCAGTCGAAAAGTTGACCTCTACGTGCAACAAGCTCATAAGCTTCCTCCAGAATCTGGACGTGAACTGTTTCCCTCTGTCGGAAACCACCCTCAAGGGGGCGCCATGCAGCCTAAAAATATGTTCTACAAACAAATTCGCTGTCTCTTCCGCCGTGACTGCATGTGAGCAAGCTACAAAGTGACCCATCTTAGTTAACAGGTCTACTACGACTAGTATGGCGGTTTTCCCCTGGGATTTGGGCAGATCAGTCATAAAATCTATCGACACCGCCTCCCACGGTCGTTCTGGTGTGGGTAACGGTTCTAATAACCCCGCTGGTGCCCGCCTTTCTCCTTTGGCTCTCTGGCATTGGTCACACCTTCTCACATACTCCCGTACATCCTCCCTCACCTTGGGCCACCAAAACTCCCTGGTCACCAACCACATGGTCTTGTGTTGCCCAAAATGCCCCGCTGTGGGATTGTCGTGCAGCTGTTTGAGTACTCTCCCCCTCAATTCCCCTTCGGGTATATATAGCGCCCCTTTGTAATACAATGCCCCGTTTCTTTCTTCAAAACCTCCGGGGTCTTCTCCCTCTCTCCTTAAACCTCTGAGCTTATCTTGGGCGTACTCATCATTTACCGTTCCCTCTACCAGTTCTCTTTGCCCCACCCAGGCCGCACCACACACCCAGTGGTCCTCTGGGATAATATGTCTCTCTTCTGGCGCTCCCTCCCCCTCCAAATATTCAGGTTTGCGAGAGAGAGCGTCCGCTCTGATGTTTTCTGGACCTGGCACATAGCAGATTTCAAAATGGAATTTGGAGAACTCCTGGGCCCATCTCACTTGTCGTTGGTTGAGCACTCGTGCCGTTCTCCAATACTCCAAATTCTTGTGGTCCGTACACACTTGCACCTTATGCTGTGCGCCAATTAGTAAGTGTCTCCATCTCCGGAACGCTTCGTGAATGGCGAGTAGTTCTCGGTCATATACTGTGTAGTTCCTCTCGGACTTGTTCAGCTTACGCGAAAAGAAGGCACACGGTCTCCATTCCGACTTATTGCTCCCTGGCTGAAGCAGCACCGCCCCCACCGCCCGGTCTGAGGCATCAGTTTCCACTCTCATGGGTTTTTGTAAATCCACATGCAGGAGCTGTTCTTCTGAAGCGAATGCCTTTTTCAATTCCTCAAAAGCGTGCTCCGCCTCCGCCGTCCAAACGAATTTCTTCTTGCTGCTTAGACAGTCCGTGATGGGAGCCGTTAAGTGGGCAAAGTTCTTGATGAATTTACGGTAAAAGTTCCCAAACCCTAAGAACCTTTGCACATCTTTTTTCGTTTTCGGTGTCTTCCATTCCAGCACCGCCTGGACCTTGCCTGGATCCATGGCTAATCCCTTGTCTGATAAGCGGTACCCCAGGAATTCCACCTCCTTGGTGTGGAACTGACACTTCTCCAATTTCACCCACAACTGGTTTGCTTGCAGCTGGCTCAGCACTTCCCTGACATCCTTTACATGCTGCTCCTCATTCTCTGAATATATCAGCACGTCATCGAGGAAGGCCACGCAATTCTTGTAGAGCAAAGGTCCCAGTACATGGTTCATGAGCGATTGAAAACAGGCGGAGCCTGCTTGTAATCCAAAGGGCATAACGAGATATTCGAAAGCCCCTAGGGGGGTGAACATCGTTGTCTTCCATTCATCCCCCTTCTTTATTCGTATCAGGTTGTAAGCTCCTCTCAGGTCCAGTTTCGTGAATATCTTTCCCTTCCTCACCCTGGTCAAAATATCATCAATCCTGGGCATGGGGAAAGTCACTGGTTCTGACACGGCATTTAGCCGCCGGTAGTCCACGACCAATCTCGGTTTATCCGTGTTTTTTTTGTCCGCAAAAAACACTGGGCTGCCCCCCACCGCTCTGGACTCTCTGATGAAACCTCTCTTCAGGTTTTTGTCAATAAACTCCCTCAACTCCTGCATTTCCCTGTCTGACATGGCGTACAGCTTGCCCACGGGGAGCTGGGCCCCAGGGACCAGGTTAATTTGGCAGTCAAAGTCTCTATGCGGTGGTAGTTTATCTGCTTCCCTTTCGCTGAAGACCTTGCTCAGGTCAGCGTATTGTTTGGGCACCTTCCCTTTGTCCGCCACTTCCGTCCCTGCTAGGGAGGCTTTTGCCCCTTCTGGCACCTTCCCCTCTTTGCAGTGTTCCAGGCAATGTGCTGACCCAAAGGAGACCACTCTCTGATGCCAGCCCACTAGCGGGTCATGCAACGCTAGCCAGCTCATTCCCAAAATGACTGGCGCCCCTCCCAGGGTGGCTACATTGAACGCTATCCTTTCGGTGTGCCTTGCCACCCTCATAACCATTGGGACGGTCTGTAGGCTAACTTCTCCCCCCAACAGCTCCCTCCCATCGATCGTGGTGACCTGCAGGGGGTTGCTTAAAGGGAGTGTCTGTATCTGGTGTTCAGCTGCAAACTCCTTGCTCATAAAATTACAGGAGCTGCCTGAGTCCAACAGCGCCTTGGTCTTCAGTGGGTATCCGTTTGCCAGCTCTAGCAACACCTCTATTACTAGGGCTGGTCTTGGAGGTTCCGGAGTGGGCACTTTTACTGCTCCTTGGCCTGTCTGCAGTGCCCTGACAGTGGCAGACAGGCGTTGGCTTTTACTGGCTCCTGGACTTCCTCCTCCTTCCCCCCAACAGCTCCCGCCATCCCTTGCCATTCCTTTCTTTGCGGGCAGACTCTGGCAAAGTGACCTGGCTGCTGGCAGAGATAACATTTCTTGGCGCTCTTTCCCTCCTTCTTCCTCCCTTCACTGGGATTTGAAACTGCGCGCGCGCGCGCTGTTCCAACTTCCATCGGCTCTCCGGGCGGGAAACTTGGTTCTGGAATCTCTGGAATGCGGAAATCCCTCCAACGCTCTCCTTTCCCCTCCCGCTTCTCCAAGGCTCTTGCCTCCTGGCGCGCTCCAATGGTCAGCGCTGATTTGGTCAGCTGGTCCATAGACTCCGCCCTGGGCGCCCGGGAAAGTTCGTCTTTCACCGCCGAAGAAAGCCCCTCTTCAAAGAGCATTTGAATGGGTTCCGCCGATAGGTCCCACCCCAATTTATGTATCAACATTGTAAACTCAGTCCAGTACTCACGAACCGATCGGCTCCCCTGTTTGCAAGCCATCAATTGTCTGCGCACCAGTCCCTGTTCAATCTCGCTGGAAAACATCAAATCCATGGCGCGAAAAAACTTCCTCGCGTCCTTCAGCATGTCACTATTCCCTGCCATCAGGGGCCGGACCCAGTCTCTTGCCCCTCCTTCGAGATGGCCAATCACAAACGCCACTCGCGATGCCTCATCGGGAAAGTCGTTAAACTGCAGTTCGAGAGCATACTGCATCTCTGTCCTAAAGGCTTGGTAGTTCCTGGGGTCCCCCCCAAACTTCTGCACCATTCCTGGCATCTTTCTTGCTAGTGTAGCGCCTTTTGCCTTTTCTGCATCCTGCGCCCTCCTTTCTTCTAGCCTCGCCGTTTGCATTGCTAGCTGGAGTTCCAACACTCTGTACCTTTCTTCCAGACTTGGACTTTCTCCAGCTCCTGCTGCTCCTCCGGCTCCGGCTGGGTTGCTCATGATGCCTCTCTGCACAAGCTGCTTTCAGGGACTGTCCGATTGCTGTGATGGGATGGTGAGCTGCTTGTGCGTAAAATCCTGATCCCTCAGAGTTTGGCTAAGTTCCCAAACCTCTGTCTGTGATGGAGCTCCTTAAGCACGGCTCCATCAATCGCTCGTTGAATCGGACAGTGGGCGTTTACGGAACTTCTTCCAGCATAAAAGCTCCTTAACGGAAACGCGTCTTCTGGACTCTCGGCGTGACAGTTTCCGCCGAGAAGTGGGTGTCCCTACGGGAGGTCCTGAAACCTCCCCACTGTTCTCGCTTGAAGTGTCTCTGAGCCCTCCCTCCGACTCACTTTCCCTTGGAACTCCACTTCTCCCCCTGCTGGTCCCCTCCTCCGCTGAGTGGTCTATCTCACCCTCCATGAGCCCTTTCACCTCCTTCGTCTCAGATGACAGTTCCCTGACAGCTTTCACTTCGAAGAAATAAATAGATTCCCCACATTTACAACTGCATACAGTGGTACCTCGGGTTAAGAACTTAATTCGTTCTAGAGGTCCATTCTTAACCTGAAACTGTTCTTAACCTTAGGTACCACTTTAGCTAATGGGGCCTCCTGCTGCCGCCACGCCACCATCATGTGATTTCTGTTCTCATCCTGAAGCAAAGTTCTTAACCCGAGGTACTATTTCTGGGTTAGCGGAGTCTGTAACCTGAAGCATATGTAACCTGAAGCGTCTGTAACCCAACGTACTTATAAGCCTAAATCTCAGTGAACAAAAATTCCCTTTTCAATGGCTCCTGAACGTGCAGAGAGAAACGTATGCAGCTACAGATGTACACATGGTGGTTCTCCTATTCATACTTTCACAATGAAATGTTGTCATGATCCTACTCCTCCACTCTTGCACATTTTCATGCATAAAAAAGGCTAAAGAGGAAGATCACACAATGGTATACACACCAAGTGGAGAATTAATCTGCTTCTAGAAGGTACTCAGTATTAGAACATTCCTAAAATTATGAAGGATTCTATAAATACATTTCAGTTCAAAGACAGAATGCATATGTAAACATAGGTAAGTATTTGTTTCAAAAGCATTTAGCCCAATAGCTTTTTACTAAATTTCACAGGCTAAAATGGATGGTAAAGTAACCATCATTAAAAATTGAATGGTCATCAATTGTAAAGGGGAAAACTTAAAATAGCATTGAGCAATTATTAAGCAAAGTTTCAAAAGTGCATTAAAAATGTCAGCAGCCTCAGAATTTATTTTGAATCTTCAAAATTCTTATCTGTTCTCCAAAAAATGAAAGCCACCGTTGAACATCCTCTCACCCAGCTTCATTTATTCCTTCATGTTGCTCAGATTTACAACCCCCCTAAAACCAATTTCCAGTGGAGTAATTTTCTTCCAAGTTTAATTGCCAGCTTCCTTAGTGTTGCCGTTTTTAGAAATGTTTTTGGAGATGGCAGAATTCAAGGAGACAATGCAACAAATGACTGAGCCCTTAAGTGATCACAGGAAGAGCAGATGAAAAGTTTCGGCTTTGCAAAGCAGCAAGCATGCTAATGACGACCCAGGTATTTCCAAGTGTGTTCAGTTCTAATTGATTTTTCACTGCATGATCTCAGAAAGTGGCATTCTAAAGTCTTTATCCAGGAATCAATCCAGGTAGTTCATTTGCAAATGTATTTCAGAACAAACACATCAAGCCCAGCTCCATTTTTAAAACGGGTTGAGAAACAACATAAATGAAGGTCGCATAGTCCCTAGGGCAGAGGTAGGGTACTGGATCTGGGAGTGAACCAGATCCATATGTCCCCAAACCCCCACAAACCAAGCTTGAAAGGTGAAGTGTATTTTTTTTTTAATCTTGGAAGAGCAATCCTAACTACAGGAAGCTGACAGAAGTTATACCAGTTTAAAGTGTAGCCAACATGTTACCGTATTTTTCGCTCTATAGGACGCACCCGACCATAGGACGCACCTTGTTTTAGAGGGGGGGAACAAGAAAAAAAAATTCTCCCCCACTCTACTCAGTGCCCCTTCAGCAAAGCGGCAGGAGAAACGGAGCCCTGTCCATTTCTCCTGCCACTTGGCTGAAGGGGCGCTGCACAGCTCTCCGTCTCTGCTGAAGCCGGGAGAGTCTTGCTTGCGGGAATATGGACTGGGCTGCCTGCTACACTTACATCTTGCAGAGCACCCTCATATCCCATTTACCCTGATGTGCCCCAGTTCCCCTGGCTGGGGGGCTGGGAGGGATACACACCCAAGGCCTAAGTCAAGACCTTCCTACATTTGGAAGTTTAATAAAGTTGTGGCCTAATTTTAATTCCATAACACGTCAGAGTCTTAATTCCTTTCTTATGATCCCTGGGGGCTGGGGCTGTCGCCGCCTGGTCACGCAATTCAAATACTAACACCAACAGTTTCCCACACCTGGTTAAGAAGAATCAGACTGAAATATGTTCTAATGTCAAACTTCTGTGTAGGATGGTGGGATTCAAACCTGTTCAAGATGAGACATGCTCATTTAACTATTTATATGTGGTCGGCTGTGAACAGTTCACGGGAGAGAACATGATTGAGGAGCTGATTCGGCAAGAATGACATAAAAATGAAATGAATATTCAAAAGGTAGCAAAAGTTTCACCGGTGTGGAAGTATGTTTGTGCTTTTCTGCAGCTGTTAACTATAGTTCAAGTCTATCACTCCGCTTCATTTTTGAATTAGCATATTTTAACGCTGCTGAAAAATGTGCTTCAGTGCAGGTGTGACAAGTTATCTCCTATTGTCTCCCAAAAGAAAAAAAAACCTTTAGCATATGCCAGTGTTGGTGATAATGGAAAATCCTGAGGTCAGGATCCTGCAGACGGTGTGATTAATTTGCACTCAAAGTCTTGCAAATCCTAAAAGAATCTAGTCCCAATGAAGCCAGTTGTGAGGCAGGTTGTATTCAAATCAGCCCAACAGATGGGGAGCACGCTCAGAAGAAATGCTCACCCCCTACTGACATGTATTGCCATCAGTGTGGATGATGGTTGTGGCGATCACACAGGGTCCCCAGACGTTTGACGGTCTATTGATCCCTGTGCCACCACTGTGATTGCCTCTTCGCTGCCACCAACTCGTTTCCCTCAGGTACACACGGAGTCCAGACAGTTGTTAACATTAATAAATAATCAAGTTTATTTTATAGGCATGAACAAGTTTATGGTTTCAGTTAATTTTTCTTGGCAGTTTCTTAATCTTAGTTTCTTTACTGTCCTATACGTTCCTAACAACTTCAAACTGATTATCCCAACTATCTATCTGACTCCACCTAACAGTTCCTCCACACAACTCGACCAACCCACAGACTTATCCTCCCTCTTCCTTCTCCAACTCCCAACTCCCAACTGACTTCCACACAACTCCAACTCTTAACTCCTCCCCTTGGGTTCTCACTGGCCAATCACTTCACACTCATTTAACCCTTTCCTTATGACCCACCTAGGAGGCAAATGCCACAATGGAGCACCAGGACCAGTTTCTGCCCCGAGGAGCTTAAAATCCAACTATTATCCCAGGTGAAACAACAGAGCCTTGTTTCTAAAAGCCCTTGATCCAGCTATCATGCTTGCCCCCTGCTACAGGGCAAGGAATGGAAAGGCGTTCTCCTGATATCTTACTTAATCACTTCCATATTAAGAATTCATCCATGGCAATGAAAGGCCTGTTGCCTCTATTCCTGTTTTATAGATTGCACCACTGGGAAATTATTCAGTCTAGTTATTTCTTTGATCTGTTCCATCTCCCTTTCCCTAACTTAAACCCCTTTATAGTGTCCCGAGCAATTTGTCTCTAACGTAGTGTTACACTTAAATCTTAGTCATCATGCAGACAAAAAGGGTTTGCTTTAGTTCTTTAAACCCATTTGTAATCCCCCCCCTCCCCACCCCGGTCTCAAATTCCCCAGATTCATTTTGCGCTACTACAATCCCACGAGTACTGTGTGTTTATGGAAGCTGTGGAACAAAGCTCAGCATGAGAATGACAAAACTAACAATTTTATTCACAAAAGGGAGCCCCCAAAGGCAGAAATTATTCACTGCCACCCCTTTCTCACTCTCTCCCGTTTCCAAATTCCTTTTAAGCTGTTTTATCCTTGCTTTGAAGTGAGCATTTTATTCTCTTGGCTATGTCTTCAGATGAAGTCAGCATCATGCTAATGACGGCCCTCAAGCAGGGTCAACTTCCACCAGCTGTCCTCTAAATGTGTTAGCCAGAAATAAGAGAATTGTCATCACTTGGGGCACTGGCTTGCAGGTTGTTGTGATCAGAGGGACATTGTTTAAAATGACATTGTTTAATGGCATGGCTTAAGAATTTCTCTGAGGTTGGGGCCCTGCCCACTACTGCAATGTTCCATCTAACTGCTCTCCAACAGTGGAAGGGCATGTTGAATTTTTCAACTATTGAATTAGAAAATGAAGGGTGCCAACATGACGAAAATTCAAGATATATTTTGGATAGATTAATATAATTTAGTTTTGCTTGTTAAATAAGATGTGTGTCAAATTGCATAGAAATCATTAAAAATGATTGTCAAGTACAGTGGTACCTCGGGTTAAGTACTTAATTCGTTCCAGAGGTCCGTTCTTAACCTGGAACTGTTCTTAACCTGAAGCACCACTTTAGCTAATGGGGCCTCCTGCTGCCGCCGCACCGCCGGAGCACGATTTTTGTTCTTATCCGGAAGCAAAGTTCTTAACCTGAAGCACTATTTCTGGGTTAGCGGAGTCTGTAACCTGAAGCGTATGTAACCTGAGGTACCACTGTACTTGTAGTTATATTATTATTATTATTATTATTATTATTATTATTATTATTATTATTATTTACTACTACTACTACTATTATTACTTAGCATTACCTGACATTTTCAGAAGGTAAAATTAAAATTCATTGGATTTCTGAAAACAGTTTATGTGCTTCTTCATCAAATGTCAACTTAACAAGCTAAATGTTGCCCGGTCGCAAAAATAATAACAGATTTGAATTCCTCATACAGAAAACATTATTTTTAAGACTCCCTCAACTAATAAATGTGCAAAAAATACCCCCCCCCCAAAAAAAATATATATGACACACCTTACCCAACAGGGAGCTGTGACCCTAGGCTTTCTTCCCACTATGGTTTACATATGAGCAGTTATGATAGGCTACAATGGTGATACCACAACCATCTTTGGGAGACTGGAGTGGGGAGATTAACAGGGAGAGATACAGAAAGAGAGAAGGACAAATGAGAAGAGATGCTAAAGATGACTGGATAAAAAAAGATGGGTTCTTTGTATTCAAGATGGAGAACCATGACATTCTTTCTGTTCCTTTTCCAGGGCTGTGACACCATGACAGAGAAAAAGAATGGTGAAAATGTTGCACCTAGGCAGGAGGTCGTTTCCAAAGTTGTAAGCGTAATGTTATTTTTGTGAGCATGTAAAGTTTTCTTTTAGTTATTTGAGGGCACTAATCTGAGGTTTTGCCTCTCCTCTGTGTCTTTCAATTATAAAACACTGCTGGAAAAAAAAGAAAGGGAATGGGAAGGACCAAAAGGAGAAGACCTTGAAGCAGAAGAAGATCTTCACGGTCTCCAACCTCATCCATGCCATCAGAGGACAGATTGTTTGCCAGCCACTAATGATCTGCAACACACAATGCAAATGAGTTTTTTGACATCGCATGTTCATTTATTGCCCATGATGTGACAGTGTAGTCCAACAGGTAACCTGCTGTTGAGTATTCACTGTAGAACATTTCTCAGATTCCTTGGTAACATTCAGCAGTTGCTTGGCAGATACCCATGGAGTTCCACAGTTGACAAAAAGATGAAGAAAGTACTCTTCTTAAGGAAATCAGCCCTGAGTGCTCACTGGAAGGACAGATCCTGAAGCTGAGTCCCATGGAATGCAAGAAGATAAAACCTATCCATTCTGAAGGAAATCAGCCCGGAGTGCTCACTGGAAGGACAGATCGTGAAGCTGAGACTCCAATACTTTGGCCACCTCATGAGAAGAGAAGACTCCCTGGAAAAGACCCTGATGTTGGGAAAGATGGAGGGCACAAGGAGAAGGGGACGACAGAGGATGAGATGGTTGAATAGTGTTCTCGAAGCTACCAGCATGAGTTTGATTAAACTGCGGGAGGCAGTGGAAGACAGAAGTGCCTGGCGTGCTCTGGTCCATGGGGTCACGAAGAGTCGGACACAACTAAACAACTAAACAACAACAAAACTCTTTTTACCAAAGTGATTTTCTTTCTGTTTTTCAATCTCTTTTCCAATTTCTAAAATATTTCACTCAAGCAGAAAGTTCCAAGTTCCTTCAGATGTTGCTCTATGTGAAATTCAGCTAGAGCGCATAGAAAAAATGGGTTGGCCTGTAAATTATGCTAAAAATTTAGGTGAAAGATTATAAACTGTGCCAAATCTGGATGTTTTTCATACTCAACTCAGTGTTTCACAACTGTTAAAGACTGATAATAGTTTGAGCATAAAAATAGTTACTTGGAATAATTAGATTGCAGAAAATTAAGGCAATAAAAGTACCTGAGTTTTATTTTTATTTTAATCAGAAAGCAAACAGTTTCTGCCAATGCAATGGGAATTAAGAGTTAGTTAAATGCTGCTATCACTTGTTAATAGCCTGTGGTGCAATAAGACCAACTGTGAACAGGTGATGATTACTGTACTTAGCACTTCAGGAGAATGAAAAAAGAATGACGGTAATCATTATCAAAATTACTCCTTAAGTGTCGTGCTGTTAATTACTGTTCAAAGAATTAGCATCTGGTTGAAATTTTGTGTTTTGGAGCTAGGCAGATTTGATATGACAGGGAATGCATTTAAAGAAACCTTAATCATGACATAAACCGTGTTGGGGCTAGATTGGCATTCCAAATTTACTACTCAGTGACTCCCACGCAACCTGGTCTACAACGATATAATAGGAAAACCCAACTCACTGAGCTAAACCTGACTGGAACTGTTATAGATAAGGAGGCACAGATCCAGAAATATGGTTAAGAGAGTTTCCACACATCCCAAAGTTGTCACCAGAGTGCACTTGAAGTAGAAGTAGAAGCGAGTCTTCAAGTTCTGGAGAAATGTCAACAGAAGCTAAAATAAGGCCATTAAGCCACTGGATATATATTTTAGGAAGGGAGGAAGCATCATTACTATTTGAAAGCACAGTTTTTTAAAAAAAATGTGTTTGGAGATCATTGCCTTAAGGTTTAAACTATGTACAGTTTAATTTCTATTTTACTAAATTGGAACGGTGGAGGCAGACATATGCGGACAAGCTGTTGTGCAGCAGCTCTTCTTGTATTCATTGCTAAATGTACCATTAATTGAAGGACATGATGGAATGAGTTGAAATTTAGAGAGGCATTCAGCAGAGCCGGATCGAAATACCTATTTCCCATTTCAGTGTAGCTCATGTTTAAATCAGCTCAGTGTAGGGGATATCCTTTGGGGGATGCCTCATCATATAGTTCTCATCTTTAATTTATACATAGCAAATGTTCACATGTGTGTTTGCATTTGCTGCCTTTGATTTACTGCTTCATCATTGTACAATTTAGCTCCCCCTCATTTAGCATGTTAATCTTAATGTAAGCGGCTTGATTTTTTTTATTTTTTTTTTACAATTTCTCGTTGAATAACATTCACAGGCGGGGTGTTCTTAAGAGAAGCTTATCAGCTGTGTTAAGCAATATCATTCAAAAGAACCTAGCGGCGCAATGCAGATCAAACAACAGTCCCATTCAGGCATTCAGACTGTGTGTTCGATCAAATTACATAAGAAGAGCATTGCTCTATCAGACCAAAGGCCTATCTCATCCTCCATGCTGCTTGCACAGTGGCCAATAAGATGCCACTGGAAAGCCCAGAGGATATGAGCACAAAAGCCTTCTCCTGGTTGTACTAGGGGGACATAGAGAGCCTTATCCTCCAGGGATTTGCCTAATTTCTCTCTAAAGCTTTGATTGCATGGACAGAGCCCACCATGCACGCAACTGTATCATACCTTCCAACATTTCTCCAATTAAAATAGGGACATCCTATTCAACAACAGCAGCAGCAACAACACTCTGGACGGCTTCCAGCACATATATAAAACATAATGAAACATTAAACATTCAAAAAAATCCTTCAGATGTCTTCTGAAGATTGTATAGTTACTTATCTCATTGGCTCAGGGGTTGTATAACTCCATACCCTCCAAAATTTCTCTGATGAAATTAGGGACATCCTGGTGCTGTGGTCTAAACCACTGAGCCTAGGACTTGCCAGTCAGAAGGTTGGTGGTTCGAATCCCCATGATGGGGTGAGCTCCCGTTGCTCGGTCCCAGCTCCTGCCAACCTAGCAGTTTGAAAGCATGTCAAAGTGCAAGTAGATAAATAGGTACCGCTCTGGCGGGAAGGTAAATGGCGTTTCTGTGTGCTGCTCTGGTTTCGCCAGAAGCGGCTTAGTCATACTGGCCACATGACGTGGAAAAACTGTCTGCAGACAAATGTCGGCTCCCTCGGCCAGTAAAGCGAGATGAGAGCCACAACCCCAGAGTCGTTCGTGACTGGACTTAACTGTCAGGGGCCCTTTACCTTTACATTTAAGGATAAGCAGGACATTCTGTGATTGAATCAGAAACCATGATGGCTTCTGTAAATCTGGGGCTGTCCCTCAAAAATAGGGTCTGCTGTATGAGTGAGGGCTTCATTCATATAATTAATAAGTGCATGGAGGCAGAATTTTGGGGCCTGCCATGTTCTCCTTTTATGTGCTGATTTCAGCAAGTGGGCTGCCCTGAAGAATACAGATAACCATTTGTTGTTGTTGTTTAGTCGTTTAGTCGTGTCTGACTCTTCGTGACCCCATGGACCAGAGCACGCCAGGCACTCCTGTCTTCCACTGCCTCCCGCAGTTTGGTCAGACTCATGTTTGTAGCTTTGAGAACACTGTCCAACCATCTCGTCCTCTGTCGTCCCCTTCTCCTTGTGCCCTCCATCTTTCCCAACATCAGGGTCTTTTCCAGGGAGTCTTCTCTTCTCATGAGGTGGCCAAAGTATTGGAGCCTCAGCTTCACGATCTGTCCTTCCAGAGAGCACTCCGGGCTGATTTCCTTAAGAATGGATACGTTTGATCTTCATGGGACTCTCAAGAGTCTCCTCCAGCACCGTAATTCAAAAGCATCAATTCTTCGGCGATCAGCCTTCTTTATGGTCCAGCTCTCACTTCCATACATCACTACTGGGAAAACCATGGCTTTAAGTATACGGACCTTTGTTGGCAAGGTGATGTCTCTGCTCCATGGACAAACTCCATGGACAAAGGCAACAGATAACCATTTAACATGTCATAAATCCCATACCTGCCAAATTGGGTCCTGCATTTCCTGGGCCCTTCTGATAGACCTGCCAGTAGGAGTGGCCCTGTGTTCAGTAGCATGAAATGGGGAATCCCTCTCATGAATTATATTTGAGAGGTTGAGAGGAGTTCCCTACCAGGACAGACTTTGCTTGTGTGCTCAAGACATTGATTCTATAAATCATATTTTGTTGCATTGTGCGAAGTATGAGCAGGCCAGGGCTGAATTGATACTACCCTTGCTGGTACCTTTCCCGGGAAAATCAGAGGCTCACTATGTCAGGTTCCTACTGGAAGACAGGACAAAAGCTAGAACGTTGGTTGTGGCAAAGTTTTTATTGGTGGTTGCAAGAACAAATGAGCCCTATATTGTAAACAAAATGCTTGATTAACCTGGAGGTAGACTGTATGAACTGTGTATTGATTTGTAATGTTTTGTTGGGTCTATGGACCGTAATAAAGATTGTTGTTGTATATTTGAAGGCTGCTGAAAACACATTTCTTCATGCAGCCTTTTGGTGGAAGACTGCAGGATCTTTGGGCTTATTTTAAACTGCTGCTGAATTGTTTTAATCATGGAACAGGTTTTTGCTTTGTTTTTTGTTATTGGTGTTTGATTTTATTTGTTATTTTATGGTATTGCCAGCAGTCTCATACCCGGCATTGCTCAGGAACTCTTAAGAAACACACACAAAATGTGTAGTTTTGAAAAATTCAGTCTGCCATCTTGATTTAAAATGCTGTCCAGTTGTATCAAAAAATAAAGAAACCCTGCTCCATGATCTCAGAAACAATCATGCAAAATTTCTTTATGGCCACATAAGTAGAATGTGCAGAATGTACAAAAAACTTTCCCAACATATAGTAGATGTGCACTACCCTGAGATCCTTTTGGATGAAAGGCAGTCTGTCAAGCAAGGAAGCAAGCAAACAAACAAACAAATGTACAGTGGTACCTCGGGTTAAGTACTTAATTCGTTCCGGAGGTCCGTATTTAACCTGAAACTGTTCTTAACCTGAAGCACCACTTTAGCTAATGGGGCCTCCTGCTGCTGCCGCACCGCCGGAGCACGATTTCTGTTCTCATCCTGAAGCAAAGTTCTTAATCTGAAGCACTATTTCTGGGTTAGCGGAGTCTGTAACCTGAAGCGTATGTAACCTGAAGCATATGTAACCCGAGGTAACACTGTACTACATTCCAGAAGTTGCCCCTTGCTCATGTAATCATCTGTTTGCAGGTGAGATAAGGCTCACTTCAAGAGGAATATCATAGAGCTGGAAAACACATCAAAAGAATAATAAAAATGATCAAGGGCTCAGAGAAATTTCCCCACAATGATAGATGAATGTAGCTGGTGTTGTGTTTTGTTAGTTTAGGAAATAGCCTACTAAAACAAGCTGGCATGATTAGAGTTTTATGTATATACAGGGTGGCGAATAGCAGATTGTTCTCCCTTTCTCATAAGGCTAAGACACAGGGTCGACCAATGAAGCTGACTTGAAGAAGGTTCAGGACTGACCATAGGAGCTACTTTGTCACACAAGCACTGATTAACTTGCACCATTCCATATTACTCTACAACAGCAAAGGAGAATGTGTGGCTCTCTAGATTTTGCTGGACTACAACATCCCTGATGTCTAACCACAATGGCTGTAGGTGATGGACATTGGAATCCAACACCATTGTGGGTGATACACCTTCCACATCCACAACAAGATGCAAATGGTAGCCATTGGCTTATATGTCTTTAAAAGGAAATCCAACAAAATCATGGAGGACCGGTCTTATCCACAATTACTAAATAAAACATAATTGAGCAGAGTCAACATACCTCAAAATACAAGGAAAGCTTCCTAGACAAACAGTCATACCTCGGGTTACAGACGCTTCAGGTTGCGCGTTTTTGGGTTGTGCACCGTGCTGAACCCGGAAGTACCGGAATGGGTTACTTCCAGGTTTTGGCACTCTCACATGTCCAGAAACACTAAATCGTGCTTTGCTCATGCGCAGAAGTGCTGAATCACAATCCTCGCATACACAGACATGGCACTGCAGGTTGTGAATGCTGTGGGTTCCGAACGTGCCTCCCGCATGGATCACATTCACAACCCAAGCATCCACTGTATCTTGCTGGCAGCTGGTAAAAACAGAACGTTGGACAAGGCAAAGTGAAACCATCATCACAGGCACCAGTTCCTAAAGGGGCGAGGTGAAACCCTCTTACTCCTAATCTTTTTCACCTTGCGCTCCCTAAGCTAGCCTGATACTGTCAGGTGCAATGAAGGATGTTGTCCCATCAACAGTGTTTGAAGTAAGAGAAGGGCAACCAAGATGATCAAGGGTCTGGAAACCAAACATTATGAGGAGCAGTTGAAGGAGCTGGGGCATGTTTAGTCTGGAAAAGAGGAAACTGAGATATGTTGCTGTTGTTGTTGTTTAGTCATTTAGTCATGTCCGACTCTTCGTGACCCCATGGACCAGAGCACGCCAGGCACTTCTGTCTTCCACTGCCTCCCACAGTTTAGTTAAACTCATGCTGGTAGCTTTGAGAACATTGTCCAACCATCTTGTCCTCTGTCGTCCCCTTCTCCTTGTGCCCTCCATCTTTCCCTACATCAGGGTCTTTTCCAGGGAGTCTTCTCTTCTCATGAGGTGGCCAAAGTATTGGAGTCTCAGCTTCAGGATCTCTCCTTCCAGTGAGCCATCTTCAAATATCTCAAGGGCTGTCACATGGAAGAGGGAACAAGCTTGTTTTCCCCTGGTTTGGAGATTCTGACTAAATATATGGCAAAAGTTTCTGACAGTAAGAGTTGTTTGACAGTGGAACGGTCTCCCTCAGGAGGCTGTGGACTCTCCTTTCTTGGAGGTTTATAAGCAGAGGTTGGATGGCCATTTGTCATGGATGATTTGGCTGATATTCCTGCATCAAAGGGGATTGGACTAGATGACCTATGGGTCCCTTCCAACTCTACAATTCTATGATTCAGTTGCCAGTCTTGTCAGTTTCTGTACATGGAATGGAGCAGGACTACCATCTTGTCCTTTGCCTCCTGCATTAAAATGTTGACCTGGCCCTGGCTGCAGTGGCTGGGCCTTTGAGCAAATCACCAAGGCAATTTCTTGTGTCCTTAGGACAGAGGTGAACACTAGAGACTGGACTAGCACAGCAGTGGAGTTGACATGACTGCAGATTAACAGATACAACTTAAACAGACTCTAGCCTCTGTAGACGTTTTGCAAAGATGTTCATATTTTCCTTTGAAGTGATATTGAGCAGACCATGTATAATGTGTTTCTTCTACAAGCTGGTGCTATCTAGATCAATGAATACACCAGGGGAAGAATTGGTTAGCCTTAGCTGCTTCGCACAAAATTGCTATTTTTTCTCCTTCCCTGAACAGATCTTTCCCCCTGTAACAAGTTGAAAGCATGCTTGAGACATACGCAGCTCCAAATAGACTGACAATGTCACTTTCAGATAAATCAGAATTATGAAACCACCATTTAAAAAGAGTTTAACCTGGTATATTTCCTTGAAACTAGATTTCCTGCATAAATCATTGGCGAAGGGGCTGTGTCACAAATTTCTCTGTGCTAATGGGGCCTACGAACGATGAAATATTGCTTCATATGGTGTATCAATCAAGGCTATTTGAAAATATAAAGCATTATCACCTCCTTCCTTTGTAATTCTTCAGTAGATGTTTGAAGTCAGATCCCCTTTGGCTTCTGTCCCATATTTTCATTCAGTCCCTTGGTGTCTGTGGCTTTTTTTTTTTTTGAAGTGTGCAATTGCTTTTGCCAGCTCTCATGCATTTATGTATATGGATCTTATCAAGGGACTGCAATCCCCTTGTCTTCATCATGATTTGCGTTAATGAAATGTTTCCTCTGAAGATGACAACTTCATAGACTGCATTTTTAAAAAGAACTGATTGGTATGGGACTGAGATGCCTCACCGGCTACTAAGTACTCGAATAACTCTTGTACTCAAGCCTTCCAGAAGCCTGTCTATCAAGATTCAGATGTGGTGATCAGAAAGCCACAAGGGGATTGCATGGACTCGGCGCCGATGCCTTAACAAAATCCACAGGAATGTTACAGCTACAGCTACAAACCACTTAAGAGCAAGTCGTTAGTCCATCTAAAATGTCATTGACTTTAATTTGCTGGGGAGCCACGACTGGGGAAAGAAAGAGAGGGAGAGAGAATCCAACTATTGGCTGCCCTTGCTGCTTTCTCATGAGGAGCCTTTCTTGTGTCATAAAGGATTTCTATAGCTGTCCTATAGCTGGACAGATCGTGAAGCTGAGGCTCCAATACTTTGGCCAGCTCATGAGAAGAGAAGACTCCCTGGAAAAGACCCTGTTGTTGGGAAAGATGGAGGGCACTAGGAGAAGGGGACGACAGAGGACGAGATGGTTGGACAGTGTTCTCGAAGCTACAAACATGAGTCTGACCAAACTGCAGGAGGCAGTGGAAGACAGGAGTGCCTGGCATGCTCTGGTCCATGGGGTCACGAAGAGTTGGACACAACTAAACGACTAAACAACAACATAGCTGTCCTCTGGCTTCAGAGGGAAATACTTCACCAGAAAGGAACACGGGAGCAGAGTGGATTCTGTTTTCATTGTTGAGCAAGGTAAGAGGATTTGTTGGCCACTGTGACAGACACCCAGACACCCAGCTCAACAAAACTCCAGCTACCCCGTCCAAGGAAGGCAGCTGGCACGGAAGTTGCCCACTCACAAAAAAACAACAACAAACAATATACAGGATTCTTCCAAGATCCTGTAATTGTAATTAGAATGAGTGTACTTTATATCATTTAATGAAGATCCGTTGGAGTGCAAGCCTGGTGGCAGCTGCCTTGGTAATTCCAGTGTGGTGTAGTGGTTAAGAGCAGGAGTCTCGTAATCTGGTGAACTGGGTTCATGTCTCTGCTTCTCCACATGCAGCTGCTGGGTGACCTTGTGTGACACTTCTTTGAAGTCTCTCAGCCTCACTCACCTCACAGAGTGTTTTTTGTGGAGGAGGAAGGGAAAGGAGAATGCTAGCCGTTTTGAGACTCCTTACGGTAGTGATAAAGCAGGATATCAAATCCAAACTACTCCTCCTCCTCCTCCTCCTCTTCCTCTTCTTCTTCTTCTTCTTCTTCTTCTTCTTCTTCTTCTTCTTCTTCTTCTTCTTCCTCTTCCTCTTCAATAGTGTGCATTAAATTTGCTGCAGTCACGAAAACCTCGTTGGTGGATCTTGGGATCAAGTTGGTGGTCTGGTCCACCATGAGGTGATCTACCACCTATCTCAGCCCCTGTCTCAGCCCCTTGGCATTCTCTCAAAGCACTGAACTGAGGATATATAAAGGTAAAGGGACCCCTAACCATTAGGTCCAGTCGTGACCGACTCGGGTTGCGGCACTCATCTCGCTTTATTGGCCGAGGGAGCCGGCGTACAGCTTCCGGGTCATGTGGCCAGCATGACTAAGCTGCTTCTGGCGAACCAGAGCAGCTCACGGAAACGCCGTTTACCTTCCCGCCGGAGTGGTTATTTATCTACTTGCACTTTGACGTGCTTTTGACCTGCTAGGTTGGCAGGAGCAGGGACCGAGCAACGGGAGCTCACCCCGCCATGGCAAGTCCTAGGCTCTGTGGCCTTTACCCAAATGTGATATGATTTTCATATTATTGCCACAGTATTACTGTCCCCACAATGTCCATCCCTGAGCAGGAACAGTACCTGCAACCTGATAACCATATATTTAAGGAGGAAGACCATGTGAGAGATCTCCACTAGGGATTTTTGAAGAATTTGGCCATTGTGAATTCCTATATGAACTGATCTAAGCTGTGGCTCCATTTCTTTATGTATGCAACAACAGCAGCAAGAATACTTATTGCAAAGTATTGGAAGACACAAGATTTACCCACCCTGGAAGAGTGGCAGATGAAGGTAATGGACTATATGGAATTGGCGGAAATGACTGGCAGAATCCGAGACCTGGGAGAAGAGTTGGTGGAAGAAGACTGGAAGAAATTTAAAGACTATTTGCAGAAACACTGTAAAATTAATGAATGTTAAAATGATGTTGGATTGAAAATAAGTGGTATTAGCAACAAAGTTAATAAGAATATGCAAAAATGGATTGATAATGGATGAAAATATAGAGTTACAATATGTTAAGATATAGAGTTAAGATAAAGGAAAGAGGGTAAGGATTTGCTGACTTGATTATGTAAATGGGAACACAAAAAGGGGGGGTGCGAGGAGGTCAAGGAAACAAGCTAATGAGTTTAAAGATACAAGAAATGGATTTGTTTTTAACTTTTTCTTACTTATTCGTTTTTTGTCTTTTGTATGTTTATTTTTTCTTTTTTCTTTTTTCTATTTTATGTATTTTTGTATGTTTTCTTTTTATTTATCTTTTTTATATGTTTTCTTTCTATTTTGTAAACCTTTGTTTTTTGTAAAAGCTCAATAAATATTTTATAAAAAAAAAAATAAGCTGTGGCTCCAGATTTAACAGGCATATCATAACTGGCTTTCACACATTCTGGACTCAAAAAGAAAGACAGAAAAGAAAGCATTTTAAAATATGCATTTTGAAGGAAATGCAGTTTAAGTGACCATTATCATGCAAATTATGCAGAAAATTTGGATTATCAGAGAGTTTGGATTTGCAAATAAACACATGGGAACCTGTCAAATGATTCATCCATTTTGAAAATGGAGAGGTGCTGGTGTGGGGGAAATAGTGTTTTCTCTCTCTTATCTTGCAATGGTATATACCTTCTTTCCTGAATTTAGGGATTTAAAGTTGCATCAAAAGCAGCATTATTTCATGATTCCATCAGCACTACGATTTTTGGTTGTGCAGCACCACTCTATTTATTCCATTTATATACTGTTATATACTGAAGTTCTCACCCTGGGCCAGCAGGGGGATACTGTAGATAGTTATGCAAATGAAGGATTGAAAGTGACGTTCAGTGATTGGATAGTTTTAGAAAGTTGTTACAGTAATGTTGTGCTGGAGCTCTATATAAGCAGGCTGACTGAACCCTTCAGTTCAGTTCTGTTCTGGCCTGTGAATAAACAAGAACTGTTTGAAGAATCGCTGTGTCGTCTGATATGTTCACAAACAACTAAACATATACAGTACCACCTTTCCCTCCAAGGAGCTCTCTGCTCTCCATTTTATCCTCACAACAGCTCTATGAGGTCTGTCAAGCATAGGCAAATTCGACCCTCCAGATGTTTTGGGACTGCAACTCCCATGATCCCTAGCTAACAGGACCAGTGGTCAGGGATGGTGGGAATTGTAGTCCCAAAACATCTGGAGGGCCGAGTTTGCCTATGCTTGAGATAGATTAAGCTAAGAGACAGTGATTAGCCCAAAGTCACCCATTGAGCTTCATGGGTGGGGATTTGAACTCTGGTTTCCTGGGTCATCACACAACATTGCCTCCCCTCCCTACTGCCCCATGAATTACTAAATCCTTGCGCTGACAGAATGCATTAGTTGGATACTGCCCTTACTTCAGAGTAGGCATGCGGGTGAATTGTATTATTAGTATCATGATTGTCAGGTGACTAATATTACTGCTGCAGCTTGGGACACTTGCCATGCTGAAGCTGGTTTTCGGCAGCAATGACAGCAGCATAATAACATCAGAATCAGGAGAGCTAAAAAGCTTTCCTGAATCTCACTTGTCTTTTCTGTGCTCCCCTATCAATGTCTCATCCAAAGCCACTCTTAGCTTGGAAGGCCCAGAGGGGCTCATATTGGATAGTTTTAATAGAAAAAACAAGAGTAAACAGACGAAGGAATTATCTGAAGTGCAATTTAATCAAAACTTTGGTGGGAAGCTTATTATAGCTGTAAATCAGTTTGTGTAAATCAGCCCACATGATATAAAAGAAGATATTTGTCTTTCAACCGAGCAGCTGAATGTATTGATATTATTTTACATTTTAATAAAAAAAGTTAATATATAGCTGCTATTAATTTCAGCAGTTTGGTTATGGCAATAACATACAGAGTGAAGCAAGGTGCAGTAAATTATCTGGAGAGTCAATAATCAGAGCTTATAATGGCAGTCCGAATTTGGGGAGGAGGCACATCTTATTGGCAAACCCCATCTTAGAAGCTTTTAACATTATCTAGACTTTCTTTTGGTTCAATTCGAAGTAGAGTCTCAGTTGTTGAGTATTTGTACAATAGTTGCAGTATCAGCCTAAGAACAGGAAGTCTAAGTATGTGGCAGATTGGATTGGAATGGCAGAATTCCAATTGGACCAAGCTAATTGAGAAATCCATTAGTGTGGATTATAGCAAAGAAGATCAAGGTATACTGTACCCATCACTGGACTAGCTAGGGAAATATGGGTGGGTGGTGGAATCTGAAGAGACAAAACAATAAAAACGAAAAACAGTTCATGGCTATAAGTAGAGTTAGAGGTAAGGAGAAGAGGAAAAAATGGAGAAGGTGAGGCAAAGAAAAGATGAGACAGAAAAACATTTGAGAATCCAGAATGTGAGAGTAATGGGAAAACAGGGAGAGATAAGAACTACCTATGGTGGACTGACAATGAGCACTCACACTTTACATTGTGGGTGCCCTTTGCGGGTTCGCGTGTGGTGCTACAGTTCCCAGGGAGCTTGCTGGCAAACCTGGGCTGGCTTGCTTCTCAGTGTCAATTTTGGAGGTTTACGCCCAGCCTCAGTAATCAAGTTTCTTGCTGGGAGGTGAGGCCAGCCCCATTAATGCTGTATTGTTTTTAACACTCGATTGGGAGCCTCGCAGAGTGGCTTGGGAAGCTCAGCCAGATGGGCGGGGTATAAATACTATATTATTATTATTATTAAATAGGGGTGGAGCTGACAATAGCCAAGCAGTCGGCTTTGGAGTTTCACCCTCCCTACCCTCCCTTTGTTTAATGTTTTCTTGTTTGCAGGTTAACTTTTTCTTTCTGTTTAGTGGGTGCTGCTACAGTCTTTGGCTGGTTGCTGTTGAAGGAACAGGAAGAAATTTTCCTGCATTGGCAGGTTTTGTCTTCCCTGTAGCAATACGTCACAACTTTGGTAGTTATGGCTTTGGGTGGAATCCTTTAGTCTTTTCTTCCCTATATTGGTGTGTGTGAAGTGGTGACTCACCCCCCTGCGGCGGCAATTCCAGGGTCCCCCTCTTTAAGGGGTTACATAATGGGTGTCACTGGCCATACACAGAAAGGTTGTCAGTGAACTACCCTGCGTGCAGGGATATGGGCTGGGCTGCCTACTACACTTACGTCTCACAGAGCACCCCCATATCCTATTTACCCTGATGTGCCCCAGTTCCCCCAGCTGGGGGGCTGGGAGGGATACACGCCCAAGGCCTAAGCTAAGGTCTTCCTACATTCAGAAGTTTAATAAAGTTGTGGCCTAATTTTAATTCCATATAACATGGTCAGAGTCTTTATTCCTTTCTTATGATCCCTGGGGGCTGGGGCTGTCGCCACCTGGTCATGCAATAACATCTCTTTTGCACAGATGGGAGACCGTATCAGGTGTTTGGGAATGTTAAGTTGTGGGTGAACATATCAGACAACACAGCGATTCTTCAAACAGCTCTTGTTTATTCACAGGCCAGAACAGAACTGAACTGAAGGGTTCAGCCAGCCTGCTTATATAGAGCTCCACTACAACGCAACTGTAACACTTTCTGTAACTATCCAATCACTGAACGTCACTTTCAATCCCTTATTTGCATATGTGGACCTGAGTGTAAACTACCTATAGTATCCCCCTGCTGGCCCAGGGTGAGAACTTCAGTACATAACAGGGAACCATGATTATGGAGCAGGGAGGAAAAAATGCATCCATTCTTCCTTCCCACTCATGACCTATGTGTGTTGATTTAAGAGTAGGTGAATAGCGCTTAGGTGGGTAGGCTCTATTCAAATCTTCAGATCAACATTTGAGAGTTGGGAAGAGATACAGTGGCTGCTACCGTGCTCCATTTCCAAATATTTATCACCTACAGGTCATGCCAGCCCAGTAAGTGGCGAGGAAGGGAGAGAGGGAAGTTGGAAAAATGAATTTCTCTTTAACTAGGCCTTTGGCTGACTGAACATTCTATGGTTTTTAAATGTGTTCATGGGAAGGAAGTTATTGGTTTGTTTGTTTTGTTATTTTTTATTACGTATTTTGTGTTCTCATTTTGTATCTTTATGCTTTGAATTGCCCTGTGAACTTTGGATAAAGGGTGGTATACAAGTTTTAATTAAAAAAAATTAAAATAGTAAATGGATGGCTAGATGAAAGTGGAGAGTTGGGAGGGGGGAAGGGGCTTAAAAAGTGGGTGATGTTTCTGATGTCAGAGTGACTCAAAATTAAGCCACATTATTTCCTGATTTGGGAAAAACATCTGATTTGGGGAAAACAGCTTCTGAGCCAAATTGATGCATAAATATGGGGAAAGTTGCACATATCAATGTCTGAAAAGTCCACCCAACACACACACAGTTTTTTTCAGACCCACCATGCAGGCCAATGTTGTTTTATGTAACTTCCACAATCAGTTTTGAAATAAGATGAACCTGGTGGACCAACAGTGGCAGTTAAACACACGTGTAGAAAGAATCTAAAAAAGGAAAGTTCAATCTTCACTTAGTGGAACACAAAATTACAGTCCCATAATACTGAGTGCATCAAAGATGCAGGTGCATTATACTATAAAAGAGAGGAAGGCATTTTTTTATTTTTTTATTTTTGTAGTTCTTACTTTCCTTAGTATAGTGTTCCCTGATGTTCTAGCACTTGAATGCCTGGAATGAATGGAACTGATTGTTTTTAAAAGTACATATCAGTCATACTTACAGTTAAAACAGCACTCAAAGTCATACTCAGAGATTACAAAAAAAGTTGAACAGTAAAATCCATAAAAGCATTCTACCATTATATCAAAAGAGAACCAACTTACACAACATCAAGCTGCATGTCTTTAAAGGAAAATTTCCAGAAAGTCTCGGCAGATTGGCAGAGATAGATGCTGGATTGCTGTGGGTAGGGAATGACCCGAGTGAGAGGTATCTGCCCACAGTCCAATAAAAGGAAAGCTTGGGGTTAACTGTTTCCAAGGGTGCTTAACTCTGAGTCTGATTGTGGCCATATCACCTTGTGGCACTAATTATCGAGCATTAATGAGACTAGGGACGCGGGTGGCACTGTGGGTTAAACCACAGAGCCTAGGACTTGCCGATCAGAAGGTCGGTAGTTTGAATCCCCGTGACGGGGTGAGCTCCCGTTGCTTGGTCCCTGCTCCTGCCAACCTAGCAGTTCGAAAGCACGTCAGTGCAAGTGGATAAATAGGTACTGCTCCGACGGGAAGGTAAACAGCGTTTCCGTGCGCTGCTCTGGTTCACCAGAAGCGGCTTAGTCATGCTGGCCACATGACCCAGAAGCTGTACGCCGGCTCCCTCGGCCAATAAAGTGAGATGAGTGCCGCAACCCCAGAGTCTGTCACAACTGGACCTAATGGTCAGGGTCCCTTTACCTTTACCTTTACCTTTACCTTTAATGAGAATAGGGCATTGGGTGTCCTCACCTTCCTTGCTTACCTGGGGATGCAATAGGAAGGATCATGGCAGGTGCTCTGGTGGGGTGAAGCCACAGTCCTGGGTTCCTGGCAACAAGGTTGCTGCCACTTACCTGGAACATGAGGTAACAGGGATGCTGGCATGGTGTGGGTTCACTGGATTTGTTCCACCAGTGCGTCTGCACCATGCGAACCTCCCCATCACCTTGTCCCTACCTGCTCCCTCCCTTCCAGGAAGCTAGTGTTGTGGCTTGTTGAGTGAGATCCTTCTGGGTAGGGTACCCCTTCATTCTTAGACATTTCAACAATGCCTAGGATAGAGTTTTCAAAGCAGCAGCTCCCTCCCCTCATGCAATGATGAATTAAGCTCTGGACTCAACCAGGCAGCCCTTCTGTGCTTGATTTTATGAGACAGGAGGGACAGGGATCAAGAGGGCACATGGTCAGAGGTATAGATGCCAACACCTTTTCAACGCCAGCCAACTACAGAGGCAGAAACCAATCCCACATCACATCAAAAATGTTATTATAAAACTAGCCTGGGAAATTCCAGCAGAAAGGATCAGAAGTGGCAGCATCCACACAGGTGGGGTGGGGGGGACTAGCATCATGTGCATCAGAAGTAATATTATTATTTTTATAGAATCATAGTTGGAAAGGACCCTGAGGATAATCTAGTTCTGGTCCAGCTCCCTGCAATGTAGGAATATGCAGCACTGTGAGACTGAAATAACTGAACACAGGTACATAGGAAGTACCTTTGAGCCAGATCATTGACCCATCTGGGAGAGGATTGTTTACAGTGACTGTCAGTGGCTCTTTTAGGATTTCAGACTGAGAGATGCAAGGAGCTTTCTGCATGCCAAGTGGTTGTTGTGCTACTGAGTTAGAGGCCCTCCCTCCACTAAAAGACCATATAACACTGGTCTTGAAAGACCTACACTGGCTCCCAGTACATTTCCGAGCACAATTCAAAGTGTTGGTGTTGACCTTTAAAGCCCTAAATGGCCTCGGTCCAGTATACTTGAAGGAGAGTCTCCACCTCCATCGTTCTGCCCAGACACTGAGGTTCATCGCTGAGGGCCTTCTGGCGGTTCCCTCGCTGTGAGAAGCCAAGTTACAGGGAACCAGGCAGAGGGCCTTCTCGATAGTGGCACCTGCTCTGTGGAATGCTCTCCCACCAGATGTCAAAGAGAAAGATACCTATCAAACTTTTAGAAGACATCTGAAGGCAGCCCTGTTTAGGGAAGCTTTTAATGTTTAATAGGTTATTGTATTTTAGTGTTCTGTTGGAAGCTGCCCAGAGTGGCTGGGGAAACCCAGCCAGATGGGCGGGATATAAATAATAAATTATTATTATATTACACTAGGCAACAATTTTTTACTTTTTGAATGCTGTCTAGATTTCTACAATTGGTTTAGGGTATTTTTGCACTGCTGAATCAGGAAATGGCATCCGTTTCTCTCCATCAGGTCAGGTTTTTGTGCTATGTTGATTTGAAAAAAATCAGATCTTGTGACAAAATCGATTACATTTTTGTGGCATTATCAGCTGATTTTTGTCAACACATATCATCCTAAATATGTTTTTAAGAGAAAAAAATGTTTTTCCAGTAACATATATTGATTACCTGATAGAAACATCGATTACTGTAAACTGAATGGTGAGCATTGATAAAGGTAAGTACACGTAAATTGCATGTTGCTTCACCATTTTTCAAACTTCAGGGCTTGAACTTCCGTTTCTTGGAACTCCTGGAATGCTCAGCGGCAGGGAGACCTCTCTTCAGAGTCCAACAGTAGTCAGCCATCATGACTGCGTCCCAGCGACCCTGATACCTGGTCTCCATCTCTTTCATGTTGTGATGGAATCTCTCCCCCTGCTCGTCACTCATTGAACCCAGTTTCTCAGGAAACCGGTCCATATGTGAAAATAGGTAGTGCATCTTGATGCTCATGTTGCAGCCCAGGTTTCTGAAAGCAGTCAGCATGTTGTTGACAAGTTATGCGTAGTTTCTGGCCTTATTGTTGCCAAGAAAGTTCTTCACTACCAGAACAAATGCTTCCACGCTTCCAGTTCCACTTTGTTCATTGACTTTCCGAACTCTGGATCTCTGATGAGCTGACGGATCTGAGGACCATCAAAGATGCCAGTTTTCAACTTCTCCATGGTCAATCCTGGAAAAGCCTGGCACAAGTAAGTGAAGCAGTCACCATCCTTGTCCAGAGCCTTGGTGAACTGCTTGATTAAGCCGAGCTTGATGTGCAGCGGTGGGAAGAGTATTCTGTCTCTGTCCACCAGAGGGTCGTTGATGGTGTTCCTTTTTTTGCAAGGCACCAATTCTTCCCACACAGGCCAGTCCTTCTTCGTGTAATGCTGAGCACGGTCCCTACTATCCCACATGCACAGAAAACATGGGTACTTGGTGAAGCCAGACTGTTGTCCCAACAAAAAGTTCACCATCTTCAGGTCAATACAAATAAACTACTTATGCTGATCATAACCAATTTTCTCCAGCACTTACTTCACCGCTTCATAGTTCTCCTTCAGTGTACTTGAGTGAGCCAGGGGTATAGAGGCAAACTGGTTGCCGTTGTGTAGCAGAACACATTTCAGTGACTGCTTGCTGCTGTCAATGAACAGTCTGCAATCTTTGGGTTCGTACTGTGGCACTCCAAGCTTGAGCAGAAGCTGCACAATATCTGCACAGTACACCAAGTCCTTCTCTTCCGAGAAAAAACGGAGGTACTCTTGATGCCTGTTGCGGAAGAAGCTGATGCGAGCACTGTCAGAGAGGAGGTTTTTTTCCTTCAATCTGGATGCCAACAGTTTGGCAGAGTCCTTTGACAAGCTGAGGTCGCGAACTAGATCATTCAACTCCTTTTGGGAAAATGGATGTGGAGCATCATCTTCAAGAACCACTTCTTCTTCTTCATGTCCTTCAACACTGGAGGCATCTTCGTCACTAATGTCAGGAAGTTCTCCGAAGATAGCCACTGGAATTTCATCACAATGAGCTACAGGACAACGTGCTGATTGAAGATCAGGATACTTGAGGCTGCTCCGGTTCTTTCTGTTGATCCCAGTCACATCAACAGCGCAGAAGTAGCAGTCAATGACATGGTTTGTTGGCTCCCTACAACCCATGGGAATTCCAGAGTTCAGACTCCTCTTGCCATTGGTCTACCCATGTAGAGTCTTGGTGCATGCCTTGCACACCATGTGTGGCACCCAAGCTTTATCCTGGTCACCAAGTTTAATACCAAAATAACTTTATACTTTGCTGCACCAATTTATGGAAGATTTCGAGGTTTTATGACTTCAAACTGATCCCTTTTCGACATAATCACCCAGAACTATTGGACCTGAATACTTCTTGTCATTAAAATAATCATTTCCAATCAAAACAATTATTTGACATGGCATTTTACCCCCACCAACGTCTTCTAAAATGCTCCACACAAGCGTACATGTGAACAAAAACGTAAAAAAATGACATGGCCATAGCTCAACAACTTGACCTGATTGAGCAAAACCAATGTGATTTTTGAATTCAGCGCATCAGATTCGTCCTAAATCAACTGAAAAAATGCAGACAACAAATTTGTTGTTGACCAGTGTTATTATTATTATTATTATAAAATGGAGCAGGCTAGTAGAATTATAGCATCAGAGAATTGTAGCGATGGACAGAACCTGAGGCTCACCTAGTGCAACCCCCTGCAATGCAGGAATTCTGCCCACAGCCATCCCTGGGGGGGCTTGAACCACCAAGCTTCTGGTTAACAGCCAGGCACACTAATCCATTGCACCACAGGAGTAAAGCTGTCTTTTTGTCATTTTTGCTATCTTTTTTCTTGTTGCGTGTTTCTGCAAAATTGAAGTTTCGTTGGAAAGCAAAATAATAGGATTCATATTGGGGCTTCAATCAGCTACACAGAGTTGTTCACAGATGACCTCCATACTAACCAGCCTATTTGACTTTAATGGAAAATTATCCACTTAAAAGAGAAATGAAAAGCAATATTCTGCTGACAGCTTTGGAAAATGATAATAATTCATTAAGCCAGAGGATGGATGAATTTAGTTGGAAACTTTCCCCACCACCACCACTTTAACTCAGGTGTTCAAGTTTATTTTTCAAACCTAATAACAACTGTATGTGCAGCAATTGAGAGCTACAAATTGAGCTACAAATGGTTGATTTTCTCCATAAGATTATATCCCTTTGCTCAATCTTCTTCCAAACTCAACAAATTTCCGCAACGCAGCATAGATTTCACTTATATTTGCCGCCAAATTTTTCTGAAAGTGGAAGTTGAAGCCAATTGCAAGTCCTTTGGTGGGTGAAACGGCTGAATGTTGTTTTTTAAAAATAGTGGTTTAAGAGATTTTCTGGAGTAGTTTTGCTACAGTTATTTAAGTTGTATCCCAACACTGCTTGAGCTGTTTCACCCACAAATTCTTTGTGTATGTGTGTAATTTAAATTAATAAAGATCTTTTTTTAAAGTAATGTTAGAAACCTAGAGAGAAGCACTAGCATTATAAATTGTGTCCAACAAGGAAAACCAATGCAATAACCCCCATGTCTGAATGCACCCCATGTGGTCATAACAAGTGTAGGCTTTATGGGTGGGAGTTATGCTGTTAGAAACTCACAATGGGTGAACAGAGCCTATGGTCTGTTAGTTGCTCATACCTGTGTCGGCAAGAATCCTGAAAGTAGGACTGCAAACTCTCCGTCTTTCTTCCTAGGAAAGGTCCTGCCAAGCCACTGAGAATTCTCCCGATTTGTCTCCCTTCTCAGCAACTTCTTCAGTCTGGCAGCTGCCAGAGCTCAGAAAGAGAGGCCAGGCTACTAATTTAAACACTGGGAAAAGAAACCACATTTACTTTTTGAGTGACAGATTGGATATTTATTACAAAATTGGATACCAACTGTCATGCTGAGATCCTGGATTTCTGATGTGATTCTGATATTGCTGTGAGGTGCCAAAATATCTCTGGGAGTTATATATGTCATTTCCTGGCCCCCCCACCTCCAATATACTAAAACAGCTCAAATATTGAATGTATAGCTTATGGTTTTTTCAGTAGAGGGGGAGAAATTCAGAAAATTTGGAGCAATTGCTCTGCAGATGAAATTTCTAAGGGTGCATTTGTTAACTAGGTAATGGAAGATAGTTACTGTTTTGCTGTTGCAGTTTTGTTACGTTGTGTAGTGTTTTATTGCAATGGCACAATAACTGTATTCATTCTTGTGGTTGAAAAAATGTGTTATCTTCATAACAATCATGATTGGTACATCATCATCATCATCAATGATAGTGATGCTGATAAGGTTGAAAAGTAGAATTGTACACACACACAAAAAACACCTGGGAAGACAAAAAGCTGGATCCAGCCCCAGAACAATTTGTGGTGGGGCTAATGTTTAACTACGGTTTCTAAACCTTAATTAAACATTTGCTTGGGGGGGGGGGCAAGAAGGATACACTGCGTCTCCTCCCTCCCTCCCTCTTCCTGAGTGTTCTTTTGCTGCTGCCTTCACTATAGGGAAGACCCTCTCAAAGGAGCACCTAGAAGTTTGCAGGATTCAGTCCTGGATGCTGCTTCCCAAGTGCCTTCCCAGCTGCTCAGGAGAGGATTCAGCCATGATAGGGTCTGTACAGAGACCCCAGTGAGGTCTCTGTGGGGAACATACTGATGAAGTATACCCCTGTAGCCTGCTTCATCAACCAACAACACCAGATTGCACTGGGTAACCCAATCTGGGTTGCTCCAAGGCTCTCTCAACCCATCTCAGCCCAAGCCTGGATCCCAGAAAATTGACCTTCAGTTTGGGATTCATCAGAATGTGGTACACAGCCCTAGATATCCTCATGATCATGTTGATGATCTCCTTGACTAAGCTTCTACTTAGTGGCCCAGTTGTCCCACCAGGTTCATTAGCCACCACCGACATAGCTAGGCATTATGGTGTCAGGGATTCCTGGTCCCTCAGCCTCACTTGTCTACACCATGAGTTTCTGTGTCTAAGTTTATTTCATCATTTTCTGCCCGCAATTCTCTCAGGACACTTTTTAAATCAGTTAGCAATGTGTTTGGTAGTTTTGGACATGAGATGGAGTTTACCACTTGAGACAGTGGGTGGGCTGTCACATACTTGACAGGTCACAACATATAGCATTTGGCTTGATGAGTCAGAAGTTCTGGTGAGTCAGAAGGTGTGGGCTTGTACTACATCTAAGGGACTGCAGCATTTCTTGATATTCTCAACTGTGATGCTGAAGGCAACATATATAAACTTTGGACAAACGTAGAAAATGAAAACAAGGTGCAGTAAAATGGCATTGACAAAAAGTGGATGGAATCATTGGTGGCCATACAATTGAAAATCAGGCAGCAGAACACAAAACAATATAATCTGAGGGAAAGGAAATATCTTCTTTTAATGAAATTTGGGTTGAGCTAAAGGTTATGTTATTGCTACAGTGCTGAATTTGAGCAACCCACTTTCCGTTTTTAACACCTATTTACCTCAGAATGAGTGGCCTTGATGACAATAAAAAAATCAATAAGAAATCTAGTATTCAAAAAAGAAAAGAGAAATATAGAGTTATGAAATATAGGAAACATGCATAAGGACATAACTCACTGATGACATTTAATAAGGGTTTAAACCTTCAAGCTCCAGCCATTTCCAGCCCCATCACATAGTGGTTATAGACAGCAATACACTCTGACAGAACTCTAGAAAATTCAGAGAGGAAGTCAGCTTATCTCATTCATTGTAGGATCACTTACCAACCTTATGGTTCCATCATACCCTGCATTATTCAAAACCCAGTACAGTCATACCTAGGGTTACAGATGCTTCAAGTTGCGTTTTTTTGGGTTATGGACCTGCCGAAACCTGGAAGAACCGGAACGGGTTACTTCTGGGTTTCGGGGGTCGCGCATGCACAGAAGCGCTGAATCGCAACTTGCGTGTGCGCAGATGCGCCACTGTGGGTTGCGAACGTGCATCCCACATGGATCACGTGTTGGTGTTTCGCAACTTTGACCTGTTGCAGGACCTTAGCCAGACCTTAGCAAAGCATACACAGAGTTCCAGAAAGCAATCAGTTGCAGGCACAATGGACGAAGCAGGAGCAAAACGCTGCTACTAGTAACTTGGTTACTTAGATGTGTTTATTATTCACAGCAGACTCTACAAGTTACTATATACAAGAACAGACACACGGATCTTTACTCTTAATTCTTTACTCTTAGGATCTCTCTTAATAAACTCCAAACGACTCTCAGAACTCACACTGACCAACACACACTCCAGTCAGTAAGGGTCATAAGTCATTATGTCTGTGTGAGACCTTAACCAATGGTAAAGCTGTTTCCAGGGTCCCATATCTCCAGGCAGATAACTCCTCTCTGCTCAGTCATCCTTGGCTGTCGGCCAACTCTTAATTGACGCTGTGTGAAGCTGCACAGAATGGCACGTAGTTAAAAATCCCAACATCATGTCTGCAACCCGAGCGTCCACTGTGGTGACAATCAATGGATGTGGAGAGAGGATGGAGAAATGTAAACTATGATGATGTCACAATATAGGTAAGGGCACAATCCTGGTTCGACATCCACTGGGATGAGCAAGTTAGGATGTGACAGATCTATAGCTCAGCCAGTAGGTCCCCAGCTCAGTTTGGCAAAAATTTGGTCAGATAACTGGCTCTAAAAAAATGGCTAACCTATAAAAAATTATTAGAAGAATGTCATAATAATAAATTAAGACTAAAGAATTATGACACTTTAAAACAAACTGGCATAAGTTGGCTGCAATATTATCAACAGAATATTTGAGCAAGATAAAAGAAAAAAGGGGTTTGAGAAAATAATCTCTGATTTAGACTAAGAACGTCTCTCAAATAACAAAAAAGAATCTGTCTAAAATGTACAAATTATTATTAAAATTGCATCTTAAAGATGTAATGGTAAAATGGGCACAAGACCTGGGATATAATATAGAATTAGAAAAATGGGATAACCTCTGGAAAAATGATATCAGATTCACAGCCTGTTACATGATTAAAGAAAAGTTTCTTAAAATGATGTACCGGTGGTATATGACTGCAGCAAAATTGGCTAAAATGAACAAAAAGATTAGTAACAAATGCTGAAAATGTAATCAAAAAGTGGGGAGTCTTTTCCACATGTGGTGGACGTGTCCCAGAATCAAAACATTCTGGTACATGATATATGAAGAAGAAAAAATGATTAGACATAAATATTTTTAAAAAGCCAAAATTATTTTTATTGGGAATTTTCACAACAGACATCCCAAAGGAAAATAAAAGTCTTCCTATACGCAATCATAGCTGCAAGGATCATGACAGTGAAACAATGGAAATGTAATACAATTCCCACAAAAGAAGAATGGCTCTTAAAATTAAGTGAATATATAGAACTTGCCAAATTAATGGATCTAATAAGAAATCACTCAAAAGAAAGAACAAGGAGAGAATGGGCTGTTGTTACTAACTACATGAAAAAAGAAGGTTTCCAGAACATCACCTGGCTTAGCATAGATTAAATCCCACTGACAGTCAGACTGTCTCTCCAATTTACCATTCGAATACAGTTATCTGGAAAAAAATGATTTGCTAAGTATGTTCGTCGATAGCAGAAAGTCAAGATGCGAATAAAGGAGCCAAGCCAAAGCTGTTTTAAAAAGGCTTGAACTCCCTATGTAGAAGTTGATATGAAAATATTTGTTTTTTTGAAGTTTGTTATCTATTATTTCATTTTCATTCTTTGTTTTGTTTCTTTTCTCTTTTTTATTCTTTACTTTTCTTTTTAGTTTTATTTATGTATATTTTATGTATTTATGTGTTTGCAACTAATAAAAATCTTAAAATAAAATAAAATAAAATAAATATAAACTAATGCTCTGTCTCAAAAGGGGATTCCAAGAGGGCAGCGGGGGGGTGGGGGGTGGGATTAGTGTTTCTAATTAGTTGCAGGTCCTTTCTGTATTCAGTCCAGAAGAGCCAATCCCTTAGTTGACGTCTATTCAAGCTCAAAGCAGAACTCAGTTCTGAAAGAGATATGGTTTTCAGAGTTGGTTACCATCTGATTCCATATAGCGCAGAGCAGGAAAATGCTCAATAGCCATACCGTGGTACCTCGGGTTACAATCGCTTCGGGTTATGTGTTTTCAGGTTGCAGAGCTCAGGAAACCCGGAAGTACCGGAAAGGGTTACTTCTGGGTTTCGCCACTCACACATGCACAGAAGCGCCAAATCCCATCACCCGCATGTGGAGTGTCGCGAATTCTCCGCGGCGCTTTAGCAGAAATGCTCAGAGTTCCAGGTTCTTCAGTGCAGTATATTTATTGTGAGCTATATATACAAATATCTACAGGCTATAATACACGAGCAGTTCATACAGTCAAACAGAGTACCTGGCTGCACCTTAAGGCAAATAGGAAGACCTTTCTATCTCTCTCTCTCTGACCATACTCCTCTACACCAACCCCTTACTACTGAAGGTTTCCCTTTTAAACCGATGACAGCCAGTCAACTGACAGCACATTACTGCTGAATTTTTCTGACCCAGCACTTCCATAGAAAGTATTGCAGGCTGACTGCATCAGCCAGTTGCAGCAGCTAGCAAACTCAAGCCTGCAGACTTACTATCTCACACAGCATTCTGTGAATCCCAACACGCAGATGCAGCACTGCAGGTTACGAACGCTGTGAGTTGCGGACGTGCCTCCATCATGGATTACATCCACAACCCGAGGTTCTACTGTAGTAGCATATATATATATATATATATATATATATATATATATATATATTCACTGAGCACAGTCCCCTCTTGCTGGCCACCCAGATTCTGTATGATGAAGAGCTTTGCGCCATCTAAACTGAAGCTGGCATAAATTATGCTGGTTTCCCATAGCTATGATTGTTTCCTAAGTGTGCTAATAAAATATATGGATAATGGGAAGACATGATATAGGGGGTGTAGATCTCTTCTACTGTCATTCTGCTGCTAGGGATGGAGGAGGAATCGGTTTAAAATGGATTTATACATGAAAATTTGTGGTTCTGATGCAGTCAAGTTTTGCACACATTCGTTTGTCGTCACATTGAGTGCCTGTTTATGTCTGTGCTGCATTGCCTGGGTTGTTGTTGTTGTTAGGTTAAATAAAAAACCAACTAATTATATGCAAAATTATATGCAAATAAATTACATATATGTGTAATACTTATCAAGGAATCAAGTCCCAGGTTGTACTATATTTCTACAGTGTTATATTATAAATATATTAATACACTTTTTTAGAGTTTCTCTCTGTTTATGCACTGGTTAGTTTAGGAAATCTGGTGTGCATATGCATATAATCAGTGCCAGATTTATGTATAAAGCTAAACAAGCTATAGCTTAGGGTCCCACTCTCTTGGGGGCCCCCAAATAAATTTAGAGGGGGGGAACTGGATGTACATTTCCAAAATACAAGATAAAAAAACAAATAAAATAAAACCTACATACAGCAACAGTGTTGTGTTGTGTAGGCTCCTATGATTTAAGTCAGGCATTGGCAAACTCAGCCCTCCAGATGTTTTTGGACTACAACTCCCATCATCCCTGACCACTGGTCCTGTTAGCAAGGGATGATGTGAGTTGCAGTCCCAAAACATCTGGAGGACGGAGTTTGCCTATGCCTGATTTAAGTAATGGGCCCCACCTGCTCTCTAAAATATCACTGGTTTTAGATACCTATTAGCTCCATAAATTACCATATAGCATATATTCAACACAATAAACAGCCACAATTTGTTGTTGACAAAGGACAGCTGGGCATATACCTTTAGTAGTTTAGGGCATCATCAAACCTAAATCCAGCCCTGCATGTTCATATTTTCAACAGAACTGGGAGGGTTCGTTGCTTGTCAGAATGAAGGATTGAGATGAGACTTAAGAAAAATATATATGCAGATAAACTCAAAAGCCGGCAGGCAGCAGTACTGCTTCCGAGACAGAAGCAGTGTAGCTCTGCACTGCACAACCAGCCAGCCAGCCAGGAACCCTTTTTGGGGGGCAGCCGCGTTTACCTGTTCGTTTGAAAATGTCTGTACAGGGGGAAGAGAAAGGGTTAAAATGTAGACCAATAGGAAAGCTGGATGTGGAGCCTACCTGTTTATAAAAGGGCTTAGCCCGAGGTTTGGGGTGTGGGTAGTTGGCTGGTTTTAATGGGTTGGTTAGTTGGGAAAGGCAGTTGGAAAAGCAGTTGGCAGGCAGTTGGAAACAGAGAGACAGTTAGGGCAGTGGGTTCTTGTGTGAGGAGAGGTATACCTGAAGGAGGGTCTCCACCTCCATCTTTCTGCCTAGACACTGAAGACCAGTGCTGAGGGCCTTCTGGCAGTTCCCTCACTGCAAGAAGCCAAGTTACAGGGAACCAGGCAGAGGGCCTTCTTGGTAGCGGCACCTGCCCTGTGGAACGCCCTCCCACCAGATGTCAAAGAGAAAAATAACTACCAAACTTTTAGCAGACATCTGAAGGCAGCCCTGTTTAGGGAAGCTTTTAATGTTTAATAGGTTATTGTATTTTAGTGTTTTGTTGGAAGCTGCCCAGAGTGGCTGGGGAAATCCAGCCAGATGGGTGGGGTATAAATAATAAATTGTTGTTGTTGTTATGGAGACAGGAAAAAATAAGACTAAGAAGGTAAAGAGTAACAACATTTGGAATGCAGTTAAAGTTTGTGTCTGCAATAAACTACATTTTTCTTTGTTAACTTGAGAACCTACCGGGGAGGACCGGCTGGTGCGAGCGGATTAGTGGTGTACGGTTCAATAGTCTGTGAGACGACCAGGAGCTCCGTATGAACGCCACAGGGGGCTCGGATGTGGAGGCCGTGCATCCCTGCCTCCGAGCCCGAGGCCCTCCCTGCAGAATAGGGTGCCTCGCTGTCTGCAGAGAGGAAGAGGGAGCTTCCACCGCCAGCCGCCGCAATGCAGATGTGCGATGTGACATACACATGCCTTCACGTTGTAGTCTTTCAGACCTTTTCCATGGGTTGGGTGAGTGTTGCTCCCAGGAGGGAGGGAGGAGTCAATAGACACCGAGGGTTGCTTCAGAGAAAGAGTTTATTCCTGCTCTCCAGAGCAGCAGAAAGGCACTGTGTGATCGTTCACAGCAAGAGCACTTAGAGAGCAATTACATACAGCTTATATCCCTTTTAGGTCCCCTTTCCCCCTCCCCAGGAACCCAGCCTCGTGTGTGTTTGTACATGTAAGTTTACATCCTTGAGCCTCCTTGAGCATGAACAGACCTTCCTGTTCCTGTACTCTTATCTTGGAGTAGAAAGGTCACCCATCTATAGGAGTACTCCTTACTCCTGGCACCATCCCCGGGCTGACAGGCCTGTCTTGCAAGGTCTGTGCATCATCGTGGTCAGGATATTTACAACCGGTAAGATAAGACCATCCCATCTCCGCTAGGAACTGACAAGGCCATCCATTATGCCTTCAGGAACTGATAAAGCAGAAGGCTTTGTTTATACAGCTGGTTTGTGTTATACAGCTCAAGCTAATGGATTTTAGCTAATTGTCGAAGAAGAATTAGGGAATTTTGGGGCTGGGGCCTGGTTCGGGTGACTGCACACTGAACAGTCAGGTTTGGGTAACCTGTTCCTTCAATGTAATGTGTGTGACGTCACACATACTATGTGCTGGCATGTGCATGTGAAGTTGCACATCCATGTTGTGGCAGCAGGCACCCTCAATCCTGAGGGTGAGTTGGCCCTCCTGGTTGAAAGTGAACCTAAAGAACATCTATTCCAACCACCTGCAATTCAGGAATAGACAGCTGTCTCACACAGGGATCAAACCGGCAACCTTGCCGTTATCAGAACCATGCTCTAACCGACTGAGCTGTAAATCCTCCTGCATCTTATACTTAATCTTTCTATCAGTCCGTGGTTAGGCCTCAGCCCAGGCGCATATTGTAGAATATCTTGTATCTGAAACCCATGTGTTCTTTAAAAATGTTAAGCAAATGTGGAGTTCTTCAGATTTTATTGGTGTGGGAAAATACACTTTAATTAAAGTTTCTAAAGTTGTAGGGGGTGGAAATCCCAGCAAGTATATCAAATGTACTTTTGCAAATGTAGCCCTAAGGACAAGTCTAATTACTTTCTTTCCCACCGTTTTCATCTTTCTGTTTGTTTTGTTGATAATGTTCCACCATCTGATGACATTAACAGAGAGCAAGCCTGGTGACTCATTCCATGGCTCAGCTAGGGAGCCTGATGCTGTTCAAAATAGAGGGGGGTGCCTATATATATATATATATATATATATATATATATATGATAGATTATTTGTGCTATTCTGCTGAAACTCCTACTGTGGCAATCCTTGTTGTGCTTCCACAAGAAAAATACAAATTATACACTAGACCAGAGATTCCTAACGTCTGTATTCTTGAGGCACCTCTGTTGTGCCAGAATACCAGTTGGTTGAAACTAATATTTGCAAATTCTCCACATTTTTATCCATTTAGTTAGTCTACTAGGAGCTACTAGGAGCTACTGGGTATGATTCCATGGTCGGAAATACTCAATGAGAAAGGAGCCCAAGAAGGAGGGGAGTTTCTAAAGGAGAAATATTGAAAGCACAAATGCAGACATTAACAACAAGAAAAGTGGGAGGCATCTAAGGAACCTGTGTGGCTGCAGAAGGAGCTTATAGATGAGCTGAGAGTTAAGAAGGGCATGTATAAGAAATGGAAGAAAGGAGAAATCACAAAGGAGGAGTATACACAAGTAGTCAACACTTGCAAGTGGGAAAGTCAGGCTGGCTAAAGCTCAGAATGAGTTTAGGCTTGCAAGAGAGGTTAAAAATAATAAAAAGGTTTATTTGGCTATGTCCAAAGTAAGAGGAGGAACAAGCAAGTGGTCGTTCCTTTGTGTGGGGAACATAAAGAAATGCTATTGGGTGACAGAGAAAAGTCAGAACTACTCAACACCTACTTTGCCTCTGTTTTCACCCCAAAGTGACGCCCAACCTGGTGATAACAGTACAAATGATGTAAGGAGGGAGCTGTAGCCTAAAATAGGAAAAGAGGACGTAAGGGGACACCTAGCTACTTTAAATGAATTCAAATTTCCAGGGCCTGATGAGCTGCATCCAAGGGTACTAAAGCAGCTTGCGGAGGTAATTTCAGAGACTTTGTCTATTATCTTTGAGAATTCTTGGAGAACAGGTGAGGTCCCTACAGACTGGAGGCAGGCAAATGTTGTCCCTATCTTCAAAAGGGGGGGAAGGAAGACGCAGGTAACTATCGACTGGTGAGCTTGACATCGATACCAGGGAAGGTCTTAGAACAGATAATTCAACAGTCGGTCTGTGAGCATTTAAAAAAGGATTTTGTGATTACTAAAACCCAGCATGGGTTTCTCAAAAATAAGTCATGCCAGACCAATCTGATTTCCTTTTTTCCCCCTTTCAAAACTGCTTCCCACCCCAATCCCTTATTGATTACTATATATAAATTATACATTAAAGTAGACAAATAATACAGTGGTAACTCAGGTTAAGAACTTAATTTGTTCTGGAGGTCTGTTCTTAACCTGAAACTGTTCTTAACCTGAGGTACCACTTTAACTAATGGGGCCTCTTGCTACCACCGCTTCGCCACCACACGATTTCTGTTCTCACCCTGAAGCAAAGTTCTTAACCCGAGGTACTATTTTTATTTCTGTGTTAGCGGAGTATGTAACCTGAAGCCTCTGTAACCTGAAGCATCTGTAACCTGAAGCATCTGTAACCTGAGGTACCACTGTAACTTACATAAAGGATCAATAAATGTGTCACCCATTGTCTATAAACCTTTATCATAATCACATGTCAGATTTTCTTTTGTCAATGAAATACAATGGTTTCAACAATAGCCAATAATCAAATGTAGAGCTTGGGGTACATTAAAAAAGGCATAGATCAACTCCCCAGATGTTCAGTGTCCAGGGGTTCAATGCCTGGCACCTAGAAACTCACGGCATACGAGAGTCTGGCACCCACAAACTCATAACATTTCACTTCCTTAAGGGGAACAATTCATATTGTTAAGCAAGGTAGCTAAAGTAATGGTGTCATGTCCTCCATTGTAACACGTCCCCTGCTGAGTGACTTGGCTGAGAAATTTGGGGAAAGCAACTATTTGAGGATAATTGCTCAGAAGAAAAGAGGCTTTTCAGGAAATACAATTGACACAAACAATGAAGATTTCTCCATCCCGCTTGTAAGTAGGATCTCTTATTCTTTCCACAGTCTATTTCTTTTGCTATCCCTTAAGATTTAGAAATATAGGGAATCAGGTCATGGTTAGATTAATTTTTAAAGATTGTCCTCAGGGCCACCTTAGATGCTTTGAGGTAAATTTCTAGAACCCATCCCCTGATTATTTCCCCTCTTCTTCCCTAGGTTTTGAAGTCTCCAAAGACTCAGTGGGCTGCTGGTCTCCTGCTGCTGTGAACAGAGGGAGGAGGTTGATGTGATCAAAAATGAGAAGAAGGTGCTAAAAATAAGACAAATATATGTAAGACCGTACGACCAGGGGATGGATGCCACCAGTGCTTCTACCAACGGAGAGTGCTGATCATTGTTCATGAAGAACAGAGAGATCAGAGAGAATCTGGATCACAGGGGTGAGGAGGCAGCTCCCGAATTCAAGAAGAGTTCAGAGATGGGATGAGGAAGGGAGAATAACATAAGCCACCTTGAGATCGTGGCAGAAAGATGGGTTATCAACATAATAATAAATGGAAATACTAAGAACTGTTTCTCTTCTTTTCTCTGGACTCCCCCCACCTTTGCCCAGTTCCCCTTCAAAAGAAAATTAAATTAATATATATTTTTAATTGTTATTATAATAAACTTCATTTACAAACATGAACGTTTTCGATAATGATTTTGTGGGCATGGGTGGGAATCCGGGGCCTCGCTTCAGGAGTCTACAGTTTGGCTCCTTCCCTTGTGGGTACTTGCCCCAAAATGGAAAGAAGAAGTAGTCCCAGTGAAAGAAGAATGGATACCAAATCTTATGGAAGATGGAGAAATGGCAAAACCTTGCGGAAAATAAGAAATCAAGATAACAAATTGTTTATAAAAGAATGGAAATGGTTTATTGAATATTTACAAATAAACTGTAAACATTGTAATAACCTGAAGTTTTATAAGAGCAAATGAATAAATGAGCAAATTAAGTTAATTTGGATATGCAGAAAATATTAAACATAAATTTAAGAAACCATGGTGTCAGGGAACTGCCAACAGAGCCAGAGGCGGAGGGGAGGCTCCAGAGAGATGCCGGAGAGGGTCCCAGCAGGCAGAGAGGCAGCCCATCTGCTGGGGAAGGAAAGCAGCGTAACACCAGTGGAGAAGGGGGGCAGATGGGGGAATCGGAGAGGAGGCTCCAGGACTCTTCAGCGGAGACCAGCGGAGAGAGCACGGGTGCTCTGCTGCCCACACCCTCCCTGCGCAGAAGACTTCCGTGCAGGGAGAGTAGGAGGAGACTTGGCGTCAAAGAACTTCTTTGCTGGAAGAAGTTCAAGAAACGCCCACTGACGGATTCTGCCAGCGACTGAAACAGCCACGAAGTGAAGGGCTGTCCAGATAGAAAGGGTTCAACCAGGTAACCTAGCCAGGAGTGGCGGCAACTTACGCACGAGCAACCCCTATAACCATTACACATGGGAAAAGGCGGAAGGAAGTTGAGTTCTGAAATGTTAAAATGATTGTAAAATTATTGAAATGTATAAAACTGAAAATCCTAAATAAAATATAAAGAAGGGATAGGATAGATTCCAGGTATATTACTTTTGTAACTTAAGTCTGCCTTCTGGGATCCATCTGTGAACAGAATGTGAGTGAGTAAACTCTTTTTATACTTTTATAGAAGACTGTGTCATGTCTATTTTTTTTATGAGGGACTAAAGGGGAAATTACCAGATAACTTATTTTAGAGGCTTTAGCGAGCCTGAGCAAATGCATCCGCTGTGTAAGTTTACAAAGGGGAATGCTACTCTGCTAAATTGTATAACTTGTTAACACAAGTTGGAAAGGATATAATCAAACAATATATCCTTTCCCGCATCCCTGAACATTCCCACAAAGAGTATTCATTAATGGTTCCTCATCATCCTGGAAAAAAAATGGCCAGTAGTGTGTCACAGGGTCCTGTCCTGGGCCTGTTATTGTTCAACGTCTTTATAAATCATTTGGGTGAAAGAATTGAGGGGATGCTTATCAAATTTGCAGATGGCACTAAACTGGGAGGGGTAGCTAATGCCGCACAAGACAGAATCAGAATTCAAAATGACATTAACAAATTGAAGAACTGGATGAAAGCCAACAAAATGAATGTCAACAGGGACAAATGTAAGGTTCTGCACTTAGGCAGGAAGAACCAGATTCCCTAATATAGGATGGGGGACACCTGGCTTCCTAGCAGTACCTGTGAAAAGAATCTAAGGGTCTTGATGGACCACAAGCTTCACATGCATCAACAGTGTGATGCAGAAGCAAAAAAAGCTAGCACTATTCTACGCTGCATTAATAGAAGTATAGCGTCAAGGGAAATAATGTTGTTGTTGTTTTGTCGTTTAGTCGTGTCCGACTCTTCGTGACCCCATGGATCAGAGCAAGCCAGGCACTCCTGTCTTCCACTGCCTCCCGCAGTTTGGTCACTATTCTATTCTAGGCTGCTTCAACAGAAGTATAGTGTCAAGGGAAGTAGTAGTACCACTCGATTCTGCTTTGGTCAGAACGCACCTAGACTAATGTGTCCAATTGCAGGAGGTTGGACTAGATTACCATTGGGGTTCCTTGCAACTCTAAGATTCTATGATTCTAAGAAATGGATTTGGATAAATGACAGCCATCCACCAGTTTCATATTTAAAACTGCTTCCCAAGCCCAGCGCTTAACTGATTACTATATATAAATAATACATTAAAGTAGACAGATAATAACTTACAAAAAGGATCAATAAACATGTCACCTATTGCGTATAAACCTTTAAGATAACCACATGCCAGATTTTCCTTTCTGAATGAAATAAAATGGTTTCAAACAGTTTTTAATAACCAAGAATCAAATGTAGAGCTTGGGGTACATTGAAACAAGGCTTAGATTAAATCCCCAGATGTTCAGAAAGCTGTTTATTGGCAAAACACACTGGGCAGAAACTGAAAGAAACAGGGGGATGAGGAGGTCTAAGGGTTTAACTCTTAAGTGAGAAACAGCATCCATAGTCTAGGCCAGAAGTGTTTTCCTTTGGCGACCCCTTCATGTTGAAAAGTGTGTGTCTTTGCAAGGTGCTTCCTGTCCTTTCCAGAAAATCACAGTGCTGCGTGAAAAGGGGTCTAGAACTTTTCAAATGAATTAAATAAATCTGCTTAACCCACTAAAAGATACATTTTAAAATGGATATCAAGGGGAGGGATGCCCATTGTTCCATTGTTAAGCAAGGTAGCTAAAGTAATGGTGTCATGTCCTCCGTTGTGACATGCCCCCTTGCTGAGTGACTTGGCTGAAGACTTTGGGAAGAGCAACTATTTGCGGATAGTTAATCCAGGCGAGAGGAGCTAGTTTTTGCAACAACAAAAATCCTCAGGACCACCTTAGATGCTTGGGAAGTGGCTTGCCTTCTCCCTTGTGGGCATCATCACAAGAAGGGCCTCTCCCAGTTTTGGAGGGTCTTTTGACAAGATGCACTCTCCATGAGAGGTTTCTGAAAGCAAGTTCAGCGGCCGGGTGCCCCCAATGCACTGTAGAGATGGAAAGTGTTGAGGAAATAATTATAATCCTTTTCCTGACCTTCTTGCTTTTATTCCCTAGATTTCAAAGGCTGTGCAGGCTGCTGGCCTCCTTCTGTGACCCACCAAAACATGATGCCCTGGTCTATAAGGAGGAGGAGAAGGAGGAGGAATTAGTGGCTATGACAAAAAAGGGGGGGGACTGGTAGTCAAAATCAGAGTAATCCATGTTCGACGCAAGGCTCAGGAGATGGATGTCACTAAGGTAAGAGATCACTTGTGTTCATGAGGAACAGTGAGACCAGAGAGAATCTGGCTCACTGGGGAGGAAGGAGGCAGATCACTGATTCAAGAAGACTTCAGGGACATCCCTTTTGAAGCAGAGAGAGAACCATTTCTCTTTACTTCTGCCCTTTTCCATTACAGTGTGGTGCCCCCTGCAGTCTCTCAGGTGTGCAGGTGTGCCCATCGGTTCAAAGGGTTAGCAACCCAAGTTAGACTGCTGGACTCAGACTGGGGGACCAGGGTTCAAATCCCCCCTCACCCATAGAACTGAATGGGTGGCCTTGGGTGCTCACTGCCTCTAGGCCTACCTCACAGAGCTGTTGTGAGGATGGGATGAGGGGAGGGGACTCACATAAGCCGCCCTGAGATCCTTGCAGGGAAAAGGAGATATCAATGGAATAATAAATGCATAGTGAATGAAAAAAATAAGAATCTTTTCTTTTTTCTTCCGGGCAGAAAACAATAGGCAGCAGCAATAGGAAGTCCAGCATCTCCAGCCCAGCTCCCCTCTGAAAAGACCCATTTTCTCCCTTCCCCACAATCCAAAATATACAAATAAATAGATAAGTTACATCTGCTTTTGACTTGGATATATTTTTCTTTGATTCTAATAAAGGTCCTACTACAAACATGCTACTCCTGGATCATGATCTTATCCTTGGAAGTGATTTTCCCAACCATTGTGAGCATGGAAGGAAATCCTGGGTCTTGCTGCAGGAGTCAACAGTTTGGCTCCTTCCCTTGTGGTCTTGTTGCTCCTAGATGGAAGGAAGTGTGCATGTGTGAAGACAAGACAGTGTTTGAGTGGGGCGAGAAATTGCATTCAGTTTGTGCATTTTAAAGCAAGCCTATCCCATTTTGCAACTATATTGTGAGAGGCCATTCCAATGTCTGTTGAGGGGTGTGAGGTTCTAGGGGTCTTGGAACTTAAACAGGCTTTGTGCTTCCTTGCAATGAGGCACAACAGCCAATGATATTGTTTTCGGTTGGCACGCTTATTTATGGTATGAAAAGGTGAAAGTACGTAAAGGATTTATAAATCATGTAATTAGGAAAAATTTGTATAGATTATGGAATAAATACACAAATCTATTAGAGGCAAAAACACCACTTTGGCTCACACCATTGTAAACTAAAAAGGTAAAGAAAAAGAATATGATTGAAGGTCTGGAAACCAAGCCTAATGAGGAACAGTTGAGGGAGTTGGGTATGTTTAATGTTTATGATGTTTTAACGTATTTTAAAGCTTTTGTTGGAAGCCACCCAGAGTGGCTGGGGAAACCCAGCCAGATGGGCGGGTATAAATAAATTATTATTGTTGTTGTTGTTATTATTATTATTATTAACCAAGAAAAGAGGAGCCTGAGGTGGAATCTCCACACACATTAAAAACATTGTGAAAATGTTTTTTTAAAAAAATTGCTTTGCAAAATGCACTGAATTTGCTATAGTTCATAGCGTCGCAATTGTATATTGCACTTTACAATACATTCAAAATGTTTTATTTGCAGCTGTACAGCTGAGTGCTGAGGGGTTATATGATAGCCATCTTCCAGTATCATAAGGGTTGTCTCATGGAGGATGGAGCAAGCTTGTTTCTCCTGCTCTAGAGGATAGGGGCCAAACTGATGGCTTCAAGTTAGAAAAGAGATTCCAACTAAACATCAGGAAGAATTTTCTGACAGCAAGAACAGTTCAACAGAGGAATGAACTCCCTCGGAAGGTGCTGGACTCTCCCTCCTTGGAGGTTTTAAAGCAGAGGTTGGATGGCCATCTGTCATGGATGCTTTCATTGAGATTCCTGCATTGCAGGGGGTTGGACTAGATGACTGTGGTGGTCCCTTCCAACTCTACCATTCTTGGATTCACAGCATATTTCACACACCGAATGGGAGACGTTTTTGTCTCAGCACTAATTATAGTGAGTATTCTCTGATGCTGGAGATTAAAAGAAAATAAAGCAGCTAGAAAAAGTAATTAGTCTCCATGGGTAATTCTTTACAGTGAAGGGCTATCTCATCATCCTCATTTTAATCCTAGGAAAACCTCTAAAAAGCCTTTAGGGTCATTGTTTGACTCAGATGTGTAGAACTATAGCAAACAGCATGAGTCCACATGGCCCCCAGGTGAACCACATCTGCACAACAGTGTTCCAGGTCTCTGAAGCCCATATCAAGGAATGACTGGGGGTTTCCAGATCCTCCACTCCTCTGGTTGTTGTTTTTTAAAAGCACCCTGCAGCAAGACCTTAGGGCTTCAGATCCAGCTATAACACAATGGGAATCATTGCTCTCCTGATGTTGTCAGACTCCAACGCCCATCAGCCCCAACCAGCATTGCCAATGAAGGGCGATGGGAGGCATAAGCCAATGACATCTGCAGGGCCACAGGTCCCCAATCTACATGGCGAATCTCCCATTACCATGTGCCAAAGAAGAAGAAAGAAGAAGACCATGTGCCAGAGTGGAAGGACAAAATGTTTGTTGTCTGATCTTTCAACCTATGACCCGGAAGACTGGGAATTTGCAACAGACTCATGCACTCCCTCTCTCCCCACTTCCACACTCAGATTTTACTGCTGACTTTCTCAGTCTGGCAAACTATGCCTTACCATTAACATCCAAACTGGGAAGTCCCTCTTTCCCCAGTCCCACAACAAACGTTCTGTCGAAGGGCCATGTCTTTGCGCCATGGAAAATCAGGCAGCCATGCACATATTAACCTGCTGTATCTTCATGGTGAGGGAATGGGGAGAGTGCCTCTGACATTGATGTGACTGAATCTGAGCATGTGAGGCGATGGGAACCTCCCCAAACTAGACGAGAGACAGTGGGTGCAGTCTTCCTTTAGCTTTTCATCAAGTAATGATATCCACTGCTACTTTATTCTGAAGATAACTTCACATGGTTTATTAATTTTAAATATCCATATTCCGCTTTTCTCCCCAACAGCAGGCCTCCAAGGTAGCTGGCAATAAGAGGAAATTAATTCCTCAAAAGCAAAACAAAAATGTACAATGTCAGTGGTGACTAATGAAGGCATATGAGGTGGAAAGTGTTATTAAATGTTCTTAGACCAGACCTGAAATGGGCAACCTGTTTCTGTTGAGGGCCCCATTCCCTCAAGAATAATTTGAGGGACTAATTTGCTGGGGGGGGCACATACTACTCTTTCCCCCTCTCCTTTTGCCATCTCCTTCTCTCTTTCTCTTTACTTTCTGACATCTCCTTCTCTCTTTCTTTTTGACATCCCTTTCCTACCTCTTTCCACTCATATGAGATCAGGTCCTGTAGAGAGGGATGAAGAGTTACTTTGCTGATCTCATCAAGCGCCTTTTGCCTCCCATGGATTGTTTCTCCTCAATGGGAACTGCCACATTCATCTTGCAGTTTCATTTGGTGAAACTTGATGTTGGTAATTCTACCCAGAACAATTAGAAAAAGCAAGTCTTCAGGCAAGTATTCAAAGAATACCTCTTACAAATCAGGGTGAAATGAAAGGTGTGATTATCACTTACGGAAACAGTAGTTACAGGCTTTAGAATTTGATTCATATGACAAAATAAAAGTCCTATGAGTCACTATTAAATCCAACATGAAACAGGGAAGAGAAACACAATGAAATTAAATGAATTTAGAATTGGAAGATGGCAACTCTGTATCTCTATTGCTAATACATTCCTAGGCTGCATAATAATAATAATAATAATAATAATAATAATAATAATAATAATAACACCCTCTCATTCAAAGACAAAAAGAATAATAATAATAATGCAGATGTCATTTTTAGGAGGTGGGATTAATTTTGAAGCTGGAGGGGGGGCATGTAACATCCTCGTGCTCCTCTTGGCTCCTGCAGCTGATGGCCAAATTTTCTATGTGCTCTATCACACCACATAAAAGTCACTTCTGGAAATGTAGCAGAAGTTTAACGTTCATTTCTATGTTAATTTTTTCTGGGTGGGGGGGGGACTGTTTGCAACCCCATTAACTTGGAAAATCATGAAGTACACATGGAGGAGAGAACATGCTTGTTTTCTCCTGTTCTGGAGGGTAGGACTCAAACTAATAATAATAATAATAATAATAATAATAATAATAATAATAATAATTTATTATTTGTACCCCGCCCATCTGACTGGGTTTTCCCAGCCACTCTTCCAACAAAGATTAAAAATACATTAAAATGTCACACATTAAAAACTTCCCTGAACAGGGCTGCCTTCAGATGTCTTCTAAATGTCAGGTAGTTGTTTATCTCTTTGACATCTGATGGGAGGGCTCTCCATTGGGCAGGTGACACTACCAAAGAAGGGCCTCTGCCTGCTTCATTGTAGCTTTGCTTCTCGCAATGAGGAAACCGCCAGAAGGCCCTCGGCGCTGGACCTCAGCGTCTGGGCAGAACGATGGGGGTGGAGATGCTCCTTCAGGTCTTCAAGTTGCAAGAAAGGAGATTCCAACCAAGCAATCAGAAAACTTTCTGACAGTAAGAGCTGTTCAGCAGTGAAACAGACTCCCACGAGAGGTGATGGGCTCTCCTTCCTTGGAAGTTTATAAACAGAGGTTGGATGTCCACCTGTCATGGATGCTTTAGCTGAGATGCCTGGTTTGCAGGGGGTTGGAATAGATGACCTTTGGAGCCCTTCCAACTCAAAGATTTTATGACTCTATGTCTGAATTCCCAATTTGTTAAAATTTTGAGCAGGAGGTTTTAAGCCTCAATATTTAAATGCTTCATCTCTTGATTGTTTGGGTTCTTGACAGGCATCAAGAATGAAAAAACCTGTCAACTGTCGAGCAACTCCCCAAATCCCACACACATTTAAATTATGAAAGGCAATGGCTTCCTTTCCCACCGGTTATTTACCAGTATTTGAAATAATGGGGTGGAGGTGGCAAAGAATGGTGGGGGGCTGAAATCTTGTTTCCACTTAAGGGAAAGTAGAATAAAGTACTGAATGATACTTGTTGCCCTGCACATTGGAAGGACGCACTAGCAAATATTAAATCTTCCAATCTAGATTTATTTATATTATGCATTTAAATAAATGGAAAAATTCCACTGATGTTTGATGGAGTTGAAAAAAGAACTTGCACTGGAAATGTCTAGTAGTTTCTGTTAGAGGCAAGAAAATCTGATATTATGTTTTGGGGGGAATTCTTCCAAAGTATTAGTACTAGGCTACATCAGAGCAGATAAATATAGGAACAATTGTGTAACTTAGATTAGCTTTGGGCACTTTAAAACATAAAATAACGAGGGACAAAAATGAATTTTGTTGAGTAGCTAGTATAAAATATAAACAAAAAATAGGGGTCAACTGTCAAATTGCATGCTAACGTTGCATGCTATCTATCATGTGCTATAAGATTAAAAGTACCAGTGAGAAGTCAAGTTTGGCTAGTGTCTGCCCTCACCACACAATTCTACTTCAATTCCACTCATGATGACTTCTGGTTGGAGTCAGTGGCGTAGCGTGGGGGGTGCAGGGGGGGCCGGCCGCACCGGGCGCAACATCTGGGGTTAGGACAAATCCACGGGTTAGGGGGCGCAAATCCACGGGTTAGGGGGCGCAAATTACTTGCCTTGCCCCGGGTGCTGACAACCCATGCTACGCCACTGGTTGGAGTGGATGTACTGCAGGACATAGGTAGGTGCCAGCCCAACACTTTATCTTCTACCCTAACAGTATAAACCAGATTTGGGGAAGCACAGGCTAGGGTGTGGCTAGGTAAAAAGGTAAAGGACCCCTGGACGGTTAAGTCCAATCAAAGGCCACTATGGGGTTGGGGCATTCATCTTGCCTTCAGGGCGAGGGAGCCAGTGTTTGTCCACAGTTTTCTGGGTCATGGGGCCAGCATGACTAAACCAATTCTGGGGCAACGGGACACCGTGACAGAAACCAGAGAACATGGAAACTCTGTTTACCTTCCTGCCACAGTGGTACCTATTTATCTACTTGCACTGGTGTGCTTTCAAACTACTAGGTTGGCAGGAGCTGGGACAGAGCAACGGGAGCTCACCCCGTCATGGGGATTCGAACTGCTGACCTTCTGATCAGCAAGCCCAAGTGGCTCAGTGGTTTAGACCACAGCGCCACCCATGTCCCACAGGGTGTGGCTAGGGTGTGTTTGTTGTGGTCCTCCAGGACTCTCTATCTGGCCCATGAGATTCTCCATAGACTCTACTGTCAGCATCGCCCTTGAGCCAGTGTCACCAACTGGACTCATCCACTTCAGCCCCGACTGGGCTAGGCGAGCTGGGTAGCACTTCCAGAGACCACCTTCTGCACAGGAACAGGTCAAAGTGCTGTGGACTCACAGCTTAGAGTTGTGAGCACCGGATTCACTCCAACAAGAAGACAGTCGTCGCACAGCAGAGTATAGCAGAGTATAGCAGAGTATATAAACGATTTGGAGAGCAGCTCTGTAGAATAACTTCTTTATTCTATCTACAACTATTATACAACTATATACAGAGCTTAATGAGGTCTAAGCATAAAGAATGCTAAACTGCACTGAGTGTCTGCAGCTGCTCTTAGCAGCAACCTTATCTCTACACATGATCTCTAACACTCAGTATCTCTCTCTCCGACACACTGACTGACTGACTGACTCTTTGATGTGGTGCTGGAGCAGAATAAGTAGAGAGCAGAACACTGCTCCTCCTCTTTGGAGAATCAGCAGACTCATCAGGAGATTCTTGGATATGGGAGGGGTGAAATCTCCTCATCTACACCTCACCAGCATTTGGTATTTCCTGGCTGGAACTTGTCCTTGAACTTCGCTAATGGCTCTTGCTTGGCTATATGGAGGATGGACAGGGGCCTGTTTGCAGATGTGTAAGGGCAGAGATTTTGTGCTGGTTTCAGGTGGTCAGCAGAAGCTGCTGAGAACCCCTCAGACATGTTCCAAGCGGAAATGTTCAAATTAGCCCTATAAATTTCACTTTGGGCAAAATATGGTGGCGAGAACCTGCATGTAAATATAGAAGTAGTTCCAACTGTTGCAATGAAGGAGTGGTTTCTTGTGAGTAGACATATAGAATTGTTCTATATCTTGCATGTCTCCTTCATTGCAACAGTTGGACCTAGTTCTATATTTACAGTACATGTTGATAAACAGGGATCTTTTTTCTCCTCCACACACCTTCACGTTTTCAATTTTCTTCTTCATTTGTCAGTACGCTCCTGGGGGAGAGGGGCTCTGCACATTTCACAGTTTATGCATCCTACCTTTCCCCATCTGACAGAAACAATCTATGTCAAAGTCATTAGCTGCCATAACATTTTAACTGTCTCTGTGAGGTGAGGGCCTCAGATCTGGTGACAATAATTAAAAAGGCAAATACAAGGAGGAAAAACCTGAGCTGTAACAGGCGAACTATTATAATGGCAGATTGCTAATTACTTACAGCTCTTTATTGATGACACTTTCAAGAACCATTAGCCACATTCCTTTGTTTCATTAGTTTCATTACAGTTTATCTCCAAGAAACATGTCTGGAGATGTTTTTTAATTGTCTTTCTAAAATCAGATCCATTTCAAAGTGTTTATTGAGTCTCCACACAGGAATGCAGAGATACCCACCCATAAACTAGGTGCAGTCAATGCGTGATGTGAACTTTTTTTCTTTTTGCTTCAAGAAAGAAACAGAAACCACATATGGGATTATTGTTTGGAGGAGAGAGATGGGAAGGAGATCGCTTGGAGTAAGGAATGTGAAAGTACATGGAAGTCAGAAGCAACGTGGCATAATGGATAAGAATGACGGATGGGGAGAGAGAGGGAAGTTTTTTGAAGGTGAGGTTAGCTGTTAGGAGATTAATAGTTCTTTTCACATTAATCCAAGACTCCAGTTTAGTGTGATTCCCCCACCCCATAATTTATTAGATAAGCAATCTGTTGTTAAATTTGGGTAATTGTCAGTGAAACAGTGGCGTAGTGCGGGTTGTCAGCACCCGGGGCAAGGCAAGTAATTTGCACCCCCTAACCCGTGGATTTGCGCCCCCTAACCCTAACCCCCAGATGTTGCGCCCGGTGCGGCCGGCCCCCCCTGCACCCCCCACGCTACGCCACTGCAGTGAAACTATGCTGAAAGGGTTTGGAGGCTTACTCTTGTCACAATAAATTGTGGCACTTTTGAACTCATAATCCAAGGATAGCAAACATATGACCCTCCAGCTCACAATCAGGTAGTGGACCAAAGTTCCACAATAGCTGTTGTCACCATAGGAACCATTCTACTGAGCAGCTCTCTGGAAAATATACTGGAGGGATTTTTAACCACATAAATGCTGTGCAAAATCTTGTGTTCTGGAACTTTCGCTATTCTGGTGTTTACATTAGTACCAGATTCCCAACTTCTAGCTAGAACAACTTATTTATGAATTTCTTTGGGGGGGGGAAGAGTAATCATAAGTCAACATGTGTCAAATTCAAATTCTAAGCTGTTTTATTTTTGTGATAAGAACCAGTGCTGGTCACTTTAAGCACTGGCTAAGTCTCATCAGAGCTATGAGATAAAAAAAAGGTAAAAGTTAAAGGACCCCTGGATGGTTATGTTCAGTCAAAGGTGACTATGGGGTTGCAGCGCTCATCTCGCTCTCAGGCCAAGGGAGCTGGCATTTGTCCACAGACAGCTTTCTGGGTCATGTGGCCAGCAGGACTAAACCACTTTTGGTGCAATGGGACACCGTGACAGAAACCAGAGCTCACAGAAAGGCCATTTACCTTCCCGCCGCACTGGTCCTATTTATCTCCTTGCACTGGCATGCTTTCAAACTGCTAGGTTGGCAGGAGCTGGGACAGAGCAATGGGAGCTCACCCCATCGTGGGGATTTGAACCGCTGACCTTCTGATTGGCAAGCCCAAGAGCCTCAGTGGTTTAGACCACAGCGCCGCCCACGCCGCATAAATAATATGCATATCGAATATGCAGAGGGTATTTAGGAACTCACAAGAGGGGGCTGAAGGTCTGATATTAAAAACTCAGCAGGAAATGAGGAGACGAGTTGGGGATAGACAGAGGCTGCACTCAGAGAGGTGACCCAGTGACAAGAATGGTCCTTGACTCCTTAGGAAATAAGGGATCCACCAGGTGGATCCTAAAGTAAGAATATAATCTAAGGATCTGAATGATCCCTAAAGTTATTCAGGCTAACTGAACCAAAACATGACAGTTTTTTAAAAGTGTTTGTTCAAATTGTGCAATACTTTAAATCTGCACTGAGAGTGGTGCTTAATTATCAACAACCTTGTTTAGACAGGAACGACACACAGAGAAGCAGCATTCTATACAGGAACCCCAGGACTCATGTAGCTGAACCCACTGCCAAAAGATATGGAAAACCAGGGATCCTGCAGCTCAGCTATTTTGGAAGTACAGAGTCCAAACCACTGCTCAACTCAATCTGATTCCTCTTCCTTTCGTCAAGCAAGCTGGCCCACCCATGGGGCAGGCCAAGGCAGCTGCTTCAGGTGGCGGAAGTGCAAGAGATACCATCCTCATAGGCAACCCACCGACTGCCTCCACCACCACTGGCAAAGCAACCAAACAATTAAACCCCTGTGTTGCAAGCAAATTATCAGTTGCCTTTGGATATTACTGACCATTGGAAAAGCGGCAGTGGCAGCTTCAGATGAGATATTGATGAAATCTCATGAAATCTCATGAGAGCTTTGCAAGATCTCACCAGAACCTGCTGCGGCCACTTTGTGGTCACTGCTGTAATACCTGCCAAAGAGAGGCTTTGGCAGGGGTGGAGTGACACCTGCCTCTTTGCCTCAGGTGGTGATACGGGACGTACTGCCCCTGTTTATCAGAGTACACATGTGCCAACCTAGCTAGTTCATACTGTGTTGGGCTGGAACCATTGAACAGAATCACTATTCACTTGCAAGTAAGTCCCATTGACCACAGAGGGACATTTCTGAGCACAATATTTCACTGTCAGTGTGATCCTAATAGTCCGAGCTTTGGTGCAAGAGAGCGAATTCTCCATTCCTCTCAGTTAGCAGTGATACCAACATTTTATTCGTTGAGTTTCTGGTTTTTTTTCTAGCGATAATAGTAAGCCAACTGCAGCAATGTGGGGAAAATTGTTTTAAAATTATCAGTCACCATTTAGCTGACTTCTGTCATATATTCCTCTCCTCCAGTCTTAACTTTCAGCTCAAGCAATAACTCCCCTGGAGAAAGGGGGCATACAATGCTTTTTGCGACTGTCATATATCCAATTTGCAGTCTTTTCTTCTCAATTCCATGAAATTTTCACTACTGACATCCATTTGGAAAGGCCCCCCCCCAAGTTTTTGTCTAAATAATTGTGATATTTTTCTCCGTACTAATGAAACATTCAATATATATTCTGCTCAACATTCATCTAAAACTAAGGTCAGTCTACGCGAGGAGGAGGAGAACATAAAAAAGCTGAGGGAAATATAAAGAGCCCAATGAATTATAAGGATTAGCTTGAGAACAAATAACAGGGGCTAAGAAAGTGGGTGGCCATATTTTGTCTCTTGACAAGTCTGTTACCTAGGAAACAAAAGACCAAATGATTGCTTAAATGACCCTATGCCTGTAGATTTAAATTGATGAAATTATATAGGGCTGCAATCTACAAAGCACAAGGAAATGTATTGTCAGAGCCACTATTTATTAGGTGAAATAAAAATATATAAAAAAATGAGAAAGTAATTTTCAATCTGATGAGACTGGGATTTTTGTCTCTCCAGCATTTATTGCCTAAGTCTTTATTATCAAACCTCTGATCCAACCAAGCAGAGGAATTAAAAGCAACCAGTCAACATATCCTGCTGATTAATCACCATTTTTTTAAAAGACTTCTGTATAGGAAGCTAATCACCAGCTGAACTCCAAGCTCCCAGCAGCAGGAAGGAAGTTGATTCCAGCCGACATCCAGATGGTATCAGTAGGACATCATTTTGACTTGTGGCATGAAGTTCATTAATCCTCCTGCGACTGCTGGACTTCCAGCAAAGGTAAGCCAGTATAATTTTTATCCAAGAAAAACCACGGTGAGCCCTCGCAGTAAACGGCAAACAGATATTGCTCATTAATTTTACAACACAGAAACCTAGTGATGCATCGCCCACAATCAGTATAATAACCTTCTGTGAACATATGAGGGAAACCACTAAAAAAAAAAAAGACAGAGAAAGAATAAACTTGGCACCTGTTGGATGAAGCAATCTGAGGTGTTTACACAATTCCCACAACAATTCACAAAGATAGCTGCCTTTTACACAGTGAAAATCTTCCAAATTGGCTGCATAGGTAGGGACTAGGGCTGGGTGACACTTGGTTTTCAAAATTGTGATATATCACCAGCTAAACATTGCAATAAGTTGATATATTGCAATGTCTGAAATAAGGATGGAGCTATGTAGAGGCATTGGCTGGCTTCATGGTTTTCCCACATCTTGATTTTTATTTTTTTTACATAGCACACAAACATCATAATTCACAATACAGGGGTACCTCGAGTTAGAGACATTTCAGACTACAAACTCCGCTAACCCAGAAATAGTACCTCAGGTTAAAAACTTTGCTTCAGGATGAGAACAGAAATCGTGCGGCGGCGACACGGTGGCGGCGGGAGGCCCCATTAGCTAAAGTGGTACCTCAGGTTAAGAACAATTTCAGGTTAAGAATGGACATCCAGAACGAATTAAGTTCTTAACCCGAGGTACCACTGTATATATCGCCAGGTCAAAAATTATGAAAGCAATATCATGAAATGGACTTTGAACCAGTTTTGAACGATATAGTGATGTATCACCCAACCCTAGTAGGGTCCCATGGAAAAATGTTCCTGACTAAAAGCAGAAATGTGTTCATTCAAGAAAATCCATTGTTCCTTGTTTGATCATTTTAACTCTGAAAAGGCATTCTCTCACACAACGTAGAGCAGGAATTGGGACCCTATGGCCCTCCAGCTGTTGTTGGACTCCAACACCCATCAGTCCTAGCCACCATGGGCACTGGTCAGCAATGGTGGGAGTTGGAGTTGCAGATTCATTGAGCAGTTGTAGTGGGATCTTTTTGTAGAAGCAGACAACACTAGCTGCTTATTTTTTATTTTTTTAAAAACTTTTTTACTATTGTGTTGTATAAACAAGAATAATGTTATACAAATAAGTATACTAAGTTTTCTCATGTCATTTGTATATCACAAAAATACCATAATAAATTTGGAAAAATATGTATAACGTATGTTTCATTGTTGTTTATTCGTTTAGTCATGTCTGACTCTTTGTGACCCCCATGGACCAGAGCACGCCAGGCACTCCTGTCTTCCACTGCCTCCCACAGCTTGGTCAAACTCATGTTCGTAGCTTCAAGAACACTGTCCAACCATCTCGTCCTCTTTCGTCCCCTTCTCCTTGTGCCCTCCATCTTTCCCAACATCAGGGTCTTTTCCAGGGAGTCTTCTCTTCTCATGAAGTGGCCAAAGTATTGGAGCCTCAGCTTCAGGATCTGTCCTTCCAGTGAGCACACAGGGCTGATTCCTTCAGAATGGATAGGTTTGATCTTCTTGCAGTCCATGGGACTCTCAAGAGTCTCCTCCAGCACCATAATTCAAACGCATCAACTCTTCAGCGATCAGCCTTCTTTATGGTCCAGCTCTCACTTCCATACATCACTACTGGGAAAACCATAGCTTTAACTATACGGACCTTTGTTGGCAAGGGGATGCCTCTGCTTTTTAAGATGCTGTCTAGGTAATAATGAAACTATGTTTCATTATTAGTGGTCAATGAGTTATTGGTTTATGAATTGGTTTAAACAATTAGGAAGAAGAGCACTAGCTGTTTATGATCGCAATACCAAAGGTTTATTTAGACTAAAAACAGTGACACCTAGAAAATTATATTGGCTTGAAAGACTAACTCACAAGAGGTGCAAATTCAACCTATACTAGAAATTCTGTGATAGCTTGATGGTGATACCTGATCTGGAGCTGAACTACTAAAAGTCTTGTGAACTTTTTCAGTGGTGCTAAACAGCGTTTCACATTTTCTGTAGAATTATTGCCATTCCTTTCCTTTGGGAAATATTAAATATTAATTCTTTTTCACTTGCCCTTACTCTCAATTGTTTTTACTTGCCTTCTGTGACATTGTCATAGTCAAGTCTGATGACCTAGTACATTGACATCATCTCACCCATTGTGTACTTCCTTAACTGGATGGATCGGATGGATCAGCTATATGCCTATGAAGCTGCCCTATCCTGAGGGTAGAGCCCTATCTTGGACATTAATCCATTGATAACAGTGTTGTCTAGTTTAAACTGTCATCAGTCCTCTAGGGTTCCAAGCAGGGCTCTTTCTCATCACTTTTTTTTTTTTTTTAAGCTGGAGATGTCTACATGCAAGCACTGAGTTGCAGACAAATTTAAGCAAGGAGAAATAAACAGTGGCAAAGGAGAAAAGCAGGACTAGAGTAACAGCAGCAGCCACCATGGAAAGAGCAACAATAGCACCAAAGTCTAGATCAGGGTTATTCCTAGTCTTTACCCCCCAAAATAAACTAGAGATTTTTGGGCACTGCTCCGATTTGTGTCAAGAAAGGAATGTAAGGATGCTAAGCATCTGAGAAGGTTTTTTCTTTTAATCAAAAAATAATGCAGGTTTTTAAAACATAACCAGACTTGAGATAATGAGAAATAAAGCATTGCCATCGCCCGAAGTCAGGGCAAGAGCTTACATCTCTTTTATCTTACCTGAGAAATGGAAAACTGAGTCTCTCTTTTCATCATTTTGGTTTATATCCCCCAGTAATATGCAATGCCAACCTCTCTTCTGCATTCTCTGTGGCTTTTGTTAATTATGTGATCACTTTTTATCTTCCACTTAGGGTACTGGCCTTTGTTTTTCACATACGGCTTGGGGAGGTAAAAATATTCCACCAGGTCTCACTAATTGCTCCTGCTCTTCTTTGTGTTTCATTATTTTTTCAGTGCTCGGAGTTTACTTTATTCCAGTGTTTGTATATCTTATTTCAGTTATTAATTTTGCAGGTGAAGCTGTGCTTTTATAAACAAAGTTGGGATGTCTGAGTGCACAGGGACCTAGTTGCTCTTCAACTGCAAAATTCACCTGCTAGTTCTTATAATGCCTAACTTCCAGCATTATCTTCCCACAAATCCAGCTTATTATAATTTAAGTGAGCGAGAAATGAGTTCGTAAACACTTCTCAGCCTCCTTCTATGGATGACCCTTCCTTGAGGGATGCAACATCCATGTTTCTTTTCAGTTTCCCAATGATGATCCTGTATGGGATGCAAAGAATTCAAATTAAGCAGAAACGGTGGTGTCCTTATAATGGTATACACCGACAACTGGGATGCGGGTGGCGCTGTGGCTTAAACCACAGAGCCTAGGACTTGCTGATCAGAAGGTTGTTGGTTCGAATACCCGCGATGGGGTGAGCTCCTGTTGCTCAGTCCCAGCTCCTGCCAACCTAGCAGTTCGAAAGCACGTCAAAGTGCAAGTAGATAAATAGGTACCACTTCGGCAGGAAGGTAAATGGTGTTTCCGTGCGCTGCTCTGGTTCGCCAGAAGCAGCTTAGTCATGCTGGCCACATGACCCAGAAGCTGTACGCCAGCTCCCTCAGCCAATAAAGCGGGATGAGCACCGCAACCCTAGAGTCGGTCACTACTGGACCTAATGATCAGGGATCCCTTTACCCTTTACCTTCACCCACAAACCCCTTCACCCACAAACCCTTAACAATCTCGGTTAAAATGTAAACAGAGAAACAATGCTCAAGATAAGTTGCCTTGCAGAGTATGAGATGACTAGAAGGGAGGTGATAAGTTAGAAGTTAGTGGACGATAACTGCCATAAAATAGTATGCAGAACACCTGTTCTGGGTTGCTGTTCAAACCGAGCTGATTTTATTGGATTGCACAAAAGAACAAGAGAATTGCATTTAAATATGGCATTTTCAGTATGCAAAGCTGAGGTGGAGGAAATGAAACTGGCTAGTAGCCGATATCACTGGCTCCAGAAGTTTGGCAGGAGAGAGGCGCAACAACAAGAAGATACCTCCAATACTGCCCAAGGCAACCTTTCCATTAGTATGCAACTTGGCCATCCTCCACAACTCCATTCGACCTACCCATGCCATTGGTCTTGGCAGTTCCAGCTCGATAGTCATTGACTTTGTGAGCATTGCAGCTGGTCTTTGGTTCAGATGAAGATCATTTAAAAATTAAACAGAATTACATTGCCCTCACCTGTTTTGAAGCATGAACCACAGCAAGGAACCACAGCTGTCAAAAACGGAGCCAACAGTGTCAGTACTTAGTAAGACATTTCAGTAGAAATAGAAGAGGAAATGAAGGGTATTTCGTTCTACTTCAGGGTTTGCCAAATGTGATTTCTGCCACTCTACATTTAGTGGCCTTGGATGCCAGAAGACTCTGGAGATTCTTACTCTCTTCACCTCTTGTTGACCTCTGACAGCCATTCCTCTCCTGTGTTCCCCTTCTTCTTCCTCAAGGATGTTTAATATGTCCACAGCCTGTTGGATTTACCAACTAATTTGTGGGCAGGAACCTTCAGATATGAGGACCACAGGCAAATTGCTATTTTGGTGTGCAACTTCCAGCATGATTGGGCCTCTCTGGCTGTAACAGTATTGTGACCTATGGTGGGTGACTGTGAGCAAGAATAGGGAAATATAGGGAAATCTGTCCATTTCAGTTTCTCCCTATTCCTCATCTTTCCAACAAATTTGTAAATTGATTTTTGAAGAAGCCCTCATGAAAATGAATCAGCATTTCGGAGTGATTTTCTCCTAATAATACAATTTGTTTTGTTTGCAATTTGTCCTGGGGCTCCCACTTGTGGACACAGTACTTGGACTCTCACCTTGATTATTCCCAACAGCTTTATTCTGAAAAAAAAAAATCTTTACATGGCTTCAACATAGGTCAGGCTACAGATTACATGGTTCAAGAGTTCAAAGCAGAGCTCTAAGCTAGGAACATGCTAAGATGTTTTTTCAACATGTGACATGCCCCCTTTGCCCTTCTTTTGAAGAGCAGGACAGGCACAGCCATTCACACATTTTGGCTCTGGAGCAATGGGGCTGGGGCAAGCAAGCAGGCTGGGTTTGTTCATGCTTCTGCATTCAACAGAGCATTCTTGGAGGTGGAGGCAAGTTCTGCCCATCCAACTCAATGTGTTATCAGACACTTCCCTAGTTGCCAGAGTGATTTCATTAGTAAGAGGCAGGGCAGGGGCTGGTTCAGATGATTCTCTCTCCTCTGCTGGGACATCCAACACCAGTGAGATGGATATGCCTCCTGATAGATTACTTGGCTTCTCCCCAGCATCAGCCTCTGCGCTCTCACCCAATTCCTTCTCCCAGTCCTGCTGAGAAGTCTCATGTCAGGCTTCAGAAATCAGCTTCCTCCACCCCCCTTAGCAGTAGATAAGCAGAACAAAGGAAAAGGAGTCTTCTTACCAGTTAGAAACTTTAATGATCACAGCGAGAGAACAAAGAATCCATTTCCTAGGAATGGCGGTGTTCCCAATTAAGAGTTCCACGCATTTCCTCCCTATAGTCACCCATGTCACAACTGCGTCTTGTAACCTCTGTGCTTTCTGTTCTGCCAGCTTATCAGCTCTTCTTGTCCTTGGGCAAGGCGGAGGAAGGTAGACTGATATTCATTCTTCCATACTTTCCTTTCCACCTGTCTTAAAGTCCTGGGGTGGATGTTGGAATCCTGGTCTGGATCAAGGACTGGATCTGCCAATTATTTGTCTGTTTGTTTTATTTTTACAACCTTTCCCTTTGAATTCCGCTTTCCCTTTCAGTTCATCATCAACCAATGAGACCACCTATCCAATGGTAAAGGAAGCCATGCTTTGCCAAATGGATTCTGTGATACATTCATTTCAGTTGTTGTTGTTTAGTCGTTTAGTTGTGTTTGACTCTTGGTGACCCCATGGACTAGAGCACGTCAGGCACTTCTGTCTTCCACTGCCTCCTGCAGTTTGGTGAAACTCATGCTGGTAGCTTCAAGAACACTATCCAACCATCTCGTTCTCTGTCGTCCCCTTCTCCTTGTGCCCTCCATCTTTCCCAACATCAGGGTCTTTTCCAGGGAGTGTTCTCTTCTCATGAGGTGGCCAAAGTATTGGAGCCTCAGCTTCAGGATCTGTCCTTCCAGTGAGCACTCAGGGCTGATTTCCTTAAGAATGGATAGGTTTGATCTTCTTGCAGTCCATGGGACTCTCAAGAGTGTCCTCTGGCACCATAATTCAAAAGCATCAATTCTTCGGCGATCAGCCTTCTTTATGGTCCAGCTTTCTCTTCCATACATCACTACTGGGAAAACCATAGCTTTAACTATACGGACCTTTGTGATGTCTCTACTTTTTAAGATGCTGTCTAGGTTTGTCATTTCAGTAGCTTTCCTTAAAAGTTCTAAAAGGATCTGTAACAGAAGTGCATGTTCTGGCTTCCCATTTGAAATTCTACTCAATTTCTCTGTATTTGCCTCTGCCCCCATCCAAATTACAGCAGCTCAGAAGACACACCAATTAAGGCTTTCTGTGTTTATTTTCTCCCCCCGCCACACACACACACCTTGATCCACATTACTCTTTTATTCTGTGACAAAAGGCAAAACTTCAAACCAGGCATAGCCGTTTTGAGATCATTAGTAGATCGCACCATGACAGTTACTTTACTGCTGCGGTATCGGCAGCGAAATGAAATTACCTGACCTATCTGGGGATGTGCAAAGTGCTGTTATTTACATATGTAGCCTCCTCTGCCAATCTCAAGTAGGTTTTAGCACTCTACAAGTATGCTGGTAAAACATGCAGTAAAAATAATGACAGCCCTCAACTGACCTATGCTCCTATTGTTCTTACTCCATAAATTCAGTCAGTGAACTGGAACAGTCTGAGAAGGGAAAAGTCTTGTTTCTGCTGTCAAGCTTCTCAACTTCATATCCCAATGACACAATATTATTTACCAAGTTTATCATTTTATAGTTGACTGGCCTACTGGGAAGAAGGGGGGGGGGGACAAGCACCGTGCTTCAAACAATTGATGTTTGAAAATGTCCAAAAAAACAACAGCTCATTTTTGTCAAAATGGACCATAAGCAAAGTGAGCAGAATGGATGCCCACTATGAAATATGAGCATATTTTCACCCAAACTTTGGAACTCCCTGTTTAGAGTTGTTTATTTTGTCTTTTCCTTATTGGCCTTCAACCTCAGGTTTAAACTCTTCCCATTTAGGAAGACTTTGGAGCATGGATAGAAAGTCTATGACCCTTCTTACCAGATATGTAAGTATGCCTGTACACACATACATGTGAAGCTGTATCTTGCATGCATTTTGACAGAAAATTATAATTTGGGGGATTAGCAATACTGTTCTTGGGATCTTCACTGAAGACAATTGAGAATAGCAAATGAGATTCTGGGAGCTAGTGTTTGCCACGAAAAGGTTGCTATTGTTCCCTACCCCTGCTCTAAAGTACAATATACTGTATTTTTTGCTCTATAAGACTCACTTTTTCCCTCCTAAAAAGTAAGGGGAAATTTGTGTGCGTCTTATGGAGCGGATGCAGGCTGCACAGCTATCACAGAAGCCAGAACAGCAAGAGGGATTGCTGCTTTCACTGCGCAGCGATCCCTCTTGCTGTTCTGGCTTCTGAGATTCAGAAATTTTTTTTTCTTGTTTTCCTCCTCCAAAAACTAGGTGCGTCTTGTGGTCTGGTGCGTTTTATAGAGCGAAAAATACGGTAAATGTTCCATATTGGTATTGTTTCATAAAGGCAGGAAGTATCAAATTCATTTTGAAGAGTTCATCTTAACAACACTCTTGTTTGCATTTGAGTACCCTCAAAATAATATTGCTACCGGCTCTGTAGGTTTCAAGGCATTCTTTTTCAAGTATAACATCCAGCCAGCTGTAAATGCTTTTTCATTGCCACAAGTCATATGGTGTAACAAGAACAGATTACCAGCTGGTGTACTTAAAATCCTAGGGATGGGTGGGTCAGAGTCTGGCTATTTTGTGCTCACCTGCTATGAAAAATGATGTGTCTGGTGTCCTAGTGGTATATATTTAGCAACCGCATCCTCTTTTTTCATGGTACTTTAGTACTGGACACACTGAGTTCAATCACAGCTTCTGAGTGTGTTCGCACGTTGAACCCACACTTTACAAGTGAGGGTCATGAACTTTTTCACTACAGTGTCAAATGGAAAGGAGGTCCATGGAATAATTCTGTCCTTCTCTTCCCAGTAAACTAATCAAAATAAGCTTCCCTGAAATGGATATGTTTCCTTCTGAACCTGCTCTCTCTTTACTGGCTCATCATGCAATCCTACGTACATTGAAGTCAGTTCCATTGAGTTCAATGGGGCTAGTGCAAGGAAAGAGGATATAAGAGCCCATAAGGGACAAATGAGGGAAATATTTTCTTTGGGTAAATTAATACTCCATCTCAAGGAAACACTTTACAGTCGTACCTGGGTTCTCAAACACCTTGGTACTCGTCTGTTTTGGTTCCTGAATGCCACAAACTTGGAAGCAAGTGTTCTGGTTTGTGAATGTTTTTGAAAGCCGAACGTCTCTTTTCTGATGAGAGCAGGTTTTGCATCTCATTTGGAAACCAAGGACCCAGAGTCTGGAGGAAGAATGGGGAGGCACACAATGCCAGATGCTTGAAGTCCAGTGTGAAGTTTCCACAGTCTGTGTTGATTTGGGGAGCCATGTCATCAGCTGGTGTTGGTCCACTGTGCTTCATTAAGTCCAGGGTCAATGCATCCGTCTACCAGGAGATTTTGGAGCGCTTCATGCTTCCTTCCGCTGATGAGCTTTATGGGGATGCTGACTTCATTTTCCAGCAGGACTTTGGTACCTGCTCACACTGCCAAAAGTACCCAAACCTGGTTCATTGCCCATGGGATTACTGTGCTTGATTGGCCAGCAAACTCGCCTGACCTGAACCCCATAGAGAATCCATGGGGCATTGCCAAGAGAAAGATGAGAGACATGAGACCGAGCAATGCAGAAGTGCTGAAGGCTGCTATTGAAGCATCCTAGTCTTCCATAACACCTCAGCAGTGCCACAGGCTGATAGCATCCATGCCACGCCACATTGAGGCTGTAATTGATGCAAAAGGGGCCCAAACCAAGCACTGAGTACATATGCATGCTTCTACTTCTCAGAGGTCCAATATTGCTCTATTTGCAATGCTTGTTTTGCTGATTTCCTTTAATATTCTAATTTTCTGAGATTGTTAATTTGGGGTTTTCATCAGCTGTACGCCATGATCATCACAAATATAACAAATAAAGGCTTGACATATCTCGCTTTGCATGTCATGAGTCTATCTCATATATTAGTTTCGCCTTTTAAGTTGAATTACTGAAATAAATGAACTTTTCCACAATATTCTAATTTTCCAAGTTTCACCTGTAGGGCCTTTTGTATGCAATGCAGATGCCCTAACTCTTATTAGCCCCTGCCAGTATGTCCAATGCAATAGTCAGGGATGATGGGAGTTGCAGGTCTACTGAAATATTTATTCATAAAAGTTAAAAATAGAACACTGGACTATAATGCAAGGCTACCACTAGAACATGCTTTTCCAAACTTGGATATCCAGCTGCTTTTGGACAACAACAACAACAACAACAACAACAACAACAACAATTTATTATTTATACCCCACCCACCCTGCTGGGTTTCCCCAACCATTCTGGGTGGCTCCCAGCAGAATTAAAAGCACAATAAAACATCAAACATTAAAAAACCTCCCTAAACAGGCTGCCTTCAGATGTCTTCTAAAACCTGTTTATCCCCTTGACATCTGAGTCCACAGGGCGGGCACCACTACCAAGAAGGCCCTCTGCCTGGTTCCCTGCAACTTCACTTCTCGCAGGGAGGGAACTGCCAGAAGGCCCTCGGAGCTGGACCTTAGTGTCTGGGGGTGGAGACGCTCCTACAGTTTTCATCATCCCTGACCACTGGTCCTGTTAGCCAAGGATGATGGGAGTTGTAGCCCCCAAAAAACTGGATATCCAAGTTTGGGAAACCCTGCACTAGAAGCTACTTCCAGTGCTATGTTGAAACTTTTCCTCTGGTTTCTTGAAAGCTTTCTTTCCCCCACGGAACAGGCTTCAGTTTTTCTGCTTCATTTGCAGGCTGCTTTAAATTTGTGTTAGGTTTTCCTCATCACTTCAGCAAGGGTTGAGCTTACCTTATCATTATGAGGTAGCCGAAGGTGTTGTACGGATTTTTCTTCCCATTAAACATTTCTCCAGGGCTGTTCAGCCTTTCCAGCATAGCACAAAGCTCTGGGGAATAATATTAACATTAGACACATCACAGGGCTGCTGTTATTAAGGTCCAGGTTGGGCTGACTTGTCATGGAGCATCCTGGTTTGGATTGGAGCCTTTTCAAAGTGCTCGATCAGGCTCTGAATTTGATCAGGGTCCCTATGCACAACCTTGATAAGTACTACCACCTCCCCACCAATGAACAGTTCTAATCTTCATCTTGCTCTGGAATGTTCCTATGAACCCAACTTATCCCCATCTGGCTCCTTAATCTCAGCAAGAAGCGAGTATTCCACCCTAAGTTCCACAAAAAAAGAGCAGTCTCCACATATTCTATACATTATTATACATATAATATTATATGTATACATAAACTCCACGTTTCCAAAAGTAACAGGTACAGTAACTAGGAGTGGGGAACCTTTGGCTCTCTTGATGTTGGTAAACTATAACTCCCATCAACCGTAGCAAGTATAGGAAATGACCAGGGATGTTGGGAGATCTTGTTTTCCAGCATCTCAAGGGCCAATGCTTTCTCACTCCTTTCGGAGCCTCAGAAAGGGACTGGAGAGCTCAACATTCAGCGCTGCCAAAACCAGCGCCCAAAATCCTCTCTCGGGTTTCTTCTTGGGGTGCATAGCACCCTTGTGCTTTCTCCCTTCACCCCTTGATGATCGGACCTCTCTATGGGGATCAAGGTCTGCGCTCTGCAGCCATTAGCGATAACCCGGAAGTCAGGCCAAAGCTTTCTCACACCTGTCATGAACAGAAACATACAAAAATGCACATAACTGGATACAAAGTACATATGTATTCATGCGTTAGATGGAGAGAGAAATATGCTGCAGAAATGAAGTACAACAAGGGGCTTGATTCATTTATGTATGCTATATACAGTGGTACTTCGGGTTACACATGCTTCAGGTTGCATATGCTTCAGGTTACAGACTCCGCTAACCTAGAAATAGTGCTTCAGGTTAAGAACTTTGCTTCAGGATGAGGACAGAAATCGTGCTCCAGCGGCGCAGCAGCAGCAGGAGGCCACATTAGCTGAAGTGGTGCTTCAGGTTAAGAACAGTTTCAGGTTAAGTACGGACCTCCGGAACAAATTAAGTACTTAACCCAAGTTACCACTGTATATTGCCAACCTAGCAGTTCGAAAGCACATCAAAGTGCAAGTAGATAAATAGGTACCGCTCCGACGGGAAGGTAAATGGTGTTTCCGTGCGCTGCTCTGGTTCGCCAGAAGCAGCTTAGTCATGCTGGCCACATGACCTGAAAGCTGTACACCAGCTCCCTCGGCCAATAAAGCGAGATGAGCGCCGCAACCCCAGAGTCGGCCACAAGTGGACCTAATGGTCAGGGGTCCCTTTACCTTTACCTTTACCACTGTATATATACACACACATATTTTTATTTTTGCATATGGTTAGTTAGGCTGTTCTTTAAAAACAAGAAAGTGCACCAGTGGCTCAGATATAAGTGGGAACTTGATGCAAGAGGTGCACACAAAGTTCCATTGTGTCAGAAGAACCATCTGATTCTGTGTATACATCCTTTTGAAAGATATTTTTCCTCTACCCTAGTGGACAGAGTCCTAAAGGAGTCCTTTGGACTGGTGCCTTGCACTCTTCTGCTTCTAAATCAGCTCCTGCTGACTTAAATCAGCTCCCGTACAAGCTCAGTGTCAGGCCCAGAGTCTGGGTTCAGCACCTCTTCAGCTTGCACTGCTGGTCTTCCTGACCCAGCTGGTTCCTCCCTCTCTTGGTCAGAGGCCTGCCTGCTGCTCAGGGTCAAAGTCATGACAAGTCGCATCTCTGATTCAAGCAGAATCCGAGGAGATAATTGCAAGGGGAAATATAAAGAATGATCTTCATCGTAAAAGGAAAATTAGCTCTGAAAGGAAGCTACCTGAAGGAAGAAGCCACTTAGTCCCAAAGACAACACTAAAAATACACTGAGAACCAGAAGGCTGCAACCAATTTCTCTATTTCCAATGCACATAATTAGCATACCTGTCAACTGTCCCTTATTTGGTGGGAAAGTCCCTTATCCCAGCGCTGTGTCCCGCTGCTGTCCCTTATTGATGATGTCCCTTAAATTTCCCGAGTTTCAAAGGAAGCAGCTCCTCTCCCTCCCTCCCTGCCAGCCAGGGAGGAGGGAGGCTCCAACTGGGTTGCTTGGCTGCGTTGCTCACCCAATAAGGAGTCTAAGAACCACTGGGGGGGTGGAGCTTCCATGCCTTGTGCCCGGTCGCCTTGCCTGGGGACTCGCCTTTGCTCAGCACTTCCCAGCGGAGAGGTGACGGTGGTTTTCCTTGCTGCATCCCCTTTGCCAGGTTGCTGCGCTGTGGGAACCACCGCTTGAGGCTTGATTTGGCTGCTGGCTAGGCTTTCTGTGTTTGGCTTGGAGGGGCTCAGAAGCTGAACATACCTATGCCTGGAAAATCCCTTATTTTGGCTGCTGTTCCCTTATTTTCAAATCTGTAAGTTGACAGCTATGATAATTAACCTTAGATGGCATATTAGGGTTTATAGCCATTTTGCCACCATTCTACTATCCCCCCCCCCCGAATCTGTGACCTTCAAATTGAGAAAAAGGCCAGAACATTGCAACACAGAAAACAAGCTAAAACAATATGAATGAATTCTGCAATGCTTAATTTTGACTGCTGGATCGAATTCCATGCTTGCCAAGCCAATTTACAGACCTGTGGCACACACACTACCTTCCCAACAGGAGAGGGGAAAAATGGGCACAATTTTCATTCCCCAGAATGCTCTGCCCAAATTCCTCTTGCAATACAGGGATGTCTCTCATCTCTCTATTCTAAGAGGCACATCCTGCCAGCCTCAAGACGAGAAGAGAATATGTGCTGATTCCCAGCAGGGGATTGCGGCATTCAACATCAAAGCCCCCAACAAAAGGAAAAACCAAAGAGCCGCAGCATATTGTTGTGTTCTCCAATTCTTCAAACTTTCACACTGTGAAAACTGGAGGCTCCTTATCTTGCAGGTACAATCAGGCACCATTCCCCTCATGTGTCGACAGTGACCCTGCATTTGCTTGTTTTTCTCTATGTATAAAGCTCTGCTGGTAGAGAGAACAGGTGCTCCCATAGAGTTTGGAGGGAAACAAAATGACTATATTAAGCTTGGAATTTGTCAGCAGAGAAGCCCAATAGGAAAGAGAGGGAGAGAGAAAGAGAGAAATACATTTAATGCAAATGTTACAGGCATTACTAGTGCTTTGAAGTCACTGTGGGAGTGGAAGACAGTGTGACTGAGGGATATTACCTCCAGATGAACATTTTTTTCAGATGCAAATGTGTGGAGTTTGCACAGTCTTTGTACTGACATGGTATAGCCTTCAAACAATTCTGCTATTAAAACTTGCACAATTCAGATTGAAGCTAGAAGTTCAAACAAGCCTGCAAATGGTGAATAAAATTCTACTGGCCTTATAAAGTTCCACAATGCTTTCTGTGGGGCAAACCTTTCACCATTGGAGTTCCAAGGCATTCCCACCTTCACAGTATTGCAGTATTTGTTCTATGTCCTTCTAATAGTTTCCTTTTGTACACACCAAAGCATTAAAACACTATATGCTGCTATTCAGGCTCTGGCCAGATATGCTTATACAGCAAATATGCATCATTCTATGTTTCCATATAATTTTAATACAGCTCCCACTGTATGGGAAGACATTATTAAACTTAACGCCACAACTTCTGTCTTTGCATTTAAGTGTTAGGTAACAATGAGCATTGTGCATAGCAATTACATGATGGCAATAATTTGCTTCTAATGAGCAACTGAACTGAAATAGGGACCAGTTTCTATCCAGTGAAAGCTACTTCAATGTAGTGGCCATGTGACTGAGCTGGGCAAGAAACTCCAAGCTTAAAGCCCATCTCTGCTGTAAACTCTGGAAGTGGCCTTAGCCAAGATACTAGTTTTTAACCACAGCCCTCATGTACAATATGAGTATAATAATACTGATTCACCTTACAGGATTGTCAAAAGGGTGCCCAAGGTAATGTGAAGAACATTGGGTGTTATGTAAATGCTAATTCTTCTTAATCTTCTGTTGCTAAACTAGTATTAATATGAATGACATAAAGCAACCTTCCTCATCTTGATGCTGTCCAGATGTTGTTAGACTGCAACTCCCATCTGTCCCAGCCAGCATGACCAAAGGACACTGATGACAGGAGTTGTAGTCCAACAAGATACCGAGGGAACCAAGATACCGAGGGAACGTTTTCTACAAACAGATGGTTCAGAACTTCAGTGGCTAAAGTACAATCCTCTTATAGCATTGCACCACAGTGATGTGTGAAATCCAACCACGAAATTGTGGGTGTCTTACCAAAACATTTTGGCTTCCCTAGAAACTTATCATATGCTTTATCTGGAAGACAGCCCCACCCCAGTCCTCTTGGATTCTAAGTTTGTGTTCAGTGGAATTTCAGCACCATGGACAGGGAAAGGAGCACTATTTTTCAGATCATTAAAAACTGCCTCCTGGAAGCAGACTCACAGTAGCCAGGCTTGGGGTGTGGTGGGTTGGGTAAAGGTTTCCCTCTACCCAGCTCTCCCAGCTAAGATGGATTCTCACCAGGCAATGAAGATGTTGACAGGTGGGTGGCCCACCGGTGGTATCCACGCCAACAGGAGTCAGTGGGAAGTCCAGAAATTGGGTCTTCCAAGGGCAGGGAAGGATGAGGCTGAGCCAACAGCATCAGGCCTGATCATCCTATGCTCCCACCTTCCTCTCGGGATGGGCACTGACTTCTCATTCCTGCACTACATCCTCTAATGCCAAAATCTCTAACACTTTGGACCCCAGACTGAAATGAACACAGCAGAAGGCCATTGGCTTCCCATTAGCCCAGTTGCTGCTGAGGACTCATGCCTATCTTCTGCTCTTTGCTACCAATGTAGATGTCAGGGACTGCACAAAGGAGGAATGGTGGAGGCCATCTTCCCCAGCCTGACCCTTCCAGACAAGAAGAAGACTGTACAGAATTGCAACAGGGGTTTGAGGGATATCACAGCTCAGAGGAAGATGAGGGGAAAAGTTAGGAAGTAATGGGAGAGGAGGAGGAAGAAGAACCCGGCAAGCCTTAAAAATAGGAGAGCAAAGGGCTCAGAAGCAAACAGTCCTCAGCACCACCCATAGAAGAGATAATGAAAGAAGAAGGGGAGCAGAGGTTTACTTGGACGCAATGCCATTATTCCAAGAGGCTGCTTTCCCAAGCCTCTCTCTGTAATATTGAATAAAAGCAGATGGTAAGGATTTTTCCTTGTCTTATCTGTTCCTGGCAACCTGCCATGGGGGTGGGTTCCTCTGCTGCCTGACAGTGTAGGAACTTAGGAAGCTGTCTTATACTGTGTCCAGCCATTGGCCACCTTGCTGATTATTGTCTACACTGACTGGCAACAGCTTTCAAGGGTTCCAGAACAGGAATCTTTTCCTGCCCTACTTGGAGATGCCTGCGATTGAACCCAGGACCATCTGCATGCAAAGTAGATACTTTACCACGGAGTGATGTCCCTTCCTTTAGGAAAGCATTTGGCCAGATATGCAGAAATTTCCTGCAGAAATTGGAGCAAGGCACCCACTCCTGCCTTCTCCCTCCTCCGTACTGAGTATTCAGTATTCTCCATGCAAGAAGCCCTCTTTACTAATATGCGGAGTGAAATGACTTACTTCTGTTTTCGCTTTCTGCTGTTCCCAGCTGATTCCTCAGTTTCTATGGAAACTTTACATTACCCTTAATGAAACTTTTAATACAAACCTAACAAAAGGCAGAAACTTTCTCGCAGACATGTTCTTGCACCTGAAAGCAAAATGTGAAGGACAAATAATGAGAAAATTATCCCTGCTCCTATGTGTGGGTGTGAAGAATGTGTCTTTGGGAAGCTGAGCTAAAGTAACATTTTTCCCTTCAGAGTGAACCTAAGAGTTTAGCAGGTAACAGCAGAGTGCTCCTGTACTCCAATAAACCTAATTGCTTCCACCATCATGTCATTCTTATTGGATTTCCACACAATACTTCTGTAGAGAAATATTACAGTGCTTCTAACACAAGACACCATTCATGCATTATTCTGAAGTCCTATCAGCATTACTACCATACTTGGCAGAGTGCTTGAATGGCAATGGGGAGTGGGGCAGCCCCCTTACTTAGATGATGGCCTCTGAAAAGGTCAATGGGGCTTTCGAGTTTCATTGAGCATCCCTCTGTCTTTGCTCCCATAATTGACTCATTGGTATGGCCTCTCTTTTCACTATGTGCCCATTCATTTAGCTCACTTTTAAAGAGCAGGCTTTGCCCTCGCCATATGCCTGCTTCATCTTCACTGTTGGTTTCAGCCCCCTCTTATCTTCAAAAGACAGTGTCACAATTTATCTCTTAGATTGGCTTCAAATAGCTTTGGGAGACAGCACAACAATTCCATATATGCACACCATGCAAACATAGGCTCGTTTCTCCCTTCCAGGCATAGCCCCCTGTATTTATTGGAATGCTACTCTAGCACAGAGCACAAAGCCTAGAACTTGCCGATCAGAACGTCGGCAGTTTGAATCCCCGCGATGGGGTGAGCTCCCATCGCTCAGTCCCAGCTCCTGCCAACCTAGCAGTTTGAAAGCACGTCAAAGTGCAAGTAGATAAATAGGTACCGCTCCGGCGGGAAGGTAAACAGCGTTTCCGTGTGCTGCTCTGGTTCGCCAGAAGCGGCTTAGTCATGCTGGCCACATGACCCAGAAGCTGTACGCCGGCTCCCTCGACCAGTAAAGCAAGATGAGCGCCGCAACCCCAGAGTCGGCCACGACTGGACCAAATGGTCAGGGGTCCTTTACCTTTTACTCTAGCACTGTGATGGAAAACCAGTGGCCCTCCAGATGTTGCCAGACTACAAATCCCATGATATGTGGCCATTGGCCATACTGGGAGTCCAACAACATGTGGAGGGCTACAGGTTCCCCATCCCTGGTCTGAAGCCATGTACAAATATCCACAGAAACCAGCATAGCCATAATATTGGCTTCTCTTAAGGAGTCGGTAACCCATCCAGAGAGGAGAAGCTTTAATTCTGTCACTTTGATTGAAATTAGTTATTTTCAGCAAAAGAAAATGAACCCCGCCCTCAAATTAGTAGCTATTCCAAGTTAACGTAAAACTGCTAAGATAGAAAACGAGCTTCATGGAGGATGAATAGTCCGCGAGACTCAGGCCAGATGGGGAATTAGCTTTCTAGTGGTATTTGCTCAACAGAACTAAGAACAGGGGAAGTATAGCAAATATGAAAGGGGGGAAAGGGTCACTATAAAAATGATTCAGTTAAGCCACTGTGACTCCTTAATCCACATGAAAGATTAAGTTGCCATATGTGATAGAATATAAAACATTGAACAATGTGCCTTTTCTAGAGGTCAACAGGGAGAGAGAAATCCACAAGCAGTAAGGAAACGAGTCACATATAGTCAATAAGCTTGGTGACTAACCTTCAGGTATTACTTTTGGAAGAACTTAATCGGAGGTATTAGACGAGTCAATAATAGGAGACATATTAGAGGAACTGAGTTCTGCTCAAACTGATGAGCTGGGAGACTTTTAAGACTTGCTTTCTGCTTTATTGCTTTTATTTTGTATTGAGTACAGAGCCTGTAGTCAGTGAAGAAATTAACCTCAAGGGTATCTCTTGACTTATACTGGAGACCAGAGGCTGCCCTCTGTTACCCCTAAGCCCTTGAGTGTCATTCACAAAGGCCATAACAGTTGACTGCAAAATATAACTCTGCCTTTTCCAAATAGTGTAGAAGTCATGTATGCTGAGATCTATGGTGGAACCTGTCATTTGACAGGGTGGGAAAACTAAGATGGATGTGACCCTAACAAAAGTTCATGGGGTGCTTTCGCACAACACCAGTGGCTGCCTAAAATTCCACTTATAAGAAAGATTAGCTGAATTTTTGACAGTTTTCGTTTTCATGTTGAACTTTAATGGTTACCAAATATTGGACAATAGGTAAGAAAGACATGGCATGCATAAGATCATGACTTACAAGCATTCTTTAAAAGGAAAGCAATTACTCTATAAAGATCTCTTTAAAAACAATCTTCATTCATGAACACGTGGAATGGAGATAGACCAACAGAATTAACTGTCATGGATCTGATGCAGAGTGAACATATTTTTTATATATATGAGGTTGGAGAACTTGAGTTTCTGTGCAATTTTGTTAAACTGACTTAAATAAACCAATTTATTGTTGTTATTTTATGTTCTGGTAATAACCAATAAAGGAATTAGCTTGATCGATTAGTAAGAATGACCTCTGTGCAAGTAAAGGTCAGGAGCAGGAAGGATATGGAGCCCATGGACATAATCTCAAGCTCTTAGCACATATATATTATTTATTTCCATGATGACTGTGCAAAGAGCTTATGAGAGATAGACCGACAGAACTGGATTATTATTATTATTATTATTATTATTATTATTATTATTATTATTAAAAAGGAGTGTCTGTTTTAATGAACAAGTACAAAATCGGTGGTACTGTTGAATTTATTGCTGCATTTTAAATATATATCTAAAACAAGGAGGCATTTAAAACATCCTCTTGAAAATGTTTTCACCATAAATTCACATACTCAGCCACTCTTTTTTGGTGGTGAAGGAGTGTGAACAGAAAAGAGCAACACATCTAATTGTGTAAGGGCAACATTGCCACCGTCATAATTGTTGTGCAGGACAAATAGGCTGCAAATGTAGAAAGGAACTGTATAATACGAGGTTTGATGTATTCCTCCCATCATGAAAGTTAATGGAGCAGAGAGTAAAGTCCAAAGCTAGGTCTAGTAACATCTGTTTAGTCTAAATTTGACTCAATCTGCACATTTGCTATGTAGTACATGAAACTCTGATGGTCCCAGGGAAAGGCACAGATTAAACAGTATATGTCAATCCGTGCTGTTATGAGATGGATCTACAATAGAGATCTAGGTGTTAATGAAAAAAGAGCCATCAGATTATGTTCCATGAAACTGTGATGTTCTGTAATAAGAGACAGGCATTTCACTCTCTAGGGTTCATTGTGGAATTTGGTACAGTCTGAAAATAAATGTTCCTTCTAACAATGGCCATCTGGACCATTTATTTCTGTATAACTCTATCTCCCCCCACCCCCGAACATTTTCTTTCACCTTTGTTGGTCTAATGACATACCTGGCAACATTTTGCATATGAAATCTGCAACTCTCCTGTATTACGGTCACCTTCTTGATATCGAACCACTGCCGGATCATACCCAGTACACATTCCTCCTGCAACAACCTGTTCTACACCAGCTTCTGAAGCAGATGTATTAGCAAACTGACCTTGAGATGTATGACAATTTCCTAGAATGTTTTATCTCACAATGGCTCTGGCTCTACATGTGGCACCAAGTTAGTATAGAGTAGCTGCAACTCAAAGCACATTGGCTTGGAGTCTAATGCCAGTTCATGGAATGGATGCAATTTCCCCATCTCTTCTTTCCTACAGCCACTTGCAGTGCTGTTAAAACTTCACTGGAGGGTGGGGGGGAGCTGAAAAAGTAGAATGGAATACAAGGAACTGGTTGTGGGAGGAAGAGAGAGGAGCCATTTTGTGAACTTCTTGAAGTTAACTTACATTAGAGTCACAAAGCACTCACTAGAAGGTATTTGAAGGAGCCCTATCTCCATATGTACCTACGAGGTGTGTGAAGAAACCACAAGATTAGGTTTGTATCTTTTGTGCTTGGAAACAGCCTGAACTGTTTTGCGTTGTTCTGGTTTGCTTTATTGTTAGAGTTCAAATACGATTAGTTAAATCTGAAGCTCTGTTTCTTCTTCTTCTTGACTATGTTGCAGAATCTAAAATCTTTCCCCTTTTAAAATTGATTTATCATAAAGATATGTACAAGCTAACACATAAGCATGTAAACAATAGCAAAACCATACACAGAGAATATGCCATATAAATTTTTTTTACAGGTATAAGGTTAAATATAGCAATTTTAAAATATAGGTCTGTGTAACCCAACCACAACAAGGAGTGAGTCATGAGACGAGTGTTTATATGACTCTCCCTATTTATATAATCAAATAATAGTAAGTAGTCTGCATCAAAACTCTCTGATTTGGCTTTCTCCCAGGCTTCCTCTTCCCTACATAAGTGGCTGAAATTTGCAGGCATCGTTGTCTCTCCTGAGGTTTGCAAGCATGGACACCACTATATTTAGAAATGTAGATGTGGCAGTTTTTTCTGCAAGGGCAGACTTTACTATTTTGGGCTGAGAAAAGGAAATCATGTTCCCTCCCGTAGATTTTTTGTGGAGGGAATCAGCTTGAAAACTGAAAACATTAGGGAAGTTTCCCTTGGTAAGAAACCTGTCAAAGTTCAGACAAATAGATCCAGGGGATATTGGGGTAGGTGATTTTACTTTGACTATTTAAAAAAATGGGAAACATCACTGTTTTTATCAATGCCCCCCCTGCTTCCTTGAAGAGTTCTCTCAAAAGAAAAAAAATGAAAAGCAAGGGAGCTATGGATTGGGTTGGGTTGAATTGAGTTGAATTGAGTTGAGTTGAGTTGAATTTGTTTGCTAAGAAAAATGTGGAAGAAGCAAACTACCCCTATAATCTGATAGAACCTTTAAAGACTTGCTCTCACACCCAGATCTCAGAGGAGAATAATGACCCATATGAAGAACAACTCTCTTTGCTTACCTCAGCATGCCCCCTGCCCAAGTCACTGCTATTAAAATCTAGACCTGTCCTTCAAAATGAAAAATTTCCCCCTCTCCACCCCCACTACCCTTTCCTTTAGTTTCATCTAGAGATCTAGTTTTGTTTCATTATTCAGGAAAGAAAAGGAGGGTGATAACATGTTATTAACTCTCTCTCTTTTGGAAAAACCAAGACCACAGAGCAACTCAGACGCTTAGAGGGTCCCTGAGATGGCTTGAAACACCTTTTTTACAGTGTGATCTGACTCAGGAAAGTAAGGTCATGATCCCAAGCTTTTAGGATCCCGAGCTTTTAAGGTGCAACTAACTGTTTTATGCTGCTTTGATGTGCTTGTGGTATTCATTTACATTTCAGTTGTTTTATTCCTTTTGCAAACTATTGTGGGAATACAATGGACGGGTGGCATGAAAATACCGTATTTTCCGCTCCATAAGACACACTTTTTTCCTCTTAAAATCTAAGGGGAAATGTCTGTGTGTCTTATGGAGCGAATGGGGCTGGCGGTGGCTTTCCCCAAAGAGCTGCTCCCCGGGGCTGGCGGTGAGGGAAGCTCGGCTTTCCCCACCGCCATCCCCACAAGCTCCAGGAGCAGCGGAAAGGCTATGTGCAGCCTTTCCGCTGCTCCCCGACCTGCTCTTTGGGGCTGGTGGTGGCTTTCCCCAAAGAGCAGGTCGGGGAGCAGTGGAAAGGCTGCTCCCCAAGCTTGTGGTGCTGGCAGTGGAGGAAAGCCACGCTTCCCCCACCGCCAGCCCCGGGGAGCAGCAGGAAGGCTGCACGCTCTTTGGGTCGAGCAGCTCTGGGGTAGCCTGCGAAGCCTCCGCAGGGCAGCGGGGAGCCTTCATCCCGCTGCCCTGGGGAGGCTTCGCGCGGCTATCCCTGGCTTTTGCGGGAGGTGGGGGAAGGGGCAGAGCGAGGCTCTCTTACTTTCCCCACATCCTGCAAAAGCCCCCAAGAGCTGCATATTTCCCCCCCTTGAATTCCCCCCCCCCAAAAAAAAGTAGGTGCGCCCTGTAGTCAGGTGCGCCTTATGGAGCAAAAAATACAGTACATGTAACAAAGAAAAAATCCAACAACGTTTTACTCTCCTGGTAGACATGGGTGGAAAGAAGCTTGTGCTCTTTGAAGCAATGTGTGCACAGGGGAAACACTTTGCTGCCTGTTCCTCATTTCAAAGAATGGTTCCTTGTTTAATAATGCTTCATAAGGAATTGGTGGGAAGTCCAAGCAGGGGAGACAATTGTACATGGATCAAGGCAAATCAGGCTTCCTCTGTCCAGTCTAACTTGGATCTCCTTGTTTGATTTCTGATCCACTTTGTTCTGCAGACCTTGTCCTGCAGGAGGGAAAATGAGGGCTACCAGTTCAAGGATCTGGTCCCAATAATATCAGGACCAGTCTGAATGAGACCCGTGCTGGCCTGGGTCTCAGAAAGGCTGCTTGGGTAACCATTCCAGTGTGCAGCTATATGAGAAAATAATACGAATCTCCCTTTCTTCTTCTTTAAAAAAGTAGAAGGAAGCAATCATGTACTTGAATGGAAAGGCTGGAGAGGCTGAAAAGAAACAGGAAATGATTTTAAAGATGAACCCCAGAAGACTAACATTTGCTTTGCAAGTTTGCCAGTCATCTTCTGCAGTTAGCCTGTGAATGAAGATAAACTCAGCTTAGGAGAGAAAACCAAAGAAAAATTCAGCCATTTAATCTTCTTAGACTGATTATTGCAAGCTGTGATAATTCTTTCCACTATGTGCTTTTAGTACTTTCATATGACAAGGCTTAGGAAGCCCTTCGTATTTTAGCTCAAATAAATGCTGACAGTTTTAAAGCCTGCTTTTTGATTGGCATTGCAGTTTGCATTCATTCTTCTACACCAGAGATTTCCTCTTTCCTTTCCCTTTTTAGATTACTGGGTTCATTCTTTGGGCACAGTCTGTGCACCTGCAGTGGATGGATTTTTTGAAGGCTGATCTCTCAACTGATCTGTCAACAACTTCTTGTCTTGGCTACTGCAACATGGTGGGGCTGCCCAATAAGGTAGAGCAGAAATTTCAGTTGATCAAAAATGGTATTAACCATTAGGGCATATAGCACCTATAAAGAAAGAGTTCCACTGGTTGCTAACATATTTCCAGGATACAAGTTGTTACACTTAAGGTTCTTTGTTCTGCATACCTTAGAGAGCTCATTCTAGTGTGTAGGTGTGTTACATGAATGCTTCCAGTGCTCCTTCTGGGGCTGGAAAGTGGTTAGTTTAACCTCTGGTTTGCTAGTAAAGCTGAATTACTGTGTTGCAGAACGATGCATGTCTAAAAACTGTGTCACCAACATGAAAATACAGTGGTACCTTGGTTCTCAAACTTAATCCGTTCTGGAAGTCCATTCCAAAACTAACGTGTTCCAAAACCAAGGCGTGCTTTCCCATAGAAAGTAATGCAAAATGGATTAATCCATTCCAGACTTTTAAAAACAACCCCTAAAACAGCAATTTAACATGAATTTTACTATCTAACGAGACCATTGATCCATAAAATGAAAGCAATAATCAATGTACTGTACTATAAAATAAACAAGACACTATTGTAGATGATAAAAAAATAAAATTATTATTATTTTCTTACCTGCACTGATGATAGTCATTGTTTGGATGGGGGGCTTTTATCCATTTCCGCAGTCACACAGTCAATAAATCAGTAGCTGAACTGGGTTCCACACAGTCACAAAAACAAATTAGCCAAAAAAGCCTCAAAAACAACAACGCAATATAAACAGCAAAAACAAAGGGTCCAAACTTAATCCATTCCGGATGTTTGTTTGACTTCTGAAATGTTCGGAAACCAAGTTGCAGCTTCTGATTGGTGCAGGTGCACCAGAAACAATAGCCGACAGCCACACCGGACGTTCGGCTTCTGAAAAATGTTCGAAAACCGGAACACTTACTTCCGGGTTTTCAGCATTTGAGAACCAAAGCGTATGAGTACCAAGGCATTTGAGAACCAAGGTACCACTGTATATATCTGTGGCCAGCAGCAGACAGAATGATGCTTACTTAGCTTACCTCCAGCAGAGCAGCTGCTGCAAACTGCAAATGAGAGGGGGAAGGATGAGGCATCAGCAAGCTCAGCATGGTACAAGCATGTTTGACATGAGCAATGGACTGACTCCACCAGTGCATTTGCACCACTCAAACCTTGCCCCTATTGGCAAAACCTATTGGGTGTTTCGCAACTTTCTGACTAGTTGCAGGACCTTAGCCAGACCCAGCAGAGTAAACGCAGGATCCACAGAAGCAAATGGCGACTTGGCTGCAGACAGGATAGATGAAGCAGGAACCAGGAACTTGTAGTTAGGTGTTTATTATATACGGTGGACTATTTACAGGAACAGAAGATGGATCTCTTGCTAGCTCTCTCTGACACGACTCACAACTCCTACACTGACATACAGAACTCTGAACCTCTGAATTCTGAACCAACACATTCCAGTTAGTAGGCCATTAATTATCACTCCCTTGAGAGAGCTTGACCAATCAGGGAGCTGTTTCCATGCCTCTGTTATCACCAGGCAGTCTTACTCCTTCACATGACCTTCTGGCTGTCTGCCAAACCTTAATTGACCCTGTGTGAGTAGCTGCACGTACACAGTTTCCCAACAGCCTCTCCCTCCTCTGTCATGGTATGGAGCAGCACTCAGCTGAAGGGAGGTCAAGTATGCGGTGCAGCTCCACTGTGTCATCTGCTATTGCCTGTGACCCTCCAGATGTTGTTGAACTACCCCTCCCATCTTCCCTGGCTTTTGGTCATGCAGTCTGAAGCTGGAGACTGGAGACCAACAGGATCTGATGTCAGGGACTGGCGTGTTGAGGAGGAATAGTGAGAGGCTACAGCCAGGGAGAAGCATCAGCGAAGCATCAGAGGAAGAATGGTGGGAGGCTCCAGCTGGGGAACCTCCAGGGAAGCATCTGTTACATGTAGCACAACAAAAGGCATGGAGAGTCCCTCCCTGAAGGAGTTTGAGACTATTGGGAAGACAGCCAGCTGGAGAGGAGCCTTCGGAGGACGAGGGAGGCTCAGTCCTGGTAACTGCTTCATCAGGCTTGTCCTATCGTGGAGTTCTCTGTTGCGTTTTGTCTCTCTGAATAAAGAATCATCCTTACCGCTCATCTCTGAGTTTCTGTGCTGAACTGCAGCTGAACCAGCCTTGACATCTGGTGGGCCACAGATTCCCCATCTGTGATAAAAGCCGTCCCATTTGTTGAGTCCACTAGAGAAACCTTATTGCAGGTTCTACTGCCATTGAAATGGGTTGTTCTTGGCTATTAATGAATCAAGAAGAAGAAGAGGAGGAGGAGGAGGAGTTTGGACTTGATATCCTGTCTTTCACTCAACTTAAGGAGTCTCAAAGTGGCTAACAATACCCTTTCCCTTCCTCCCCAACAACAAACACTCTGTGAGGTGAGTAAGGCTGAGAGACTTCAGAGAAGTGTGACTGGCCCAAGGTCACCCAGCAGCTGCATGTGGAGGAGCGGGGAAGTGAACCCGGTTCGCCAAATTACGAGTCCACGGCTCTTAACCACTACATGACACTGGCTCTCTTGTAAGGGGGGATCTAGCTGATTTGGGAGGACAGTTAAAAGCTCTCTGAGTCTTTGGTGTTCCTATGTTTATCCCAGGCTTCTGTCAAGGCTCCCACCTCTCAGCCTAACAATCCCAAGAGCAGAAAGACTCAGGGAGAGGGGTAGGCAGGAGGGAGAGCTAAGACAGCATTCTCTCAATCTCTTGACCTGAGTCTCCTGCTTTAATTGTTGTGCTGTTTTAATGGGATTGTTTTATTCCATAGCTTAACCATGGACATTTATATTTCTATGTTTCAATGGGATTGTTTAATTGTGCATTTCAATGATGGATGTATTCTTTAGATAGTATGTACGGTATTTCATCCATGTCCTGCAGTTGGTTTTTATGTTTTATAAGCCGCTTATACGTCATATTGGCATATATAAACTAATAGACCGTCATAATAACTGGCAGTTATGGCATTCCAAGGCACCACAGCTGTGGTGAGTACCATTAAGCAGGAGAAGTAGGCCTAGGATGGCAAGAAGTAAGAGGACTGGTAGACAAAACTTAGTGGGGGTTGCCATTCTCCCACTCCACAAAACCCGCAGACTAACTCTGCATCATGATGGCAGCATTGATTCAAAGGGAGAAGGCAAGGCAAGGGGATGCACAGCTTGTAGTAGAAGCAAAAAAATATTTTTAAGAAATAAAAAAGAGGAAAACTACTAACCCCCCCCCCCAAAATCATGTAGCTTCTATTGTTTTATTCTGTTTATTGCAGACCCACAGCCAGCCCCCCCCCAATTGTGTTCACTTGAGGAGCAAAACAATGTGGGGGTCGCTGTCCTGAGTGAAAGAGAGAAGGGGAGGTATCTGTCATGAATGAGCCAGCCACCAGGGAAGGTTTGCAGCCAGCCCCCTCTGAAGGGTTGCAACCAGATCCCAATGAAGGCTTGCAACAAGCTGAAGAAAGCTGCCAGGAACAGAGGGGGTTAACTGCCAGGTAGGATGAGCATCAGCGAGTGCCAACTCCCCCACCCCTTGGAATGCCAGTTGATAAGAGAATGGCTGGGAGTCAGCCGGAACCCAGGCAAGGCTATACTGGTATGAACACAGAAGGAAACAGTTTGTCAGAATGGGAAGAGATTGGAGCTGAGCCAATCCCTCCTAAGAATAGACTAAGGGGAGGGCTGTTAGACTGGAAACAAGGCAAAAGGCACAAAGTGAGAAAGTTCAATATCTTCTGTAACCAGAAGGGAAGCTCAGAAGGGTCATCATGATTGATGAGATTGGCAGCTTGTTAGAGCCGTTCGGAGAACTCTGTTTCTTTTTGCAATAATTCTTCCTTTTTAATTCACTACGCTTGCTGTGTTTTCAAGACAGGAACCGGGACTCCTGAAAACCTAGTGTCTAAAAACCTAGATTGGTGATTTTGGAATTGGATACCTTTTAAGCCCCAGATTCAAAATGTTTAGCAAATGGAGGATAAGGCTATCAATAGCCACTAGTTGGAGTCATTATGTCTCTGGATACCAATTGCTGGGAATCACAAGTGAGAAGAGAACTGTTGCAGTCAAATCCTGATTACAGGCTTTCCACTGGCATCTGGGGTGGATCTACACACAGTGGAAAACCCCCGCTATAAGTAAGTCAGAAATTAAATTGTTATAACAAAAGGGGGAAAAAACACTATGGAAAATCAGATAGAAATTTTCTTTTGCTCTCCAGTGCCATCTGGTGTTGCATGTTTATAACACATTCAAAACACTGTTGTTGTTTTTACTAATGTAGCTGAATCCTTGGTTGGCCACTGTAAGACCAGGATGTTGGGCAAGATGGTGTGATCCAGCAGGGCTCTTCTTATGTTTTTACATCTCTTCCCTTTGTCTAGTTGACACACATATTTGCCTTGGACTATAACCGACAGAGAAACAGGCCATATGTCTCATACCCTTGAACATTCTGAACTACAACAATGCTTTGGGAGCTTCTATTAAATGACTTAGCAGATGCAATCTTATTTCTTTTATAAAAATAAATGAAGACAAGACAGGAGAGAAGATCAGATAAGTCAAATAAAACTGGCAGAAGTGGTCTAAAGGTTGACTTAACCTTTCTGCAGGTGCTATAAAGGATAAGTCATCAGTTTAAAAAGAAAAGAAAAAAATTCAATGAATGCTCCAAATGTTCTTAAAAGGCATTTTCATTAACTTCGGTTTCCTTCAAGGCTCCTCTAATAATTCATTAGAGGCATCACACAAAATGAAATGAATGGCACAAAAAGTGAGTTGTCTGTGGCACAAATTATATTTGTGCCAGGCTTTTGTGGTCCTACTTTATTATAATAGATTAGGATCGTGGATGTATGCATCACAATACTCTGGGTAACCTCTGGAAAGAGGGACCCAAGCCTTTTCAAGCTTGGAGCAAGTGTTTCCCCATGATCAAAACAATCCAAACCTGATTGCAGACTGTAGTAGTGACTAGAACAATTTGAGCCAGTACAATGATTGGGGGATGACATTTCCCCCTTTCTCAAGTTTGGAGAAGAAAGTTCTCTGCTGAAGGCTTTCTACTCTCAACTAAGCATTGCAAGGTTTTACATTTCAAAAGGAGTTTCAGGAGGGGGCAGTTCAAAGCAGAAAATTGATAAGGGAAGTGGTGGTTAACCCTTTCCCATCAGATATTTCTCCACTTCAAATCAATACACACACACACACACACACAGCACAATTCCCCCTAGGAATCCAAAATTGGCTTTGAGAACCCACCTTCACTCACTACTTCTCCAAATTGAATTCTCCCTTTCTGAAGTAGTTCTCTTCCCCCTCCCCCCATTTACTATTATTGTTATTACAAAAGCCAGGATTGAATCTGTTCCTACCTAGGGCTGCCATACGTCTGGATATCCCAAGACATTACCAGGATTTCAAAGATGGAACTGACATCCGGGGGGAGGGGCGATTCCCGAAAGGTGGCAACTCTATACTCCTACCCCCCCAGAAGAATACCAGCAATCCCAGTTACCAAAGGTAAGGGAAGTGTGTGTGGTAGAAACAGTGGCTGTGGCAATGGGACGGATTTTCTGACAGTCCACTGTGGGATAAGGTGTGATCTGACTCAGCACGCCATATTTAGAACTTGCTGCAGATTAGGGATACAAAGTCTAGCAGTTTAAAAAATGCCCCGGAAATGTATCTTTATATCAATGGAATTCCCCCCCCCCCCATACCGATTCAGAATCTCACAATGTTATTTGCAAGTGTTGTTTTACAAAATGCCTCAAGGAAATCAACAACTATCTGACTTTTAGAAGACATCTGAAGGCAGCCCTGTTTAGGCAAGTTTTTAATGTCTGATGTTTTATTGTATTTTTAATATTTTGTCGGAAGCCGCCCAGAGTGGCTGGGGAAACCTAGCCAGATGGGCGGGGTATAAGTAAGTAAGTGTCAGAGCTACCCTAGGTCCCAGCTCACAAAGGACCAACGCTGCTTCGTTCTTAAGTATAAAAGTCTTTATTGAAGTTCAGTTTCACTTCCAGAGCCGCAGCGCGCAGCCCCACGTCTAAAGTGTCAGACCGCTGATGCTCCGTCTGAGTCTCCTCCCCCCAGACACCAATTTAAGATTCTAGCCTTGCTCCACCTTCTCCGCTGCTCCTTCCTCCTCTGGGTCCGCCTGCCCGCCGGGGTTCCGCCCTTTCTAGCCTCTTCTCCCGCTGATTCCCCTGAGCCTTCTCCCTCCCTCCGGCGGGCTTTAGGAGCTGGTTCCCCATCCGGGTCTCCTGCTGTTCCGCGCGCCTGCACATTTGAACTTGGCGCGCGCGCCCAGCCAGCAGCTTTCCTCCTGACCGTTCCACTGCTGCTGTCACTGCTTCCCCCTTCGGGGGGGGGGGCTAGCTGCAACTGACCTCCCCTCCGTTGGAGGCGTGGTCAGCCCTGACTCCCTCTCTGGAGGAGACACTGCCCCTGACACATGTGATTCTTCCCCCCCCACTACGCTCTGGTGGGGAAACTGGTCCCGATCCTCCACTGCTGCTTTGGGGTTCCCCTCTGGCTCCTTGTTTCTGGTGCGTCCCCCCTGGGACCCCCCTTGCCCTGACCATCGGCGCCCCCTTCTGGGAATCTTCTGATTCGCTGGAGAAGCTCATGGAATCTCTCGGGCCACTGTCATACTCCCCTACGCTGCCCTCGGATTCTTCCCCTTTGCTCTCCCAATCCTCTCTCCCCAGTGCTCCTGCTCCTGATTCCCTGACAGTAAGTTACTCTTTGTTCCACACTTGGTTCTTCAGTATGGCCTCCCCTAAACTCTGGAGCCCCCTGTCCACTGATATTAGGCAAATACACTCACAATATTGTTTTTGGTCCCTGCTTTAAACTTTTTTAGTTAAGCAAGCCTGCTGATACCTGCACATTTGAAATGTATCTTAATATGTTACTGGATGGCAGCTATTAACCTCTTAACAAAGCAAAACAAAACAAAAAATCCCATGGGTTTTATCATCACTTGTGCAAATTTCTCTCTCACCTTCCATCCCTGCAGTATGAGAAAACACCTAAAACTATTTTATGAAAAGGAAATTAAGAAGAGTACTTGTTTTCGTATCCAAACTTTATCTAATTCAACCACAACTCTACCTTCATCTTCATTAACTCAAACTTTCTCTAGACGGTAAACTAAATTTGGCCCTGTATTATCAGGGAACTGTTAAAATTAATTTTCAGGAAAACGCTATTCTAAGTGAGGGTCCTTTAAGTGAGCAAGCATACAATCTGTCTACAGCAGTAAAGTTTTATCCACAGTAAAACACCTGAGTAACAAGAGGCAAGAAATAAGGCCATTTCATCATTTAAACTGCAACCACCTCTTTATTTCCTGCTACACTTTTTTTAAAAAAAGGCTTGGAAATGTTTAAAATTGAGACGGTTCTCCCACTGATAAAATACAGTGAAGTGGAGGAAAAAGCAGGAGGGGGAAATCAATACCCAAAGAACTACTTACTATTTTATTTTTCTCCTTCTAGATCTTATGCGCTTTCTTATACTGTATATGGTTGAACAGTCTTCTTCTTCTTTTTAAGTGACTTATTTTTTGCGGCTGTCCTTTTGGGCAAGAATATATTTTGTAGATGTAGTTCTTTCTTTTCTGTTACATTTTTATTTCTTGTATGGGAAATGTTGTATGAGGGATGGGCTTTCTGTTCCTTTTCCTCTTCCCATGTAACCCCAAAATCTGCTCCAGAGAGCCCCCCAAACATCGGATCTGATTCTGAGGGTTCAGGGGGCTGGTTTGGAAGGGACAGGAGAATTGGGCACATGGAAATTGCTTGCACAACCACAGCTGCAATGTTGGATACTACTTATATTTTCTAAGGGGGTGGGGAACTACTGTCTGGTCTAGAGCAATCTTCTTTCTTTCTTTTTGTGAAGCCCCAGACATGCTTGGATTATAAAACTGTGGTGTTGCTTTTGAAAAATGTAAGATATTGATCCCAAACTTGGAGCATAGCAATTACCTCTTATTTTCTTCAAAGTTTCATCACATTTTGAAAGATAGGCATTCATGAAGCATTGTCAAAGCCGCCAGGAATGATTCCTTTCTGGTGCTCTAAAATTGGGTTGTACTGGATGATTCAGGAGGAACACACAGCAGTAAGCTTCGCAGGCACACTGGCAACTTCTTACCTAGAGCAAAGATCTTGCAAAGCCACTATCTTTCAAAAGGGCAAAGAGAAAGGAGAAAGGAAGGTCGCAGTTCTGTGCGCATGTGACTATAGTGCTTTGCAATGTCAGCAATATGGACACGGCTAACGACAAAGCATTTAATGTGTGGAGGGTCATGACACAGTGGCAAGACATAGAGCAGGGGTTGGCAAGGCTTACTGGGCATTGGCTGGAACACTGGGCCGGACCAGTGCAAGGCAACACTGGAAATTACATCTGTGCATGTCTGTGGCACCAAAAATTACTTCTGCGTATGCCTGGACGCCGAAAACCACACCTGTGCAGAAGCGATTTTCGGCATCTGGGCATGCGCTGAAGTGATTTCTGGCACCGTGGGCATGCACAGAAGTGGTTTCCGGAGCCGCGGAAGAGAGTCCCCTGCCGTGTTGCACCAGTTTAGCGCAGCACGCGGGGACTCGCCAAGCGGATGGCTCAGTTCAAGGGCGGCTCGTGGGCAGGTTAAACGGCCTCTGTGGGCTGCTTCCGGCCCATGGGCCGCAGGTTGGGGACCCCTGACATAGAGGATAGAGCTAGCATGCTCACTCCCATAAGGGGAGTACAGTCGTCCTTGGTTCTTGAATGGAATCCATTCCAGAAGTCCGTTCGACTTCTGAAAGCGTTAGAAAACCAAGGAGCAGCTTCTGATTGTCTGCAGGAGCTTCCTGCACTCAGGCGGAAGCTGCAGAAGACACGTCGAATGTTCGGCTTCCAAAAAAGTTCACAAACAGGAACACTCACTTCTGGGTTTGCAGCATTCAGGAGCCAAAACTTTCAAGTCACATGGCGTTCAAAAACCAAGGTAGGACTGTACTAGCTTTTTCCTGAGTTATGCATAGTGATACAGCGGTTTCACCCTTGAAGCCCTTGTGATGAGAATTTGAAGGTGACTCTTTATTTGCAGGATGGCAACTATTAGCAAGCAGTAGTATTTATGCATACGAAGTCCAATGCAATGTGTTTCTTCTTGCTTCTTGCTTCCAAAACTCCTTCATACCCAAGCATAAGTTATCAGTCCATTGCTGGCCTGTGTTCACACTCTGCAAAACAACAGCAAAATAACCAGCTAACCTCCAATTTCCACCCCTCTTATGTAAAACACACATGCACACTCACTTTTAAAGGGAGTTAACAAATGAACAAGGCAATGATTCAGCGTTTCTGTGAGCTTAATTGGAGTCACAAGATTTTGCAGATGTCACATTACGTTGCATAGGTTTTCTTTTCCTCAGTGCAATTTATTCTTTGCAAAATACATTTTCTAACAAATACAGTAGAAATACTAAGAGGGCGTAACACCTGAAGAAGGTTCTTAACTCATACAGTGGTACCTCAGGTTAAGTACTTAATTCGTTCCGAAGGTCCGTACTTAACCTGAAACTGTTCTTAACCTGAAGCACCACTTTAGCTAATGGGGCCTCCTGCTGCTGCCGCACTGCCAGAGCACGATTTTTGTTCTCAACCTGAAGCAAAGTTCTTAACCCGAGGTAAGATTTCTGGGTTAGCGGAGTCTGTAACCTGAAGTGTATGTAACCTGAAGCATATGTAACCCAAGGTACCACTGTATATCTGTTGAGGAATATTTTGTATAGTTAGTAAGAACAGGGTTGACCTAACCCATTTACATTGCTCTGTCTCTCAAGTATTTTTTTCAGTGTGTTGGTAATAGAACCTGGATGGGTGTGACCACACAAGAAATAATAATAATAATAATAATAATAATAATAATAATAATAATAATAATAAATAATATAATAATAATATAATATAATATAATATAATATAATAATAATAATAATAATAATAATAATAATAATAATAATAATAATTTATACCTCCCTCATCTGGCTGGGTTTCCCCAGCCACTCTGGGCGACTCCCAACAAAACTTTAAAAACACAGTAAAAGATCAAAAATTAAAAACTTCCCTAAACAGGGGTGCTTTTGGGGTCTTCTAAAAGTCAGACTATGGGTGCATTCAGAATGCGTATTATTGCTTTAGTTTTCCTAGTTATAATGCTATAGTTTTCCTAGTTATAATGCTTTAGTTTTCCTAGTTATAATGCTAGCAATTCTGTCCCTGTTTCCAGTGTTTTACTCTGCATTGTCTATTCTTTTATGAAACTGCAGCGTTTTGATCAACAGACCACCATGACATGCTAAATTTCGTTCATGCCAGTGGGCATCATGTGACAGAACAGCAGAAGTCATTGGACATGGTGCCACCCGTTATGGGCATGTCTGTTGTGCCATTACTAACCCATGAAAATAGCAGGAAATAACAGTATGTTGGAATACTGCCTCAGTTTTTATCACTGTTCTGCTGTTCTGTCACATGATGCCCACTGGCATGAACGAAATTTAGCATGTCATGGCATGATCCATGAAAACAGTGGGAAAATTACAGTTCAAAAGTACTTCATGATTTCCCAAGCTAATGGGGTTGCAAACAAGGTGGTTCCCCCCCCCCCCCTGGAAAAAACTTAACTCAGAAATGAATGTTAAACTTCTGCTACATTTCCAGAAGTGGCTTTTACATTGTGTGATAGAGCACATAAAATGTGGAAATTATCAGGTAAGGAAATGTCAGGAAAGTAGGATAAAGTGCTGTCTGAATTAAGACTAATGTTGAACAGCCTTCCTCCTGGTAACTATGAATAACTTTGGGTTTTAGAAGAGTCCTAGAGTGCAGTCCCGAGGGATGCGGGTGGCGCTGTGGGTTAAGCCACAGAGCCTAGGACTTGCTGATCAGAAGGTCGGCAGTTCAAATCCCCACGACAGGGTGAGCTCCCGTTGCTTGGTCCCTGCTCCTGCCAACCTAGCAGTTCAAAAGCACGTCAAAGTACAAGTAGATAAATAGGTACCGCTCCGGCGGGAAGGTAAACGGCGTTTCCGTGCGCTGCTCTGGTTCGCCAGAAGCGGCTTAGTCATGCTGGCCACATGACCTGGAAGCTGTACGCCAGCTCCCTCGACCAGTAAAACGAGATGAGCGCCGCAAACCAGAGTCGGTCACGACTGGACCTAATGGTCAGGGGTCCCTTTACCCTTTACCTAGAGTGCAGTCATATATATATATATATATATATATATATATATATATATTTTATATATATATATATGTCCAGAAATAGGTCCTATTGGGTTCGGTACAACTTATTCCCAAGAAAGTGGGCATTGCAACCTTAATTTTGCAAGTATTACATAGACAGGATTAGGCCTTTTTGCATTTTTTTAGGGGTGTGTGTGAAGGCAACACCCACTAGCAGTACTGCAGGAATTTTAATATTCCAATAAGGCCCAGGAAAAGATAATAATTTAGCATTAGAGAGTATATATATATAGTCTCAACCTAAGTTAGCATATGTTTATTTGAAACATTCCTAGGCTAAGCAAAATAAATGTCCCTCTCCTGTCATGACCCCATTCCAACACTGAAAAAAGTGTACAGGGATGGGGTGAATTCTGAAGCCACATGAAACTGCAATCCACTTAGTTCACCATGTTGTTGTTGTTGTTGCTGCTGCTGTTTTTCATTTCCCAATAATGGTCTGGAATTACATCATTTTGAAAAGCAATCTGTCACACACACACCACTACCCAAGTGGACATTTGTCAGAACCCTGCATAGCCTTGTTCTTGGGTAAGATAGAAAATTTGGTCATCAACTGCAGGAGCCAAGAGGAGCACGAGGATGTTACATGCCCCCCAGTGTCAAAATTCATCCCACCTCCAAAAAGTGACCTCTTCATCATCATCGTCGTCTTCATCATCATCATCATCATCATCATTAACTCTGAATGAGATGATGTTCTTTTTTCATTATGCAGCCTAGGAATGTATTAGAAATAGAGATGCAGAGTTGCCATTAATAATCTTCCAATTCTAAATTCATTTAATTTCATTGTGTTTCTCTTCCCTGTTTCATGTTGGATTTAATAGTGACTCATAGGACTTTTATTTTGTCATAAGAATCAAATTCTAAAGCCTGTGACTACTGTTTCTGTAAGTGATAATCACACCTTTCATTTCACCCTGATTTGTAAGAGGTATGCTTTGAAAACTTGCTTGAAAACTTGCTTTTTCTAATTGTTCTGGGTAGAATTACCAACATCAAATTTCACCAAATGCAACTGCAAGATGAAGAGAAACAATCCATGGGAGGCAAAAGCACTTGATGAGATTAGCAAAGTAACTCTTCGTCCCTCTCTGCAGGACCTGATCTCATATAGGTGGAAAGAGGTAGGAAAGGGATGTAAAAAGGAAGAGAGAAGGAGATGGCAGGAAGAACAGAGAAAGAGAGAAAGAGATGGCAAAAGGAGAGGAGGAAAGAGTAGTATGTGCCCCCCCCAGCAAATTAGTCCCTCAAATTATTCTTGAGGGAATGGGGCCCTCAACAGAAGAAGGTTGCCCATTTAAGGTCTGGGCTAAGAACACTTTCCACCTCATATGCCTTCATTAGTCACCACTGACATTGTATATTTTGTTTTGCTTTTGATGAATTAATTTTCTCTTATTGCCAGCTACCTTGGAGGTCTGCTGTTGGGGAGAAAAGTGGAATATGGATATTTAAAATTAATAAACCATGTGAAGTTATCTTCTGAATGAAGTAGCAGTGAATATCATTACTTGATGAAAAGCTAAAGGAAGATTGCACCCACTGTCTCTCGTCTAGTTTGGGGAGGTTCCCATTGCCTCACATGCTCAGATTCAGTCACCTCAATGTCAGAGGCACTCTCCTCATTCCCTCACCATGAAGATACAGCAGGTTAATATGTGCATGGCTGCCTGATTTTCCATGGCGCAAAGACATGGCCCTTCGACAGAATGTTTGTTGTGGGACTGGGGAAAGAGGGACTTCCCAGTTTGAATGTTAATGGTAAGGCATAGTTTGCCAGACTGAGAAAGTCAACAGTAAAATCTGAGTGTGGAAGTGGGGAGAGAGGGAGTGCATGAGTCTTCTGGGTCATAGATTGAAAGATCAGAAAACAAACATTTAGTCCTTCCGCTCTGGCACATGGTCTTCCTCTTTCTTCTTCTTTGGCACATGGTAATGGGAGATTCGCCATGTAGATTGGGGACCTGTGGCCCTGCAGATGTCATTGGCTTATGCCTCCCATCGCCCTTCATTGGCAATGCTGGATGGGGCTGATGGGCGTTGGAGTCTGACAACATCAGGAGAGCAATGATTCCCATTGTGTTATAGCTGGATCTGAAGGCTTAAGGTCTTGCTGCAGGGTGCTTTTAAAAAACAACAACCAGAGGAGTGTAGGATCTGGAAACCCCCAGTCATTCCTTGATATGGGCTTCAGAGACCTGGAACACTGTTGTGCAGATGTGGTTCACTTGGGGACCATGTGGACTCATGCTGTTTGCTATAGTTCTACACATCTGAGTCAAACAATGACCCTAAAGGCTTTTTAGAGGTTTTCCTAGGATTAAAATGAGGATGATGAGATAGTCCTTCACTGTAAAGAATTACCCATGGAGACTAATTACTTTTTCTAGCTGCTTTATTTCCTTTTAATCTCCAGCATCAGAGAATACTCACTATAATTAGTGCTGAGACAAAAACGTCTCCCATTCGGTGTGTGAAATATGCTGTGAATTCAAGAATTGTAGAGTTGGAAGGGACCACTACAGTCATCTAGTCCAACCCCCTGCAATGCAGGAATCTCAACGAAAGCATCCATGACAGATGGCCATCCAACCTCTGCTTTAAAACCTCCAAGGAGGGAGAGTCCAGCACCTTCCGAGGGAGTTCATTCCTCTGTTGAACTGTTCTTGCTGTCAGAAAATTCTTCCTGATGTTTAGTTGGAATCTCTTTTCTAACTTGAAGCCATCAGTTTGGCCCCTATCCTCTAGAGCAGGAGAAACAAGTTTGCTCCATCCTCCATGAGACAACCCGTATGATATTGGAAGATGGCTATCATATAACCCCTCAGGACTCAGCTGTACAGCTGCAAATAAAACGTTTTGAATGTATTGTAAAGTGCAATATACAATTGTGATGCTATGAACTATAGCAAATTCAGTGCATTTTGCAAAGCAATTTTTTTTAAAAAAAAGCATTTTCACAATGTTTTCAATCTGTGTGGAGATTCAACCTCAGTCTCCTCTTTTCTAGGTTAATAATAATAATAATAATAATAATAATAATAATTTATTTATACCCACCCATCTGGCTTGGTTTCCCCAGCCAATCTGGGTGGCTTCTAACAAAAGCCTAAAATACATTAAAACATCATAAACATTAAACATACCCAACTCCCTCAACCGTTCCTGTTTAGGCTTGGTTTCCAGACCTTTGATCATATTCATTTTCTTAAACGTTATAATTAACAATGGTGAGAGTCAAAGTGGTGTTTTTGCCTCTAATAGATTTATTTATTTATTCCATAATCTATACAAATTTTTCCTTTACGTACTTTCACCTTTGCATACCATAAATAGGCGTGCGAACCGAAAACATTATCATGGCTGTTGTGCCTCATTGCAAGGAAGCACAAAGCCTGGTTAAGTGCCAAGACCCCTAGAACCTCACACCCCTCAACAGACACTGGAGTGGCCTCTCACAATATCGTTCCAGAATGTGCCTATGGGATACGCTTTAAAATTCACAGACTGAATGGAATTCCTCACCCCACCCAAACTCTGTCTTCACCCATGCACACTTCCTTCCATCTAGGAGCAACAAGACCACAAGGGAAGGAGCCAAACTATTGACTCCTGCAGCAAGACCCAGGATTTCCTTCCATGCTCACAATGGTTGGAAAAATCACTTCCAAGGATAAGATCATGACCCAGGAGTAACATGTTTGTAATAGGACCTTTATTAGAATCAAAGAAAAATATATCCAAGTCAAAAGCAGGTGTAACTTATCTATTTTTTTGTACATTTTGGATTGTGGGGAAGGGAGAAAATGGGTCTTTTCAGAGGAGAGCTGGGCTGGAGATGCTGGACTTCCTATTGCTGTTGCCTATTGTTTTCTGCCCGGAAGAAAAAAGAAAAGATTCTTATTTTTTCATTCACTATGCATTTATTATTCCATTGATATCCCCTTTTCCCTGTAAGGATCTCAGGGTGGCTTACGTGAGTCTCCTCCCCTCATCCCATCCTCACAACAGCTCTGTAAGGTAGGCCTAGAGGCAGTGAGCACCCAAGGCCACCCATTCAGTTCTATGGGTGAGGGGGGATTTGAACCCTGCTCCCCTAGTCCTAGTCCAGCAGTCTAACTTGGGTTGCCAACCCTTTGAACCGATGGGCACACCTGCAAACCTGAGAGACTACAGTGGGCACTACACCGTAATGGAAAAGGGCAGAAGTAAAGAGAGATGGTTCTCTCTCTGCTTCAAAAGGGATGTCCCTGAAGTCTTCTTGAATCAGTGATCTGCCTCCTTCCTCCCCAGTGAGCCAGATTCTCTCAGGCCTCACTGTTCCTCATGAACACAAGTGATCTCTTACCTTAGTGACATCCATCTCCTGAGCCTTGCGTCGAACATGGATTACTCTGATTTTGACTACCAGTTCCCCCCCACTTTTTTTTTGTCATAGCCACTAATTCCTCCTCCTTCTCCTCCTCCTTATAGACCAGGGCATCATGTTTTGGTGGGTCACAGAAGGAGGCCAGCAGCCTGCACAGCCTTTGAAATCTAGGGAAGAAAAGAAAGAAGGTCAGGTAATGGATTATAGTTATTTCCTCAACACTTTCCATCTCTACACTGTATTGGGGGCACCCGGCCGCTGAACTTGCTTTCAGAAACCTCTCATGGAGAGTGCATCTTGTCAAAAGACCCTCCAAAACTGGGAGATGCCCTTCTTGTGGTGATGTCCACAAGGGAGAAGGCAAGCCACTTCCCTCAAAACATCTAAGGTGGCCCTGAGGATTTTTGTTGTTGCAAAAACAAGCTCCTCTCGCCTGCACTAACTATCCTCAAATAGTTGCTCTTCCCAAAGTCCTCAGCCATGTCACTCAGCAGGGGGACATGTCACAACGGAGGACATGACACCATTACTTTAGCTACCTTGCTTAACAATGGAACAATGGGCATCCCTCCCCTTGATATACATTTTAAAATGTATTTTTAGGGGGTTAAACAGTTTTATTTAATTCATTAAAAAAAGTTCTAGACCCCTTTTCATGCAGCACTGTGATTTTCTAGAAAGGACAGGAAATGCACACAAACATACACACTTTTCAACATGGAGAGGTCACCAAAGGAAAACACTTCTAGCCTCTATTTAAATCATGTTGCTAGTTTCGGCCGAGTTCTCCAATGTGTTATATTTTATACATTTATTTATATTTTATACAGCGGTATCTTGGGTTACAGAGGCTTCAGGTTACAGACTCTGCTAACCCAGAAATAGTACCTCAGGTTAAGAATTTTACCTCAGGATGAGAACAGAAATTGCGTGGCGGAAGTGGGAGGCCCCATTAGCTAAAGTAGTACCTCAGGTTAAGAACAGTTTCAGGTTAAGAACGGACCTCCAGAACGAATTAAGTTCTTAACCCAAGGTACCACTGTACTTTCTTTTTTATTTTATTTTTTGACAAAGTAATGATCACAAATAAATAAGAATAAAATTGTGAACCCCACGATTGAGACCATTCCATTGTAACTATCCAACCTCTCAAAATTCCAACACCTCTTGCGATGGTTTGACCCCTTTCTATTTAATAATAATAATAATAATAATAATAATAATAATAATTATTATTATTATTATTATTTATACCCCGCCCATCTGGCTGGGTTTCCCCAGCCACTCTAGGTGGCTTCCAACAGAATATTAAAATACAATAACCTATTAAACATTTAAAGCTTCCCTAAACAGGGCTGCCTTCAGAAGTTTTCTGAAAGTCTGGTAGTTGTTTTTTCTCTTTGACATCTGGTGGGAGGGTGTTAACAGTACAAATTCTACAAACACCCTCCATATCTCCTCAAAATCATTTCTCCTGCATATTTCCCATCTTACCTTAATGGCACATGTTAATTTATTATTAATAGCTATATTCCACACCTCTTTATACCATTCTTCCATTTTATATTCTTCTTCCCCCTTCCACTTCCTAGCTATCATAATTCGTGCAGCTGTCAATAAATTTGTGAGCAAGTCCTTCATAGCCTGTGAAGCTTCCAGCCCATCGTAAATTGATAATGATGCTACCTCTGGACTTTTGTCAGCTTTAACCCAGTGATTTCCGTTATCTCCTTAAACACCCTTTGCCATTTCTTTCTTATTCTTTTCTTACATATTTACACCCTCACCACATATGAACATAATTCCGTTTCCTGGCATCCGAGCCCATTATTTTAAGATGGAGCTCAGTCTTTTATGATGCTGGGTACCTAACGGGCCAACGAAAGGCCATTATCTTGACAAACAAAATGGTTCCACAGGCTTCCTCTCATACATTCTACCTCCACTGATCCAGGATCACAGTGGGTTTCATCCACACTGACTCCCACCAAATTCATAGCAAAATGTATACTAGAAAATTTAGAAATAATCACTAATTTTTGACTGAATATCATATAAACAGAAGGAAGAATACAGGCAACCATAGATTACCACAATGGTTCAGAAACTTCAGCTGGTTTCAGCATATAACGCCAATCCTGGCCCAACTGCACTGGCTGCCAGTTAGTTTCTGGGCCCAATTCAACGTGCTGGTTTTGACCTATGAAGCCTTAAATGGTTTAGAACTACTACACCTCAAGAAGAGGAGGAGGAGTTTGGATTTGATACCCCTCTTTGTCACTATCCTAAGGAGTCTAAGGACTGTCTCTCCCCATATGAACCAGCCTGGGGGTCCACAAGAGGTCCGGAGGGTGGCAACATGTGAATGGGCCTTTTCTGTGGTGCTCCCCGCTTGTGGAATGCTCTCCCCAGGGAGCTTTGCCTGGTGCCTTCATTATACACCTTTAGGTGCCAGGCGAAAACGTTCCTTTTTAATCAGACTTTTGGTTGACCTGATCAACATCCTATACCCATGCTTCCACATCTATATTATAACCAATATCTATTGCCCAATGTACTCTCCTCCCTCTTGTCCTAATAAAAATATATAAAAAGTTTGGTATCTTGATTTCTTATTTTTGGGGTAAGATTTGCCATTTCTGCATATTCCATAAGTTTTTGTATCCATTCTTCTTTTGCTGGGACTTCTTCTTCTTCTTCTTCTTTCCATTTTTGGGCAAGTAACATTCTTGCTGCTGTAGATGCATTCCTACTGTTAGGGAAAAGAACCGCCAGGGACAAAAAACTGACCAAAGACCAGCATATATTTGCAATAATAACCTTTATTAGAATTTAAAAAATATTCAATTAGGGAAGGGGAAAACTGTGGCCTTCGTGGGGAGAGCTGCTGGCCTCACTGTTGCCGCTGCCTGGAAGAGGAAAGAACAGAAAAGATTCTTAATATTTTCATTTATTATTACTGCAAGGATCTCCAAGTGGCCCACATTATTCTCCCTTCCTCATCCAATCCCTAAACTCTTCTTAAATCAGGGAGCTGCCTCCCCCCCCCCGCCGCCCCCCAGCCAGGCAGATTCTCTCTGGCCTCCCTGTTCTTTGTGAACAAAGATCAACACTCACCACTGGTGGAAACACTGGTGGCATCCATCCCCTGGTCCTTTGGTCTCACATAAATTGTTCTTAATTTTATTTTCCTCCCATCTATGATGACACATTCTTCCCTCATGCAGTCCAGGGGATGGACTTTAATGGAGCGGCAACAGGAGGCCAGCAGCTCTTGAATCCTGCGCAGACCAGAAGATCTAGGGAAGAAAAGGAAGAAGGTCACAAAATAGATTCTAGTTATTTCCTCGATACTCTATCTCTGCACTGCAAGCCATTTCCCTCAAAGCATCTAAGGGGGCCCTGAGGACAATCTTTAAAAATTAATCTAACCATGACCCGGTTCCCTATGTGTCTAAATCTTAAGGGATAGCTAAAGAAAAAGGGGGAAGAATAAGAGATCCTACTTACAAGCTCGATGAAGAAACCTTCATTATGTTGAAAACCACAAGTGTCAAACTAGCTCTTCTCTCACTAAATTCAAATAGTTGCTCTTCCCAAAGTTCTCAGCCAAGTCACTCAGCAGGGGGACGTGTCACAATGGAGGACATGACATCATCACTTTAGCTAGTCCGCCTAAGAATGGGCATCACTCCTCTTAATATTATTTTTTTCAAATGTATCTTTCAGTGGGTTAAGCCATCCCCGATCAGTCAAAACTTTTTTTTAATAATAATATTTATTAGAGTTTCAAACAAATTACAAAAATGAAAAAATAACAAGACAAAAAAGAATAAAAAAATAAAAAATAAAAAATACAAAGAGATAAAACCAATTAAAAACAAATCAATCTTTCCATGTCTTATCTTTCATTTACTTGTTTCCCTGACCTCCTCACACCTCCCTTTTTTGTATTCTAGTTCAATAGTTGTTTCAGCAAATCCTTACCATTTTTTCTTTTATCTTAATAGTTTATCTTAATATATTGTAACTTTACATTCTCACCTGTTAACAATCCATTTTTACATACCCCTTTGTAACATTACTGCTAAAACCACATAACTTCATTCCAACATCCTTCTAACATTCCTTAATTTTACAGTATTTCTGTAGATAATCTTTTAATTTCTTCCAATCTCCTTCTACCGACTCTTCTCCCTGGTCTCGGATTCTGCCAGTCATTTCCGCCAGCTCCATATAGTCCATCAGCTTCATCTGCCATTCTTCCCGGGTGGGTAAATCTTGTGTCTTCCCATACTTTGCGATGAGTATTATTGCTGCTGTTGTTGCATACATAAAGAAAGTTCTATCCTTCTTTGGCACCAATTGGCCAACCATGCCCAGGAGAAAGGCCTCTGGTTTCTTCAGAAAGGTATATTTAAATACCTTTTTCATTTCATTATAGATCATCTCCCAGAAAGCCTTAATCCTTGGGCACGTCCACCAAAGGTGAAAGAATGTACCTTCATTTTATTTACATTTCCAGCATTTATTATCGGGCAAATGATAGATTTTTGCAAGCTTGACTGGTGTCATGTACCACCTGTATATCATTTTCATAATATTCTCTCTTAAGGCATTACATGCCGTAAATTTCATACCTGTGGTCCATAACTGTTCCCAGTCAGCCAACATAATGTTATGTCCGACATCTTGTGCCCATTTTATCATAACAGATTTCACCGTTTCATCCTGAGTATTCCATTTCAACAGCAAGTTATACATCCTTGATAATATCTTAGTTTTGGGATCTAACAGTTCTGTTTCCAATTTTGATTTTTCCACCTGGAAGCCAATTTTCTTGTCCAAATTGTAAGCCTCCCTTATTTGAAAATAATGAAGCCAATCTCGCACTTTGTCTTTTAGTTTCTCAAAGCTCTGCAATTTCAATTTATCTCCTTCTTGTTCCAAAATCTCCCAATATTTCGGCCATTTGGCCTCCATATTGAGCTTTTTCTGAGCCTTTGCTTCCATCGGTGATAACCACCTTGGGGTTTTATTTTCAAGTAAGTCTTTATATCTTATCCAGACATTGAACAATGCTTTCCTGACAATATGGTTTTTAAATGCTTTATGTGCTTTGACCTTATCATACCACAAATATGCATGCCACCCAAATACATTATTGAAACCTTCTAAATCCAAAATGTCTGTGTTCTCAAGAAGCAGCCATTCTTTCAGCCAGCAAAATGCCGCTGATTCATAGTAAAGTTTAAGGTCTGGCAGGGCAAATCCACCTCTTTCTTTTGCATCGGTTAGTATTTTAAATTTTATTCTAGGCTTCTTGCCCTGCCAGACAAATCTAGAAATATCTCTCTGCCACTTCTTGAAACAGTCCATTTTGTCCAAAATTTGCAGTGTTTGAAACAAAAACAACATTCTTGGCAATACATTCATTTTTATCACAGCAATGCGGCCTAGCAATGAAAGCTTCAAATTTGACCATATTTCTAAATCTTTTTTGACTTCCATCCAACACTTTTCATAGTTGTCTTTATATAAATTCACATTCTTGGCTGTCATATTAACCCCCAGGTATTTCACTTTCTTGACCAATGTTAAACCTGTCTCCTTCTGAAACCTCTCTCTCTCAATCACTGTTAGATTTTTCTCTAAAACCTTAGTTTTTAACTTATTCAACTTAAATCCTGCAACCTGACCAAATTCTTGAATCAATTCCAATACTCTTTTAGTGCTAGATTCTGGCTCCTGTAATGTCAATACTAGATCATCTGCAAATGCTTTCAATTTGTACTGTTTGGCTCCGACCTGTATACCCTTAACCAGTTGGTCCCGTCTAATCATATTTAAAAGAACCTCCAGGACCGATATAAAAAGCAATGGGGAAATTGGGCAACCATGTCGTGTCCCTTTCTCTATCTTAAATTCCTCCATCACCACACTATTAACAATTAGTTTGGCCTTTTGTTCAGAATATATTGCGCCTATACCATTTCCAAAACCTTGACCAACCCCCATCCCTTGTAGATTCTTTTTCATAAAACTCCAGGAAATGTTGTCAAAAGCTTTCTCCGCGTCCACAAATATCAAAACTGCCTTAGTATTGATGTTCACTTGTAGTTTTTCTAAGATATTAATTATATTTCTCGTGTTATCAGACAAGTGTCTACCCGGGAGAAAGCCTGCTTGATCTTTATGTATCTCTTCCATTAGTACTTTTTTTAATCTTTTAGCCAAAATATCTGCAAAAATTTTGTAATCCACATTAAGTAGAGATATGGGGCGGTAGTTCTTAAGCTGTGTCTTCTCAGACTCACTTTTCAGTATAAGTGTAATATAAGCTTCCTTACACGACTCTGGTGCTTTTTTCCCTTCCAAAATTTCATTACAAACTTCCTTTAGTGGTTGTATTATCCAATTTTTTAAGGATCTATAGTATCTTGAAGTTAAACCATCCGGCCCCTGATCAGTCAAAACAAAGGGGGAAGGGGGCAGGAGATCTGTACCACCGGACGTCCCTGGTTCCCCTTCAGCAGTGGCAGCAGCAGCAGCAGTCAGCAGCCCGGAGCCAGCCTGGTAGCGCAGTTGGCTCTGGATGGCTTCAGGAGCTGCTTGCTGCTGTGGCACCCGCCAGTTTGCTTCCCGGAAGTCCCCATATGATGTGTCTTGTGCGCAACATATCACATGGGGACTTCTGGCAAGGAAAAAGGGTGGGCGCCATGGCAGCGAGCAGCAAGCAGCTCCTGAAGCCAGCCATAGCCAACTGCGCTACCAGGATGGCTCTGGGCTGCTGAGGCTGCTGCTGCCACGTTTCCCGGGGACAGATTTGCAAATACAGGGACATCTGGTAACCCTAATTTAGAAAAGATCCACAGCTGGCTTCATGCAGCACGGTGCATTTCTGGACAGGACAGGAAACACCTTGCAGACACACACTTTTCAACATGGAGGGGTCATCAAGGGACAACACTTTCGGCCTAGACTACGGCTAGTGTTTCTCACATAAGAGTTAAAAATAACCCCTCTCAACACCCTGTAGCAAACTTTCTAGTATTATGATGGACAGGAGCAGGACTTCACCCTTTCACCTCCTCATCCCCCTGTTTCTTTCAGTTTCTGCCCAGTGTGTTTTGCCAATAAACAGCTTTCCTTAGGTTGCAAGGAAGTGAAATGTTATGACTTTGTGAGTGCCAGACTCCCCTTTGTCATGAGTTTCTGGGTGCCAGGCACTAAACCCCAGGACCCTGAACATCTGGGGATTTAATCCAAGCCTTGTTTCAATGTACCCCAAGCTCTACATTGGATTCTTGGTTATTAAAATCTGTTTGAAACCATTTTATTTCATTCAGAAAAGAAAATCTGACATGTGGTTATCTTAAAGGTTTATAGGCAATGGGTGACATGTTTATTGATCCTTTCTGTAAGTTATTATTTGTCTACTTTAATGTATTATTTATATATAGTAATCAGTTAAGGGCTGGGGTGGGAAGCAGTTTTAAATATGACACTGGTGGATGGTTGTCATTGATCCAGATCCATTTCATAGAATCATAGAAACAGGAAATTCCAACTGGCCGGTCCAGACATCCCCTTTTTATGTCCACTCTAGGGATGTTGTACTTGACTGCTCTGTGTTTCACATCCCACAGTCTTCAGATTCAGTCAATCAATCAGCTACAAATGTATCTAACAGTTACATCATCCATCCCACCTTTTACCAGCTTCTCCACAAGTATATAATGGAGGATTTTGTAAAAACCTTACTGAAATCAAGATACACTACAGATCTCTTGACCTTAGATGTTCATGAAAAGTTATATTACATAAAGAATACAAAATAAAACAGAGATTCTAGTTAGCATGATGGAACTTCCTCAGGTCATATGCAGAGTAACATAACATGACCCACCATAGACTAGTTTAGGGTTACAAGGAGACATGCTAGAGAGGAATCCCCCACCCAAGATGAACTTCTATTTGTCTCTCATTTTTAATATATTTATTTATTTTATTTACTTAATTATTATTTAAACTAAAATACAAAGAGGGGAGGGGGACAGAGTAGAGTGGACCGAGTGGTGGTTGACTGATTGCAGTACAGTGGTACCTCGGGTTAAGAACTTAATTCGTTCTGGAGGTCTGTTCTTAACCTGAAACTGTTCTTAACCTGAAGCACCACTTTAGCTAATTGGGCCTCCTGCTGCAGCTGTGCTGTGGCTGCACAATTCCTATTCTCATCCTGAAGCAAAGTTCTTAACCCAAGGTAATATTTCTGGGTTAGCTTAGTCTGTAACCTGAAGCGTATGTACCCTGAAGCATATGTAACCCAAGGTACCACTGTATATTGAAAAATGGGGTGATGTGAATTTTTTTACCAAATTCATTCAGAAGTAAGTAGATTTTAGTTAGCATTTCAGTGATGAAACTTGGGTTCATGGAAAAGATACCAATTTGGGGGAAGAAGAAAAAACACTTTTCAGAGCTGCAAGGTATTTTTGGGGCTTTGAATTTCTACATTTAAAAAGTGAAACCCAAAACTCAAATTTTGTGGGATCAGCTTCAGTTGTTCAGCCTGAGATTGTAGACAGGACTTTTGCAGCAGTGTGTCTAAGTGCCCTCTCAATTCTTGTTCCTCGTGGCTGACAAAATCTAGCATTAGGGGACTGATTGAATGGGTTAAGGAGTGGCCATTACCTCACTGTGAGGTGATTGAAAGGGTGATGGCCAGCCATCCACGGGATGAAATTTTTTTAAAAAAACACATTATTGATGGTTGTTCCTGGCAACCCTGAAATGCTGGCTGAGAGAATGAATCTTTTAAACCATTTTTAAGAATGTTTTTAATTATGTGTTTGCTTCAACTGATGTGTTTGCTCTCCTAGGCTCCTTTGGGAGGAAGGGTGAGATATAAATTGAATAAATAATATTTTTGAGTGTGCATTCTTACATATATTTATGCAATTTAGCCTCTCTCTTTTTGTAAGATTTCCTTTAATATTTCCTATCATAGTTTCTCCTAGTACTGTGGACTTTAGTTATTATTCTGACACTGTTGGTGAAAAATGAACACCCATCTCTGAACCTAGCCCCTTTTTTTGTAATTTGTGTAGCTTACAGTCACATCAGAAGATTTTTTTAATAAGTTATTAGTACATGGTATGGGTGGTGGGAGGATTTCTGATGGAATTATGGCTGAGGATGGAGGGTTAAATCTCCCTTCCCTTTATGCTGAGGTCTGAGTGGAAATGATGTACCCTCCGGAAGCCTGAGATTAAATTTAAAACATTCTCAAACGTGGTCATAAGTCATTAACAATTAACATAACATATAACTAACACAATTATCGACACTTGGACTTATGGGCCAAAGAAGTGTGCTCTGCTTGCCTCGAATTCACACCAAGTTCAGATAAGAGTTTGAGTGGAAACCGAATAAATCAGTCCAATTCACCTCACAGCTTTTCCTTAATGAAACCCAACATGCAAAACTGCCTGCATAACACAATCAAGGTAGGAAATAGATCCTTCCTCAAAGTTTAAAAATAAATCCCTAGCTGCGCAATATTAACAATTAACCATTTATCTAAAAATTTGAGGTCAGCTTGCCCCAGAACACTGAATAAAATGTGTCCAGATGGATCTCTGAGTGCCATTAGAAAGCTGGAGCTTGGCAACATGAATGCCAACTGCTGTTTTAAATTGGCATGTGAGGCCAGAGTAATGCATACCCAGTGTAATGACTGCAGAAGAGCACAGTGTGATGCTCAGTAGCAAATAGTTTTGAAAACTGAGGTAATTTTTTCTCTGCGAGTATAATGTCTTGAATGGCAAATGGAACTATTGGACTGTGTGACATGTTCTCAAATGGGAAAAAATATATATCATATTGCTGAAAGTATGAAGACCAGCTGATACCATTAGTTTTTGGAGAAGTCAACAGGGTGGGCCACGTTTTTTTGTGCTGGGCTGTCACATCATCCCAAGCAGTATATCATTCCAAGGCTCTTGCGACATTCCCCTCCCCCCCCACCTCATCTCAATTCAATATTAGAAAGACCAACATTTCTTAAGAGGTTTTGAGGACTTACTATTAGTATTGACAGCAGTTACTTGACTGTTTTATTTGCGTGGATAGGCGAAGACCCCCCAACCCTGGGCGACACCCGCGTGGAACAATGACTCAAGACAATGAGTTATGGGATTCAAATTTGGCCATGATTTTATTAAAACTTCAGATGTAGGGAAACCTTGGCTTAGGCATTGGGCTTTTAGCCGGGGATCTGGGGAACATCAAGGTTATCCAGAATGTGTAGGGATTGGGCTGGCTCTGGAGAACATCTGTTCTGCCCCCCATTTCACCCACTGTCACAGGGGAGAGCAATGACAACCTAATGGTGTATGGCCAATGCCTCCCCTCAAAACAACCCCTTTAATGGGGAACCCTGGGATCGCTGCCGCAGGGGGGGGCGTGGGTCACTGCTCCACACCCCCACACCCCCATTTAGGGAAGATAGACTAAATAGATTCCGCCCAAGGCCTGAAACTGCCAAAGTTGTGACATTTTGGTACAGGGAAGGCAAAACCTGCCAATGCAGGAAAATTCCTTTCCGGCCCTTCAACAGCAACCATAACATAGCAGCACCCGTGTACCTGTGAAGAAGAGATTAACCTTCAAAAGAAGGCTTAACTAAGGGAGGGCAGGGTGGGAGAAGCTCTGAAGCCGACTGAGAACTCCCAGGTAAGTTCTGCCCACTATTGTGTGGGCTGGGTGATACCTCCCCTTACCTGGCCAACTCTCTCCTGGCAACACCTCCCCAGCTGGGATTGGGTAACTGGCAGAGGTAGGCGGCTACCTCCAGGTGTCCAGCTGGGGGGGGGGGGGACGGACCCAGGCTGTAGTGCTAGGAGCTGCATGGGATTGGGGGGGGCTGCACATGACCGCACAAAAGGCGCCTCCCATTTGATGTGGGGAGCGGTCATTCTTTCCTTCTTTTTTACTATTATATGGTTGCCTTTTGTGACAGCACAGAGCTCTTTTCACTGATTGCCAACAGACAGCAGCCACTCCCCATCACTGAATGTCCCAGATGCAGCATTATTCTTGAAGAAAGTAACACCTCCTACTGGCAACAGTCATCCCTCTCCCCCCAGCACACAAAAATGCCCTGGAATGAGATATAAGAGAGAGAGAGAGAGAGAGAGAGAGAGAGAGAGAGAGAGAGAATGTGTGTATGTGTGTGTAAAGTAAAGAGGGAAAAAGACCTGAAACCCATGTGGCAAGCAACAATCTTACAAAAGAAAGATTGACTGCTGCTCAGTTTGCTCCTTGTTAGTTTCACCTCCAAATTTCTTCCATCCTTCATGCTGGTTCATGAAAGTTCTTATTGAAGACTTTTGGCTCAACCATACAAGCTTCTGATATAGCCTTATACATCTAAAACTGCGAGGTTTTAGATTGGGCTTGATGAAAACATTGGGCTTGATCTCACATGCTTTACAAAGTTAAGTCCCTTAAAACAAACACTCCTCTGTCCAAGCTGACCAATGCAATTTCAGTGTGTCATACCATACTTGTATACTTATTATTTAGTTTCCCTACAGATGACTGTTGTTGTTGTTGTTGTTGTTGTTGTTGTTGTTGTTGTTGTTGTTGTAATATCCCACTCTTCCTCTCAAAGTAGTTGACAGTTGTAGAATATCTTTACTACATTATCTAAAGTGTATAAAGACCATGCACAGGTAAAGGTAAAGGACCACTGGATGGTTAAGTCCAGTCAAATGCGACTATGGTTGTGGTACTCTTCTCGCTTTCAGGCCGAGGGAGCTGGCATTTGTCCACAGACAGCTTTCCAGGTCGTGTGGACCATGGTGGAAACACTGTTTACCTTCCCGCCGCAGTGGTACCTATTTATCTGCTTGCACTAGCATGCTTTTGAACTACTAAGTTGGCAGGAACTGGGACAGAGCAATGGGAAAGCAAAAGCTATACACACAACGGAAGTTCCCAGCAAGCTGTGCTGCTATGTAAACAGACATGTGACATGCAACAGTTCCATGTCTGCAAGTAAAGGTGAAATGGAATTTTCCAACACGTTTGCCTTCTCAAATGCCTCAGAATTGCATTGCGATCTCTTGTGTAATCTTGAGGAAAATGGTGACCTGACCACTGAGAGTAACTCCTCCTCAGCCTCTTAAATTTGACAATGAAAAGTGCTGCTGCTGCATCACTACCTCACTGACAATGGTAAGCCCACCACCTCTGAACCCTTAAATCACAACAAAAAGACTCACAAGGAAAAAAATGTCCCTCGTTTGTTTGTTTTTTAGTCTACTGGTAAGATGCCACCCCCTGAACCTTTTAAGTCAGAAAAAATGGTAAGACCATCCCCTGGTAGCAAAAGGTAGATGCATTACTAAATTGGTGGTAAGAGAGGGAGAGCGTACTAAAATTCAGAAAAATCTTCCCCATCAAAAATACCTCCAGTTTTGGTGCTTTTTGGCCCTGTACCCCAAATTCCGTATAGTAAAAGCTATATAAGTGTAGTATAGTATAGTATAGTATAGTATAGTATAGTATAGTATAGTGTGGTGTAGTATAGTATAGTATAGTATAGTATAGTATAGTATAGTATAGTATAGTATAGTAAAAGCTATATAAAGGTCCGTATAGGAAAAGCTTTTTTGAATTATGGTGCTGGAGGAGACTCTTGAGAGTCCCATGGACTGCAAGAAGATCAAACCTATCCATTCTTAAGGAAATCAGCCCTGAGTGCTCACTGGAAGGACAGATCGTGAAGCTGAGGCTCCAATACTTTGGCCACCTCATGAGAAGAGAAGACTCCCTGGAAAAGACCCTGCTGTTGGGAAAGATGGAGGGCACAAGGAGAAGGGGACGACAGAGGATGAGATGGTTGGATAGCGTCTTCGAAGCTACAAACATGAGTCTGACCAAACTGCGGGAGGCAGTGGAAGACAGAAGTGCCTGGCGTGCTCTGGTCCATGGGGTCACGAAGAGTCGGACACGATTAAACGACTAAACAACAACAACATAGGAAAAGCTATGGTTTTCCCAATAGTGATGTATGGAAGTGAAAGCTGGACCATAAAGAAGGCTGATCGCCAAATAATTCATGCTTTTGAATTATGGTGCTGGAGGAGACTCTTGAGAGTCCCATGGACTGCAAGAAGGTCAAACCTCTCCATTCTGAAGGAAATCAGCCCTGAGTGCCCACTGGAAGGACAGATCCTGAAGCTGAGGCTCCAATACTTTGGCCACCTCATGAGAAGAGAAGACTCCCTGGAAAAGACCCTGATGTTGGGAAAGATTGAGGGCACAAGGAGAAGGGGACGGCAGAGGACGAGATGGTTGGATGGTGTTCTCGAAGCTACCAGCATCAGTTTGGCCAAACTGTGGGAGGCAGTGGAAGACAGAAGTGCCTGGCGTGCTCTGGTCCATGGGGTCACAAAGAGTCGGACACGACTAAACAACAACACCCCAAATTCAGGACAACTTTTCTCTGCTACCAATTGCTGAAGGTGTCTTAATGTGCCCAGACTCAATTCTCTCCAACCTCTCTATCAAATCTTCCAAATACAATCCAAATATTTTATAAAGGGGGTGGACATTTTCTCAGCGGAAACATCAGGGGGCCAAGGCAGCATCCCTACAGATGATAGGTTCCCCCCCCCATGGTTCTAACATTGCCAGAAGCCCCAATTTAAATGTGACACCAACCTCACAGAGCTGTGCATGGATCAGTTGCTTTATGCACTTTGTACCACATGTTAACCAAGCATGGTCACTATGTTACACTGCTTTCAATAATAAATACCCAAATATAAACAACACAGCATGAGCACCCTATCTGGGACTCTAATATTCAGCACAGTTGTCCTTGACACGTTCTACCAACATTGGTAAGCATAGTTTGAAAAGTCTTCCCCTTTAATGAAACAATGTCTCTGAAGTAATTTCAAAGTGAAAAGAAGAAAGTAATAAGCACAGTGGTTGGTATATTGGAGGCTGTTGGAATAAGAGTGTTCAAAGCAAAACTCTCTTATCTAAATGAAGAGAAATGAGACGGCAGCAGTAAAGAGAGAAGAGCCATAATGTAGCTAGATCTATTTTGACTCAACTTATTTTCCCCATCACCGAGAAGGGGCAACTCCGCCATCAATCATGGTCAGATCATTTTTATTTATTTTTTGTAACCCCTCTGCGAAAGAGACAACTTGTCAGGCAGGTTACTAAATGTGTGCCACGCTTCAGCAATGTCACTTAGCAGCAGAATCAACATACTCTCTTTGACTTTCACAATGCAGCAATTTGACACTAAGAGAGTATTGCAATGGCCAATAAAGCTTGGAGCAGAGTTGTTAAAGAGACATTCAGCAAAGGCGAACAATGGTTGGCTGAAATACTTAAATAATAAAAAAGTATTAATGGCATGGAGAAGAATGGGGGTGGCAGGGAGAGAAATCAAGCTTCTCCAGCAACTGATGTTTTACTTTGCTCATGAGCTGCAGAGGTTTTGAGCTCAGTTGTCACAATGAACTGGGATTCACCCAGTTGGTTTTGCTTAGTGAAGGAATCTGAACACAAAGCATTGGAGGTAAAGGCATTTTTGCTCAGTCCAATTATAATTGAGGACCAGTGAGGTCTTCTGAGGATCCATCAGAGGTCCATTGGTAATGAGGAGCACGTGAAGAGGCCTTGAGACTTTCTTGTGCCATGTACCATCACCACCCTCAGTGAAATGGGGTCACATGGAGGGCAGAAAAGATGGGGTGAACTGCTAGGTGCTGCGAATGACAATAACAACAATAACAACACCCTGATATCTGTTTGTGGTATCGATGCATTTCAAGCCATTGTTCTTCAGTGGAAGCACTCATACCTTCAAGTTTCATTTGTTGTTTTATTTAGAATCATTTCTAAACCACTTAATGTTTAAACATCTCTAAGAGGTACAGAAAACAATCTCTTGAGAACAGAGATACAGAATAAAAACCAGTTAGGGAATATTATAAAAAAGAAAGAAAGATGAAAACATTATGTTCTCAGAAGTGTCTGCCTTCCGAGAGTCACTGTTCTTGGTGTGTCTTCTCCCACAACAGGAAGTTCTATTGTTTCCTTGCATTGAACAATCTAGTTGGAGAAGTGGATTAGCATCAGAAGAAACAGAGCATTGCACCACACAGGGAGCCCAAACCTAGCTGGAGACAAGGCTGTAGAGTGGGCTGCAAGTCCATAACCAAGTGGTAAAAAGAGAGGCTAAATTGTAGGACATACTTTGATACAAACTGAATTCCATGCATCTATAAACCCATGGAACCCACTGACTAGATTTGGTGCAATTTTCTGGAAGTATTTAGAAGCAAAAGACTGTGCCCCCTCCCCCAACTGCAAAAGGTTTCCCCATACCTGCTTTAGAGACTTCTAAATTCATCACATGCAGTTAATCATATAAAATGGAGGGTCTCCACCCCCATCGCTCAGCCTGGACATTGAGGTCATCTTCCAAGGGTCTTCAGCTGGTTCCTTCACCACAAGATGCGAAGTTACAGGCAGAGGGCCTTCTTAGTAGTGGCATGCTCCCTGTGGGACACCCTTCAGATGTCAAGGAGATAAAGAATTACACAACCTTTAGAAGACACCTGAAGGCAGCCCTGTATCAGGAGGTTTTTAATGCTTGATATTTTTATTATGTTTTTAGATATGCTGTAAGGCACCCAGAGTATGATGTAGGGTGTAATAATAATAATAATAATAATAATAATAATAATAATAATTGTCAGGGACTCAGGAGCAGGAGCACTGGGGAGAGAGGAAATGGAGAGCGAAGGGGAAGAATCCGAGGGCAGCGTAGGGGAGTATGACAGTGGCCCGAGAGATTCCATGAGCTTCTCCAGCGAATCAGAAGATTCCCAGAAGGGGGCGCCGATGGTCAGGGCAAGGGGGGTCCCAGGGGGGACGCACCAGAAACAAGGAGCCAGAGGGGAACCCCAAAGCAGCAGTGGGGGTTCGGGACCAGTTTCCCCACCAGAGCGTAGTGGGGGGGAAGAGTCACATGTGTCAGGGCCAGCGTCTCCTCCAGCGGGGAGAGAGAGTGAGTCAGGGCTGACCACGCCTCCAACGGAGGGGAGGTCAGTTGCAGCTAGCCCCCCCCCCCAGAGGGGGAAGCAGTGACAGCAGCAGCAGTGAAACGGTCAGGAGAAAAGTTACCGGCTGGGCGCGTGCGCCAAGTTCAAATGTACAGGCGCGGGGAACAGCAGGAGACCCGGATGGGGAACCAGCTCCTAAAGCCCGCCGGAGGGAGGGGGGAAGGCTCAGGGGACTCAGCGTCAGAAGAGTATAGAAAGGGCGAGACCCCAACGGCCAGGCGGAACCAGAGGCGGAAGGAACTGAGGAAGAGGTGGAGCAAGGCTAGAATCTTAAATTGGTGTCAGGGGGGAGGAGACTCAGATGGAGCATCAGCGGTCTGACAGTTGAGACGTAGAGCTGCGCGCTGCGGCTCTGGAAGTGAAACTGAACTTCAATAAAGACTTTTGTACTTAACAACGAAGCAGCGTTGGTCCTTTGTGAGCTGGGACCTTGGGCAGCTGTGACAATAATAATTTCAGATCCCTCTTATCTAGCAGGGTGGGTTGTGGCTCATTTGTAGAGCATGTCAGGAGTGGAGGATGCTCTCTTCCCCCAGTAGCATCAAAGGCAAGAAGAACAAGCAAGTTCATATTTATGGTTTTTATTCAGTCATCTGGTTGCAAGACAAAGAATCCATGTCTCCATGCAAAGGAGACAATGCCTACTCTAAGACCCTCCTCTTCCGTCCCCAACAACACCCTGAGTACCAGGAGTCACACTCTTCCGCATTCTCTGTTCTTGAATGTGGAGTGATTGACTGGCCCTTGGAGAAAGAGGATCTCCCGGAATCTTCAGGGAGGTCTCTGCTGGCTGCTCTCTCACTACCACCCCCCCATCTCTGTCAGGAGTCCCGGTTCCCGTTTTGATAACACAGCAAGCGTAGTAAATTAAAAAAGAAGATTTATTGCAAAAACAGAGTTCTCCGGATGGCTCTAACAAGCCTCCAGTCTCATCAATCATGATGACCCTACTGAGTTTTCCTTCCGGTTTCAGAAGATATTGAACTTTCTCACTTTGTGCCTTTTGACTTGTTTCCGGTCTAACAGCCCTCCCCTTAGCCTATTCTTAGTAGTAGTAGTAGTAGTAGTAGTAGTAATAATAATAATAGTAATAATAATAATAATTTATTTATACCCTGCCATTCCTGGTTTAAAAACCGGGCTCAGGGTGGCTAACAGCAAATATAAAACTTTGATTAAAATGTGACTTAAACACAGCATAAAACAGCATAAAATACAACATAAAATGTAGCATCAATATCAATAAAATTCAAAAATTCAGGGGTCATGGGATGGGGTGTGGACCCAGTCAGTAGACATCAAATGAGCACCAGGGCTAACTGGCCAAGTTGGTCCTACGAGGGTCAGCAAGGAGACCAGGGAAGAATTTAAATGTGGGGTCCCAGAAAGGGTTTCTTCATAGAAGAGGAAAGGGGAAAGGGAATAGAGGATCAGGCTAATTCAAATTGAAGGCCAGGCAGAATAGCTCTGTCTTACAGGCCCTGTGGAAGGAGATCAAGTCCTGCAGGGCCCTAGTCTCGTGGGACAGAGCATTCCACCAGGTTGGAGCCATCACCGAAAAAGCCCTGGCCCTGGTGGAGGATTGGCCCTTAGGTGAGATTGACTTAGCTCTAGGGTGGGGGAGTTGGCACTCGCTGATGCTCAGCCTGCCTAGCAGTTAACCCTCTCTGTTCCTGGCAGGTTTCTTCAGCTTGTTGCAAACCTTCACTGGGATCTGGTTGCAAACCTTCAGAGGTGGCTGGCTGTAAACCTTCCCTGGAGGCTGGCTTGTTCATGACAATCTTGTAACTTCATTTAGCTGTAATTCAGCCCTGTCTCCTTCTCCTCTTCAACCTGCTGGAGACAAGGGGGGAAACCTTTCCCCCCCTCTTCCGAGAGGGGCTGAGCAGACCGAGGTGACACTTCCCAGCCTTCCTGTTCAGTCCAGTCCGTGACAGAGCATGTGCCTTCCATCTACAAGGTCCATGGTTCAACCCCAAGGTTCAGTTCCCAGAAGCTTCAGGTAGGGCCAGGTGAAACCCCTGGAGATCTGCTACTAGAAGATTGAGCTTGATGGACTCAATATGAATAAATTCCTGTGTTCCTTATAATTTGTTAATTTTGAGGGTTTTCACCTAAGACAATACAACTGTATAACTTTTTTTTTTTTAATGTGGGGAGGCAAACTGCACTGCTTTATTAAGGATAAGAGAAACATGATTTTCAACACACATCACTTTTAGCATATAAAAAGGGCTATATCCACTCTAATGAGCTGTACTGTAAATGCTAAAAGGATTCCATTATACATGGAGGTAAATGTTTATAGCTAAGTAGAGAGGACACAATATATTTGTGCAAATAAAACTTCTTTAAAATACCTAATTACTCAAGGAGCTGGTTTATCCCTCTATGGTGAATTAATGTTCATACTGAAATCCACTTTTATTCAATTCAGTTTAAAATATTATCTATTTCAGAACAGATTGTGTAGAGTAAAAGCTATGGACATTTGTTTGTCTCCATGTGGACATCATAATCCAGGGACTCAAATATCATTATTGTTGACTTTGCTAAATTTGAAACTCTGGATAGGAATAAGCATTGTGATCCCTAAGCCAAGGAGAAAAGAAACTATACAACCTTTAGAAGACATCTGAAGGCAGTCCTGTTTAGGGAAGTTTTGAAATGTTTAATGTTTTATTGTGTTTTTATGTATGTTGGAAGCTGCCTAGAGTTGCTGGGGCAACCCAGTCAAATGGGTGGGGATATTATTATTATTATTATTGAATAGGAAGTCCCTATTTTCATCAGATAATTTTTGGAGGGTATGCCAGGTGGAGAATATGCCTGTGTGGACCAGCCTTCAGTCAATGGATTATAACTCACTCCCCCATGATAAAAGGGACCACAATGAGCTCCAATGTCTCAGAGCAAAAACTATGTCGATGATAGGATAAATATGGCTTTCTGGTGTAATATGTAGAAGTCTCCTCCATGTTTCATCCCAGCAGTTCTAGCAACTTTGACTCCAACCCAGTTCCAGCACAGATTTTATTAGGACTCTGTCTGTCTCCACCCAAGCTAGACTGAATCAACTGGCCATGAAAGTTTCTGATAGGCCACAAGTATTTGTTTATATGGAAGTTGTTTTAGTAAAACCATACTCTCAGTAGTGATCTGTGGGGTGATGAAGGTGTGGCGGTGTTGCACACCTGGCTTCTGCCGCTGTCATTTCCTGGGAGTGGGAGGGCTTAGATGTGAGGCAATGTGGTGTGGACAAAGTGCCTGTCAGGAGTTCAGCCTACACTCGAGTAGGACCCTGGCAGAAACACACGTCCGACTGGCATGTTCCCTCCCTCCTGGTTGATCATTTGGGAGTTTCATAAGCTTTCTTCAACCTGAACCGACACCGGCACACTTAGGGATCCACAGAGTTTGCATGACAGACCTCAGCAACTCAGCATTTTGGCTAATCTACTTTATTTACATATAAACACACACGGAGCACTGCAGCATGGCTCCCTGTCTCTCTAGCATCAGACAGCAAAGAGAAAAAAGAACAAAGGACAATAGTCCCACTTCATGGAACACAGTAACACATCACTTCCCACACTTCTCATCACTTCCCACTCTGTGGAGTCAAAACATACACCGTCATGTGAGAAGACGGCAATCCCATGACTGCAATCATAGATAAGGAATTCTAACATCCTCCCCCAATTCATGATCTGTGTTGCGGTCATCAGAATTCTAACAGTGCCAGGAGGGTCAGATTCATGGCAGGTTTATCCAGCCATTCCTGCCTTCCATTCCAGCTATCGTGACAGTTGTGCGATAAAGAACAACGTTGTGTTCGGCCTTTGCATCAATGTTAAGGGAATTGAAAAACCATAGGACACTCTATCCCATTCTACTGCTGCTTCTGTAATACCCCTTGAGGACATTAAAAAAGTCACTTTCCAGGAAGGACTTGCATCCATCCTGACAGCTGACATCATCCCTCTGCAACTTGTGAATCACTGCTGTCTTATAAAAACTCTAAGGTTGCAACAGCGTCCCGTAAATGAAACAGTTTCTCAGAGCAAAACTTCCCAGTTTCACAGACAACCAGGCCTTAGCAAATTTAGGATTTTACATACTAACGTCAAAATTGTTCTCTAATTAGAAGCTAGAAGGCAGTCAATTTCAAGTTCATGGAGCATGGATTATGTGCATTTTGCTGCACCATTTAATAATGACAGCCATAAGCTGACATGTTTTGTTTTAGTTGCGGCTTCCAGATGGCCTCCACATATCACATTTTATTCACCCTGCCTTGATGCAGGCAGCAGTAAGGAAATCTCTTTGAAAGGAAAGGTCATATTTGTCTCCGCTTATGATGAATATGCTTTCTTTCAGCATACTAGCCTTCCATTTTAATTTCTCATGAGTGTTTCCTTTGCTAACGTTTCCAAGCACAATATTCTAATATTTCTAATATATCTAAGCTTAATATTTCTGATCTTGGATATGCTCACCTATGTTTTCAACACATTGATATTTTCCTTTGGAGGAGTCAAAAAGCACAAGCTATCCTCCCTGGGGCCCACCTGCGTACAGTGGGGTGGGTTGGCATATTAATGGAACCCTCTGCTAACTCCCCACCCCTTCTTCAGCCAATGCACACACTTCCTATTGTGAGCATCAGTGAAATACACAGAAACAGAGGGAACCACCTTGTACTGAGTCAGAGCAATGGAGCAGCATAGACAGTATTGTCTATACTGACTACCTTGAGATGCCAGGGACAGGACCTTGGACTGCCTTGTTGTTGACATTCATCTCTCTCAAGAGCAATGAAGTGCACCTCCAGGGATGTAGTCAAACCACTGTGTTAACAGCTCCAAGGTGACCTCCCCGGGTCACAAGCCTGGGCAGTGTGTATGGAGGACCTTGGCTGCCCTGATGACAAGACTCCTCTCTTGACCTTGCTTATGTGGTCCAAAGGAAAGCAGAGCAATATGTTTGGCCCCACCTTGCCTGCAGGAGTTGCTGGAGGGAGGCGTACAGGGCACCATCCCACTGTGTTAGGAACTCCACTCCAGATTTGGGTTTACTCTTTAGCCTTTTCTTCTCTTGAAGATAAACCTAAATGCAGTTGAGATTTGGGATATGAGTTTCCCCTTCTCCTAGAGAGCCTACATTCCCAGGTTGATGAGCCCTATCTGGCCCTCACTTCCTTCTACAGCATATGCAGAAACTGCCTTCATGAGCATTGGACCCCTATTGGTCTCATCCAGTCAATCCTCCAGACTCTTTCTTCACATGCAAAGCCTCTTACTCACTGATGTTTTGAGATTCATTGGCTACTCTCAGCTGGCTTGGCCCACCAGCCAAAGCCATTGCCAGTGTGTGGCTGCTGTCGCATGCTGAGAGCTTCTAGGAGTACAAAGAGGGGACCAAAGATGGACTGCTTATATGCAAAGTAAATGCTTTACCACTGAGCTATGGTCCCTCTTCATGTGTACTGCTAGTCAGAGATATGGAGGAAGGGAATGAACTTTATAGGGTCCTGTGTGTTCCATCAAGGGTGTGTTGAGATAAGCTCTGCCTTTTAAACAGCTGCATAGCCCCAGGCAGCAGATTTATACTTTTCACCTCAAGGAAGTGTGTGTTCCTACCAAGGCTGAATGAGACTAGCTTCAACTCTTCTGTAGGAAACTGTTAAATGTGCTATTGCCTGGATGGCAATAAAAAAGAAACAACTAAAAAAATAAAACAACAACTAAAAATAAGCTAAACATCACAGTTACACCAAAAATCATATTATAGTATTCACAAAGTACAACAGCATTCATATCTATAAAACAACATTAACAACATTGACAAAATAGCAACAAAACAAGCAAACAAAGCCCTGCTGAATTTGTACACATGCTCTCCCTTCCGCCATGACTCATAAACCTTCATTCTATTCAATGCATCAAAACACACCTGTACATAATGCTCCTGGCAGCAATTCCCTTCTGAAGGATCCTTGCAAGGGAGGTGGTCAGCACAAAGACTCTCTTTTATGCTTTGTGCTTCATAACAATGTGTTGTAATATATCTTCTTGTAAGCCACATGGTAAAGATTTGGATCCCGAAGGTGAGATATAAGTAATTGTAGTAAAGCCGAAAGCTACCACTCATTATCAAAAGGTAAAGCCATCTTTAATAATTCCCTTTTCATTCTCTTTCATAGTATCAGAACCAAAGCTGCTTCAGAATATGAAAGGAAACAAGTGTACCTTTAACTCCCAGCACCAACAATTAAAAGGTGCCCTCACTGATTAAAATTGACAGCCACCAATCAATCAACTAAAGCTGTAGTTGATTACTCTACCAATTGAAGCTTGTGGCTCTAATTAAAATTGGCATGCAGTATAATGAGAAGCAATATGTTACAATGGCACACAGTCATGCTGAAAAATGGGACAGAGAGGTTTTTGAGAATGAATAAACTGACTGAGGGAGCTTTACCTAAGTAGTAAGTATGTTTGTATATGGCTATCGGGCTCATCTTTGCTCTGCATTTCTAGGCACAGATCCAGGCTTTCCAGGTATATATCCATCACCATCATCAATGGTGTCTCCCAAAATTTTTACACATCACTTGAGAAGACAGGCGAACTAATATCAGTGTACTGGAAGAAGCAAAGACCACCAGTGTTGAAGCAATTATTCTTCAACATCAACTTCGCTGGACTGGTCATGTTGTGTGGATAAGAGAAACATGATTTTCAACACACATCACTGTAACTTAATTGTATGAAATTTGCATGCAGGAGGTCTCAGGTTCAATCTACAGCATCCCTTGGGACAGACACTAGTCTAGAAACTCAGAAAACCATTGCCAGTCAGTGCTAAGTTAGATGGACCAGTGTTCTGACTCAGGGTAAAGCAATTTCCTATGTTCCCTCCAATTTTGCATTAAGCACAATTCAGTAATAATGCTACAAATTATTCATATGATGAAGGAAGGAAGGAAGGAAGGAAGGAAGGAAGGAAGGAAGGAAGGAAGGAAGGAAGGAAGGTGTCACCACATTCCATGCACTGGAAACCCTTTTTTAATGTCATAATTGTCACTCCTGCATTATTTCCTACTTAGGTTGCCCCCCCCTCTCCAAACCTGCATGACTATAAATCCTCCTTATGAGCTTACCGACTTTCATTTCCTCATACGGACTGTAAACTCATGCATTCAATATATTACATTATGGTAAAACCGAGTCTCTAGCCAGCTTGTTCTCTGCTAACTGACAGACAGCAAATATTTAACGACTTCATTATTTTACTGTTTGGGAGCACAATATGTCACCTCGACTGTAAAAATTTGTTGTATACCTCATTAACGGTCATATCCGGGGTTTGTTAAAGAGCATGCCTGGGATGTAAGTACCAAAAGCTCATGCACATATAACACCACAGCAGCAAACTCAAGCAGATGCAACACTATATTCAACTGCACACATAGACTAAGAGAACCTTTCACAGATGGAGGGCATGTTTGTGTGCTACCACCTGAATCTGCTTCCTTTACCTTGCCCTCCAGTTAGGAGATGGAGAAGCAACTGCCAGGTCACCTGTACCCTGTTGTTGTCCTGGGTGGCAGCCATAGCATTAAGCTTTGAGGGAAAACAGCTGAGTCTTGTTTGCCCTGGAAACGACTTCTCGTGAAGCCATGTTGTTGTTGTTGTTGTTTAGTCGTTTAGTCATGTCCGACTCTACATGTCCCCATGGACCAGAGCACACCAGGCACTCCTGTCTTCCACTGCCTCCCGCAGTTTGGTCAAACTCATGCTGGTAGCTTCGAGAACACTGTCCAACCATCTCATCCTCTGTCGTCCCCTTCTCCTTGTGCCCTCCATCTTTCTCAACATCAGGGTCTTTTCCAGGGAGTCTTCTCTTCTCATGAGGTGGCCAGAGTATTGGAGCCTCAGCTTCAGGATCTGTCCTTCCAGTGAACACTCAGGGCTAATTTCCTTCAGAATGGATAGGTTTGATCTTCTTGCAGTCCATGGGACTCTCAAGAGTCTCCTCCAGCACCATAATTCAAAAGCATCAATTCTTCGGCGATCAGCCTTCTTTATGGTCCAGCTTTCACTTCCATACATCTCTACTGGGAAAACCACAGCTTTTACTATACGGACCTTTGTTGGCAAGGTGATGTCTACATGCCAACAAAGCTTGGTGTTGTGGGGGCTAGTAGGAAGAAGATGCCATGAGTTATTCTTCCATCTCTACCTCTTTTTCCTTCCTGGGACAAGCTTCTCTGTTCACTTGAGGACTTGCCCCATTATTACTGACATGTCCTTTGTACAATCACCTGATTTAGAAGCAGTAGCAGTGGGGTGGGATGGCAGTGGCATCTACTGACCTCCTATGCTTGATGTTGCTGTGGCTTGCCAGGAAGGAGAGGGTGCAAATGCACCTGTGGAAGCACCTCTTTGGTTCCAGAAAAGACCATGATCAGCTGCATTTGTTGCCAATGAGCTTCCAGGCCACAGTGTGCTGGTTTGAACCTTTAGACTAGAGCACTAAACAATTTGAGCAAGGAGTACCTCACCCTTCTAAGGCCTGTCAAAGAGGCTCTCCTTGTTCGTCCACAAACTAAGTCAGCAAGATTGGTAGGCCTAAGGGAGAGGGCTTTTTCTGTGGAACATTTTAGCTGTTGACATCTGGAAGTCCACCCACTCCAGTTTTTAGACAAAGTTGTTCAGCTGCCAGGGGTCGGGCAGCTTTTATTGCTTATTATATGAACTGTGCTTATATAAATTGTTATCCTAATTGTGCATTGGGAATTTTGGGGAGACTGTTTTATTCTGTGCTCTTATTTTAATCTAGAAGTCGCCTTGGAGCATATTTATTCAGAGGTTATTTAGAATTTTATTCTCAGCAGGCTGCAAAGGTGGAGAGAGACTTCTGGTCAGGCTTGACCTCAGATGGATGGAAAGGACAAAGAGACAAATAGAGTGGCTATAGTTTGGGGTGTAGGCCCTTGAATCCCTGCTTTGCAGTGAATCTCATGGGTGACTCTTAGTAAGTCATCACAGCCCTACATAAATGTCAATTCTAGATAGAAATGAAACATGGAGGAAGTTTAGGAATCAGGCCTTTTATAAAGACTTTCTGTTGAAAAAGCACATTGAATGTGTTGAGGTGAAGGGTGAAGCTGGTGGACATCTCGATTTCCACCCCCTATTTATTTGTGTTCAGAATAATAACATTCACAAATAATCTTTCCTGCTAGTGAAGGTAAAGAAATGTTCACACAGATGATATCCTGAGCTTCAGCGGTGGAATGAAAGACACCCAGAAAGTTTGCCAGAGACATTAATAGAAGAACAAGGTGTCCTGGCTCTTTTAATTGCCTGCTGAAATATAAAAAAGATAGCAATGAATCAATGACAGGAAAGGTAAAATATGAATTACTAGATCACATGAAAAGAGATAAATTAATAGAGCCATGCACATAATTAAAATGCATATGGGTTTTAAAGCTACATTTCTTTTACTTTTGAAATAAGTATATAGTGCCCTTCCAAAACAATTCAAAAGGTTTTTACACTTTTGTGTGTGTGTGTGTGTGTGTGTGCGCACGATCTTGATTTTTGACTCCAGTATTCTCTTTTGCGTCCCATTAGCTAGATAGCTCATTTGGTTACAGTGGGTGTGCTGATAAGGCCAAGGTTGCAGGTTTGGACAGCTGCATATTCCTGCATTGCATGGGATTGGACTAAATGATCCTCAGGGTGCCTTCCAACTCTATGATTCAAGATCTGCCTTAATCCTAGTCCCTTAACATTCAGGCACACAACTGTCCATTGTCTCAGCGTTCAATTCCCTCTGCTTGCCAGTACACAAGACTGCATAAGAGTTGCAATTTGGAGTTTGGAAACTCAAGTTGGTGATGAGTCTCCAGGGTTGTTGTTGTTGTGTTTTCCACCTATCACACACTGATCCAAATACAGCAAACATAAAAAGAGCCTGCTGGACCAGGCCAATGGCCCATCTAGCAGCTGCTATCGATTGCAGCTGCAGTATGTGTGAACGGGAATTTGGGTGAGCACTTCCAAGGCATCTTTTGAAGTTGAAGGTTTGCATCCTTAGATCTGTCCCCTAAACCTATGGAGCTAAAAGGGATAGGGGACAGGAGCTCTGCTTAGGATTTGTCTAACTTGCCCATCCAAATCTACGAGGCTTGCATGGACCAACATGGGGAGCCCTCCCTCAGTCTTGTGACTTTAGGGACTTTAGGGCTATCAATGATTATCAGCCAACAATATAGGGGCCCTGAGCTAGGGACTCCTGCTTAGTCAAAAGGCTGATGCTGAAAAAGGAATGTATTGATGCTTCAGAATCAACAGGGACATGCACTGTGTAGTATTCTTGTACACTACATCCCTCCAGGTGTTGTTTGACTACAACAACAGCCATCCCTGTTCATGCTGCCTGAGGCTGATGGGAGCGTTAGTCTAATGGCATCTAGAAGGCTGCAACATTTCACAGCTTTGATGCACACCCTGTGGCATGCCATGTTTCTCCATCACCACAATATCCCTTCAGCCGCTAATAGGCAGACAAAGCATCAGAAACAGTCTTTGTGAGATAGTCAATCTGTTAGAAAGTGCCTTTTAAAGGTGTACTTTTTAATTTACAAACTGTGCTTGACAGATTGTGCACAGTTGCCAAACATTAAAATGATGGTGGTGATGAGTGCTATATAGAAGTGCATTGTTCTTTTAATGCGGCCTTTTCTGAAGAAGTGATACGTCAACTCTTTCCTCGTGGAGTTTGACGGGTCTTTGTCTCTGAGAACCTCCTGTAGGAAAACCCTTGCACCATCTGCGCTGCAAACTCCACATCTCAGGGTTCCTAGAGGCAGAGATCAACTTGTGACCCTTCCAACTTTAGTTCCTACTCCTGTCTTCGTTTGACATGTCTGGTATTTCCTTAGGCATTTATCACAGCTGTCATCCTAGTAGCTATTCCAGATGCCTTGAAGGAAGAGGGGAAAACATAGGCACACACACTGTTCTGACTTGAGGGCACACCTCCTGCAAACTTTCAGAGATTGTATCCAACTTAGGATGGGGTTTTGTTTGTTTGTTTGGCCAATCTTTGAATAGGGAAAGCTTTTCATTCTACCCTGAGGAGCAGCTTATTATGTCACATACACCACACTTTGATTTAGGCCTGCACAACCTGGGACCAACAGCGTTGGTAAGCTGGAATTTCTTAGACATGTTTTCTGAAGGAAAAAAAAATTGGCAGTTCCTTCCTTTTGTCTCCTCCACCTGTAGAAAAAGAAAGCTACTTTGCAGAATGTTCTCTAAATATTCCTCACCATTTTTGGCAGCTGGTTTCACCACCACATACATGCACAACACCATGGCCAGACTGTCAACACAGTTGCAGCTGTTGCCAAGTGCAACAGCCGCAACAGAAACCAGCAACAGAAACCCACAAAATGGAAGGAAGAAACTGCCCTGCTGCTGATTATTTTCAAAATAATTGAAAAATGCAGCTACCGCTGGAGAAATTCAATGCGAGCTGCCTCCCACCCTACTCTGATCATGAACAGAGTGGACAATTTGGAGGTGGAATTTCACACACAGCTCTACTAAATGCAACCCCCTAGTCCTCTATGCTAGCCTCCTGGTACTTGATTAAGCCCCCTTGATTTTGTAACTGAAGGCTGCTGGCAAACCCCAGAGATTTATGAAACCCCAAATTCCTCATTCTGCTGTGTTCAGGTTAGTGCGGTCACATGTCATGCAGGCATGTGTTGAAACCCCTCGTTCAATTGATAAAAGGATTATATAATCTTCCATCACAGCTCTTCACTGTAAATCCATATGCAAAACACCCAGTAGCTTACACTAGGTTCATATAAGAAAGGTGGCAGGTCTGATCCAGGCTTTCAGAATTCTGCTTACAGAATGCTCCTGCTGGAATAGCAGGTGATTTCTCTTGTTCTGTGGGACACAGGAATGTAGGGTTATAGCATACGGATGGGAGCACTGACTGATTGCAGTGTGAGATTGGGTGGGAGGCACATCTGTTTCTTCCTGCAGTCTCTTCAGATGACCTCCTCCTCCTCCTCCTCCTTCCTCACCTTTTTCCATGACAGGGACTCAAATGCAGCATTCCGCTCACTTTCTCCATTCTAAACTAGGCTGATTAGGATTTTGATTAGCCACGGGACATCATTTTTACCCGCGTAGTATCACTTTGAGTAGTGATTGATTCTGATTTGGCAGCTTTGTTAACGCAGTTTTAGTGCAACAGGAGCATTGTGCAGGCATCTGAGGAATGGTGTTAGAGTACCCTGGAAGGGTTGAGTGGATCTGTCAATCCAGGTTACTCTCAGTTTCTCAGTTTCCCATTTCCACATCAGTTTCCAATTTTTTTTATTAAGGGCCTCGTGAAAATTCATCACCATTTGGCTGCAAATGTCTCATAATATACATGTTTGCAAAACAATTCTCGCTAATATAATGCATGTTTTTCTATGTTCTTTTCACTGATATTGTGTTTTTAGTCGCACTTCTCATTTGCATTTTGGTAGATGTTACTTGGCTGGAGAACTGCATTGCAATTTTGGTATAATTGCAAATTTTGAAGGATGGCTATCCAGTTCATGCATTGCTTCAGAAAGTGTAAATTAGGCAAGTTCATTCTTAAACAAAAACTGGATAGAATTTCTCCCCAGCCCCTGTACCTGGTAAGCACCTGGAGACTGAAGGATGCTTGTTCAACCTCCTTCCCATTGCCATTTCCCTCAAAAGGACTGGAATAAAGGGCCCCTCAAGGCCATCAAATGATGCCCAGCAAAAGTGGTTGTGGCAGACAGGGGCCCATCAGCTCATCTTTTGCTGGACAGACTATGAAGGACACATATTGACAAGACGATAATATTGGTAATGCCCATCAGCAGGAGACTTCCCAATAAGTCTAATGGTCTCAAGATGGTGCCTGCAGTTTGACTTATTTGTCACGTATGTTGCTGAGCCTGTTGATTATTTAATAGTTGTGACTTCTAGCCAAATATATCATCTTGTGTCTTCATTCTTGGTTGGAAGAAAGAAAACAAAAAGCCTGGAGCAACTTATGCTAGGCTGCCAATAGTCTCCCAGTTATTTCCAAGCACATGTTGGAAAGATACATGGGCACATTACAACATGCACATATCCAACCTTGCAAAGGCATTGTGTATCCAAAACATGTTGAAATCAGCCTTCTTTTTCTCATCCAAGCTCCAGCAAAACACTCTGAAATGGCTAAAAGTAGCAAACAGAACTCTGTTTGAAAGCACTGACAAATATATGAGCAAGATCGCTTTGGCCATGGTTGTAGAAGAAGAGTTATGGATTGGGCATTATGGAAATACAATTTTGCAGTACAGTTCTGTTCCCATTTCAGCCACATTGCTGCAAATTGGCCACCATTTGCAGTGATTTTCATAAACGGCCAGAGTCTCTCTGCAAGAGTGTCCATCAACAACCTAGTTATATTTAGTGTACCAGTCGTTAAGGCAGCTAGGCAGCACTCGAATTTGTTGCCAAAGGGAGATCATTGTTAAAGATGTGGTTTTACGCAGGGATTTACTAAGGATCGAAAAATGTAAAATAAATAAATTTTGCTAGGCAAATAGGGGAAGCTGTTAGTTTATTATCTTTTTATAACAATATTTTATTTGCAACACTAACAAAGGTATTTAAAAGATCCTGACTTCTGCTACTGTTACGCCAAATGAAGCTACCTTATACAAAGTCAAATTATTTTTCCCATCTAGTCCCATATTGCCTTTTTTGACTGGCAACAGCTCTCCAGGTGTTTCATGCAGAAGTCTTTCCACATCACCTGTGAACTGTTCCTTTAAATTGGAGGTGCCAGGGATTGAACTTTTGAATGCAAAGCATGCCCTCTGCTACTGAGATACCTGCTTTTCCCAAAGAGCAAGTTCTACACTGAAGGAGACACTCCCCAGGGGCAGAGGAGAGAGAAAAAGGCTACGGAGTGGTAAAGATAGAAGTTTAATATGCATAAAATATAATGTTTGCATGTGCTGTGTTTGAAAATCTTTTGCAGAAAGAAGTTTGCATGGAGCACAGAAAGTTTCACTCTGGCAAGTATGGCAGAAAAGGTTAGATGTTTCCATTTCACAGTCTTTAGGCTAATTGATGGCTCATCCTGGAAACCGGAGCTTCAGATCTCTCACAGGAGGAAGGTGAAACTTGAGACCACAGTATCTGCATCAGTGATGGAGCCAGCAGCAACAGTAGCTGTAGTGGCTAAGCTCCAAGATGATGAAAAAGCAAGTTGCTTAGGAACTTGCTCTCTGGGACCAGAGAGAGGATAGTTCATAGAATCTCAGAGTTGGAAGAGACCCAAGAGTCATCTAGTCCAACCCTCTGCAATTTAGGAATCTCAGCTGAAGCATCCATGACAGATGGCTGGCCAACCTTTGCTTAAAAACCTCCAAGGAAGGAGAGTCCACAACCTCTCGTGGGAGTCTGTTTACTGAACAGTTTTAAGGATTTAAAGAAGATGGGACCACATTGCTGTTAAAGACCAAATGGGTTACTTTGTAAAGTTTGTTTGTAACTATTCTAAAACAGTTTCCAGTAAAGCTTTGAAACTCGTTCTTGTGGAGGAGAGAATTCATGACTATTCTGCCCTAGGGCTGGGCAATAGCAGGTTTTCAACATTGTGATGTATCACCAGGTCAACATTGTGATGTTGTGATACATCACAATGTTAAAAAGGAAGCAGCATCGGTCCTGGCCCTGCAAGGCACTGGGGTGAAGCCACAGCCACTCCCTCCGCTGCCAGAAACCGGCACAGGGAGAAAGGAGGCAGCCTGCCCGCTTGGCTGGAGAACGAAGGCAAGGTGTCACCAAATAACTTGGTTTTTCTGACAACTGGAGAGGACTTTCAATAAGACACGTCGGAGACCAGATCTTGGTTCACACACCTTTCATGTAACATTTCAAATAGTCAAGTATACATTAATACATTGGTACCAAGAAGGTCAAACACTCGCACATTCATTCATCCATACTCACAAGGCCCTTCATGTGGGTTGATCATGCCTCACGCAAGAGCTGTGGGTGTCAAGCTGTAGCTCTAGTCCCAGCACACTGAGGGCATGCAGAGAGTCCTTTTTATAGTCTTCTTCCCCCATTGCCTTCTGTGGGCTGGCTTGGAGAAGGATTGAATCTCCACTGCTCTCCTCCTGCTTTCCTCCTGGACCACCATCAAGACAATGCTTTTCAGTCGTACCTCAGAGCAGACAGACAGTATGTTCCATACCTTTATCTCATGTCCATGGCCCATTGCCAGTTCCTCCCTGTTTTGGTCTGGGGTTTTTTGCTTTCCGTAAAGAACAGCCTAAGACAACACCACAGTCATACATTCCTCCTTGATTTCTCGCTTCGCTTACCGGCATATTGTGCCTTGTGAATTCTCCATCTCCTTTTGGGCCTAATATTCATACTATTCATGACAAAGGTGCTGGCTGCCAGGCAAGCCCCACTTGCGATATACCACTGGGTGAAAATGCCTTTGGAACCTGACCCCCAAACCAGTCCTGGACAATGTATCAATACACCATCCAGACCAGGCTTCCTCAACCTCAGCCCTCCAGATGTTTTTGACCTACAACTCCCATGATCCCTAGCTAGCAGGACCAGTGGTCAGGGGTGATGGGAATTGTAGTCTCAAAACATCTGGAGAGCTGAGGTTGAGTAAGCCTGATCCAGACCTACTCTGCACAAGGCCAAGGTCAGGGATTCTGTTGCAGCAATTCCAGCATGGGCCTCAGTCCTGCCCTACATTATTGGCATTGCTGAGATTCCTAGGCAAGCAACCTGGACCTCGGATAATGACTCCTCTACCTTGGGTGAAGGCTTTGGAGGTATGTATGGGTGTGTAGATACTAGCATACTACATAAAGGTGACATTTATATATGCTGCTCTTCCAACTTTTGCTTCTGGCCTGGCCCATTTCTGCTATGTGGCTCTCAGAAAGGAATGTGTCTGAAAAATACCCCCCACATCTAGTATATAGGATAGGTTTTGTAAAAAAAAAAAAAAAAAATTGCATGCTACATGGGGGATACCAATGGATGTGTTTAAAGTAGGGGTCGACAAACTAAGTCCCGCGGGCTGGATCCAGCCCAATTGCCCCCTGGATCCAGCCCACGAATGGTTCTGCAATTGCCGATTGGATCAGCGCAATTGCCTCCCCCCCCATTTTTTCCTAAGTGCCATTTTTTGCCCTCCCTCCCTCACCCCAGTGGTGCCTCCTCCCTTCCTCTTCCTGGCTTCTCCCCACCCTGCAGAGGAAGAGGGCTGGGCTTTGATAGGAAGCATTACCGCCCACCTGTCGGCCTCTCCCCATGGCCGCGCTGTGGGCTGGAGCTTTGTGCACCTGCTGGCCCCACGCTTGACACCCAGGAAAGCTGGCCCAAAAAGGAGAGGCGCCATCACCGCCACTAGCTCCCAACCACAGCAGAGCGGTGGCGGTGGTAGACAGGGTGAGGGGAGGGGCTGGGAGAGAGGGGGAGAGAGAAGCCCCCTCTGCTGCGTGCACTCCTGCGCACACAGTCTGGCCCACCACTAAGTCTGGGGGACGGTGAACCAGCCCCCTCCAAAAAAAGTTTGCTGACCCCTGGTTTAAAGTGTTACATCGGGCAGGGGGAGTCAGGACTCTGAAACACTTTGCATCATGGCCAAACTATACATGCCATTAAATCAATAATTGGCCCTTGTGCATAAGCTTTTCCTTTCATATATTTCCAGTATGAGGCCCCCGATCTGGTAACGGTCCCTGCATGGTGGTGGTATTTTATTTTTTTTAACTTTTCCTCTGCTGTGGTTCAAATATGAATTTGTCCCTTCATACCTGCAATTTGCACAGGAGGGAAATCTCCTGTTGAGACGGGGGGGGGGGAGCTTTCCCTCCATACAAAATGGAAGTTTTCCCTCCCTCGGTGCTTATTGGGACCACAGGAGGGGGCAAAAGCCCCACCCCTACCCCCCTGCTGATTTGGATCCGAGTTGGGGAGGGCACACTGACAATATCTTATGAAGTAAAAGCTTAGTTCTCAGAGATCAACTTTGCTCTGTCTATACTGGAAATGTTGCTACTATTCTGTTCCAAGGAACTCAGATGCCAGCACCAAGAGATCTTGGTCCTATAAAATGAACGGGCTTAAAAGTAATTTGTGTTTTTTAGGAGGTGAACCATCTAAAAGTCATGGTGCTCAGACGACAAACACCTACAATTCTAGTTTATTGTTTTTCTTGGAAATGCCAAACTCGCGCATGTTTTTAAGACATCACCGAAGCCATATATTTCAGTTCTCTCCTAGGCTTAAACATTTGCCTGTTCCAACTTGTGGTTGATTCTGAGCTGCAAACAGCCTGACAGTGTGGTGCAGCTGTCAAAATAAAAAGTAATTTAAAGTGCTGCAGAGACATAAAACCTAAGCATAAAAAAAGCAGTCCCAAACAATTCGAAGACATGGCAGGCAGAATTAAGCAGAATCCAATTGCAGTGATTCAGATCGAAATGTCCAGTTTATTAAATACTGCTATACTATAGAGCAGCAGCTAAAATTTAGCCAATAAATTTGGAAATATTTGATTCAACTGAGTCAAATATTCCCTGATTTTGATATTCGAAGGCAGCACATGTGTGGCATTTTCTTTCTCTTGCGGTTGCTTCTTCACTTTCTTTGACATCACCCTCATTTACCCACACTTCCACTTAACGATTTGTTTGGGTTGCCAACCCCATCAGATTAAAGAACTGCATGAGCAAATGCAGTTGGCATCACTGAGAATAAAGGAAGAAAATGCACATGGAAGAACATTGTTGATAGATAGTGGATCTTCTTAGCAGGTGTCACCCTCCACACACACAAAAAACACATGCACAAATGTCACCAAATGCTCCCTGACAAACATATTCAAACAAAAACTTGTGCATTTTTATTTTTCGTTTTGATACAGGGGGTGAAATTTTCACAGAAAATGCTACAGTCCTAAACATAGTCACTAGGGAATAAACCCCACTGGGTGCCTACTCCTGAGTAAACATGCATCAGATTGCACTGTATATTTATTAATCTTTATTTTATTTTATGGTCTTCAACTCTAGGGCTTCTTCAGTGCAATTCTGGGGATTCAGAATTCAGGAATCATGTAACAAGCATGATGAGGTTTGCTTATGACATGACATTACTGAGGGCAAACAAAGCACTTGCATGGAGCTTTGAGGCTAGAAGGGGAGAGAATCAATACAAAAAAGATCTCACCCAATAGGTGTGGCTACCAGAAAGGGGTAGTTGCACCATTCACATACCCCCACCTCGCTATTAGAAAGTCTGTGTTGCCAGAAAGCTCCATAACGTAGCATAAAGCTCCACACAGTTAGTTCTTCCTACTGATTTCTTTGTAATTAAACATAACAAAAATTGTGGCTACTCCGGGTCTTGTCTGATGATGCTGGTGCACATTGACAAACCGGAGAATGCCCAAAAGGCAAGTTAAGTCAAAGATGTCACTTCACTGGGATAACAATAACTGCTGCTGCTACTCTTCCTTATGAAGTGACTGTAGACCAGAGAATGGGAAGGTGTGGCCCTCCAGGTGTGATTGTACTCCAACTCCCATCAGCCCCAGCCAACATGGCCAATGGTTAGGGATGGTGGGAAGGGGAGTCCAGCAGGACCTGTAGGGTCGCAGGTTCATCATCCATGCTGCAGACCAAAAGAAGAAGAAGAAGAAGAAGAAAAGAAGAAGAGTTTGGATTTGATATCCTGCTTTATCACTACCCTAAGGATTCTCAAAGCAGCTAACAATCTCCTTTTCCCTTCCTCCCCCACAACAAACACTCTGTGAGGTGAGTGAGGCTGAGAGACTTCAGAGAAGTGTGACTAGCCCAAGGTCACCCAGCAGCTGCATGTGGAGGAGCGGGGAAGCGAACCCGGTTCACCAGATTACGAGTCCACCGCTCTTAACCACCACACCACACTGGCTCCAGAGGTGTAGCATGGGTTGCCATTGCCCGGGGCCGCTTAGAGTGATGAGAGGAATGGAAATGGATAGAGCACACATGCACATTCAGCTACTTAACAGCATCCACAGAGATCACAGTTGCAGAGCTAAGAAAAGAAGAGTCATTCCAATGTCTGGAGAGGTCACTTCCTGGTTTACATTGAGAAGTTTTTTTTTCAATGGACCCCAGTGATGGAAGCATGCAGCTGCACTGTGGCAGCACTTCTTGTTGGAATTTTGCGCTCCTAAGAATTTCACACCTGGGGCAATTATCCCCCCCCCAACACACTATGTCACTGTTGTAGACCATTGTCTTGGGTGGTGGTTGTTTCCCTCCATTGCCTTTGGTTTGGTGGCGTTTTCTCTCCCTGCCCCCCATCTCCTCTTCCCAGCACTAGACACATCGTTTCTGGAACTGTAAATGTCTCATGAAGAAATGTATTGAATCCCAGACTGAAATGCGACTGGTGAGTGTAGCACACATGAAAAATTGAATATGGCTGTATGAAAAATGAGAGAACAAATGAAATGAAGCAGAATGCTCCTTACAAAACAGACATAAAGAACTTAGGATTTGCCAGCTATTGGGACACAGCAAACCCAGGAGGCATGTATGTATGTATGTATGTTTGTATGAATGTATGTATGTATGCATTTTTTTACTTATGGGCACTGCCAAGGTAATTACCAAGACAGCTCAGAGATGTCTCTTGGCAAATGCCAATTTTAGTAGCTCCCAGACTAATTAAGCTGGGAAATGGCCAGAACTCCCAAGTTAAACTGTCTATTATAACAAGTGATATTAGGATTTAACAGTGGCAAAGCAATCAGAGATTATTGCAGTGGTGTCACAGAGGGGGCTCTCTTTCAGATTTCATTCATGGAGAGATTTACTGCAAGGTTCAAAACCATACCCTTGGATATATTCCAGGTCCAGATGCAGTAAGTACTGTAGTGTGTTTTAATAACTATATATATATATATATATATATATGCACAATCCACAGGGGAAGCAGAGGAGGGAACGGCTCATTGCGAACCATCCTGCGATCTTTGGGTGGAGAGTGGTATACAAATTAAATAAACAGACAAAACAAAATAAAATTATGCAAGCAGAAATATTTGCACTGACAGGACTCTGTCGTTGAGCACTGCCCATGGCTGCCAGCCTGCTGTTCTCGTGTATTGCTGTTATGTTTTAATTGTTTTAACCATTTTGCTGTTCATTGCTTTACTCATTACCTGCCCTAGGATCATGCAAAGTCTTCAGCTGCCCCCCCCCCAAATCCCAGGAAGATCACAAACCCTTAAGCTATCGTGGCTTCTTACTATGTCATGCAGAGTCCTCAATTCTGCAAGCGGGAAAGGATGGGGTTAAGGGGAGGAGGTGGTGGCCTGGACCCTCATGGAACCCATGGGGAAGAGGGGGGGCAGGGTGTTGACCATAGAGACTATTTTGCTGGTGCAGAAGTGCTGCCTTGTAATGCTTCCTCTGACCACCAAGGCAGGCTGATGGAAGCCTCATGGTTTCACCATTCTTCTTCTCCTTCTCCTTCTCCTTCGATCACTCGTAGATTGTCTTCCATAAACACGGTTTTAACAGTGAGTCCGTAAGTGACTGTGGAGGCCAATTCGGGATCCACATGTCTCACATATAGCGAAGACATTTGCCGGTATGGTATTGCTACATACAGTGGTACCTCGGGTTAAGTACTTAATTCATTCCAGAGGTCCGTTCTTAACCTGAAACTGTTCTTAACCTGAAGCACCACTTTAGCTAATGGGGCCTCCTGCTGCTGCAGCGCCGCCAGAGCACGATTTCTGTTCTCACCCTGAAGCAAAGTTCTTAACCTGAGGTACTATTTCTGGGTTAGTGGAGTCTGTAACCTGAAGCGTATGTAACCTGAAGCGTATGTAACCCGAGGTACCACTGTACTCCTGTTGGTAACAGGCTTTGGGGCAGCTCAGCCAGCCCCACCCTTTCCCCATATTCCATCGGCAGTGCACATATATAGGGGAATCAGAGAGGGGCACACTGATGTAGGCTAGAATGTCCCAATTTTCATCTGAGGAATGTTAGCGGGTATGGGTCATGAAATGCTGAAAGGTGGGGCAGAAATTGCAATAATAAATCATCTACACCTTTCAGCTTGTCATGGTTGGGTGGGGGTTATTTTTCAGGTTGTACGCTCTGCATTTTTGCAAAGGCCTTCTTTTTTAGATAACAGTCACAGCATGTGATTGTAAATGACAGCGGTCCAATCAGAATATACATTTTCTAGTGCTGTGCACAGAGCCTGGTACTTTGTCCCCAGTAAAACAACTCTCTTTCGGTGGTTAGTTATAAAAAGATAAAATAGTCCATATTGTTTTCAGATCTCTGTTGTGAAGACAGCTCCACCAGCATTAAAAGCTGCTTGGCATGAGGAATCTTGCAAGCAAAAGAAACTACAGGGCATTAAATACACTTTTTTTTGTATTCTTGAAGGATTAATTCATCAAGTACCACTCAGATGAGCTGTTTGGCACAAACAAACGCACACAGAATGAGTTTAATTCCGGGTGTTTTTTTTAAGTTGCCAATTTCCTTTTTGCTTTGTCTCCCCCTTTGTTGGCTATATGTAGAAAAGCAAAGCCTGCTTTTTAGACTTTATTGAAAGCATTCATGTGTAAGCCTCAGCTGAACAAAGATAGGGTTGTAAAACAAAGCACATTGTTCCTGCAAGGCAAGATAATATTTGGAGTATTATAGAGATATCTTAGAAGAAACAAGAGGAAATGGTATTCTTTACTTTAGGGATAGGTGCTTGAAAAGGAGGGAGGTTGTGCAAAAGGCAAGAAGGAATCTACAGGAAAGGCCTGAGTATGCAGCAGAATTTTGTAATTAGCAAAAGCAAGATATGACCTTGCTTGTTCTGTGCACAGAAGCTAGAAAACGTAGCAGGAGCCAAATGCACATAACCACAGTGTCACTGAAAAACATAAAATGAGACTAAACAAATAATGCAAGTTTGGCGGCAAAACCTGGCATGCCGAGAACTGTGTGGACTTTGCCACAATAGACAAGTGGCTTCAATGTGACACTGCTGCCAGCAACCTGACAGATCTCTCACTCAACAGTGTGGACTTCACCACAACAGACATGTGAAGCCGATGAGACACAGTAACCAGCAAAATACAGTGGTACCTCAGTTTACGAACTTAATCTGCTCCGAAGGTTCGTTCTTAAACCAAGGCACGCTTTCCCTAATGAGGCTTCCTGGTGCCGGTGCCCTTTCGCCGTTCAGTTCCGTTCTTAGAATGAGGTAAAGTTCACAAACCGGGACACTACTTCCGGTTTTATGGAGTTCGGAAACCAAATAGTTCGTAAACAGGGCTGTTCTTAAACTGAGGTACCACTGTAGTTTTGAGCCAGTGAGTCTAGATCCATTCTCCAGGGGGATTTATTTATGTATATATTTAGATTACTTATATGCTGCACTTTGCAAAAGCCACAGGATTGTTTATAACAAAATCAAATCAAAGAAAAAGAATCCCTGAAATAGAACAATCCTTAAAACTAACAATATAACAAACCATTAAATAGCAATCATTAAGTAGCAGTAGCATAGCTGTGTGTATCTTTTATCCAGTGTTACGTTTTTAAAAAAGCAAAAGCATGAGGGATTCTGAGGGGGGGCGGTGCTGAATTTTGTCATGGTTTAGAGACCAGATGAATCAAGATGGCAGAATGAAATGTCCTTTGGGCATATCTTTGCTCCTTTTGGCATAGGTTTGACTGCCTCTTGAGATACCATCACCAAACTCAGCATGAAGGTTCCCAGGTGGGGCAGGTGGTATTTGTCAAAGTTTGGTCACCAGGAACTATTTTGTTTCAAGATGGTATTCAGTGACTTTCGCAGGACTTCACCCATTTTTGGGATACGTCCAAATGGCTCTCGAGATATCGTTGCCAAAATCAGCACAGTGGTTCTTGAGGTGGGGGAGGTAGTCTTTGTCAATTTTTGGACACCAGGTGCTATTCTGAATTAAGACAACAGTCCAAAACATGATTTCGACAAGCCTTTGCACAATTTTGGGCATGATGGGTCAATAGGAGATGTAAACAAACTCTTCAGAGTTTAGGTTCATGTGGTTTTCCATAAAACAGTCAGAAAGCACAGACAGTAAAACCTGGCTTAGTTACAGTGCTGAAATTTCACAAATTATAGGGACACAAGAAAGGCTTGTTAGAGCCATGTGGTCTGAATTGCAGTAGGCAGCAAAAAACGCCCTCACAGGTTGAGCTTCTTGGGTAGACAGAAGAGGAGCAATAGGCTTGATTACCTTCCTCCCCAGGTGAGGGAAAGTAACCTAGGTGAGTTTGGCAGGACAGCTTGCTCTATGGTATTAACCCCTTCATGCATTAATTAGACTTAAGCAAGGATACAGGTGGCGCTGTGGGTTAAATCATAGAGCCTAGGGCTTGCCGATCGGCAGGTCGGCAATTCGAATCCCCGCAATGGGGTGAGCTCCCATTGCTCAGTTCCTGCTCCTGCTCCTGCCCACCTAGTAGCTCAAAAACACATCAAAGTGCAAGTAGATAAATAGGTACCGCTCCGGCGGGAAGGTAAACGGTGTTTCCGTGCACTGCTCTGGTTCGCCAGAAGCGGCTTAGTTATGCTGGCCACATGACCCAGAAGCTGTACACCAGCTCCCTTGGCCAGTAAAGCGAGATGGGCACCGCAACCCCAGAGTCGGCCACGACTGGACCTAATGGTCAGGGGTCCCTTTACCTTTAAGTTGGTTATATGAGGCTTGCTCGACAAAGATATGTATGGAGCCTCTTTTCCCATAGAAAATTTCACACACCCCATTAGAACAGTGTTAACCTTACTTGAGATTCCTCTGATGTTTTGTCTGGGCCTGAAATACAATACAAAAAAACAAAACAGCCATCCTAAGGAAAAGTTATTCCCACTCAGACCTTTTGCCCTCCCTCATCACACCAACAAACTGAATCTATTTAGAAAAGAGACTTGTAAAGAGAGAACAATCTATAATATCCCCTTTTCCTCCAAACATTAATTTGCTAGCATCAATATAAAAGGGAAAGCTTTTGACAAGGCCTGGTTTAAGGGCTGTGACTGGAAAGTAATTGTGATTCATTATCTTGCAAAGGAAGTGATTTGTAAGAGGGCACAGAGGGCAAGGCGATGGCTCCTGCAGGCAACTCACCCATTTGCGGGAGCAAATCTCCCAAAGCTGGAAGATTCTGTTCTACTACAGGATCAGCTTTGGAAAGCTGTCAAGAGATGTAAACATTTCCCAGCAAGACATTTTTTTGCACCTGGGAATACAGGTATATTAAGGTATTTTGGCAATTGTTCCCTTAAAAAAGTCTTCAAGAACAGTTTGGCAACTTCTATTTTGAAAGAGGTTTTTTTTGTGAAAAGGAGAATGGGGAAAATGTCAAAGTGAGCTTTTGTTACTTTAGCATAGATGTTGGAATGGGTGTTGAGAAGGTATTTTACTGCCTAAAAAGAATACTAATTGAGTGCTTTTGTGGTCTGTGGATGCAGCAATCGGGGTTTTCTGAAATAAATCTGACTGGCTGGTTTTCCTTTATGAGTCTGTATTGCCACTGCTTCTGCCAGAAAGCTGTTGATCATGTATTCCTGGTCAGTTTGACCCAGACCTTGACATCTATTCTGGCTTCAGTGAAAAATCAGAAGCAACAAAAATAGGCAAGGTATGAACAGCACACTTCTCTTGCAGCACAGATCTCTGCATGCCTACATGAATTCAGTGGGACTTAGGTTTGAGTAGACATGGTTAGGATCACAGCCTTTTCTCTTCCTTAATTTTTCATGTTTACCGTGCCTCTTATCTTGCTGTATTCCTAGGTTGTGTGAACAGCCTCAATCACTCTTTTCTACACCATCCCAGCCCCTTCCAATGAAAGGTATTCTAAATGGCAGACAGTCCAGATTTTTTCAACAAAACATACAGCCTTTTATCATTTAATGAAATAAATAACTACAACAAAGGATGAGATGATAATCATGGATATGATTAGGGTCAGGGCTTTTTTTCAGCCAGAACTCACCGGAACTCAGTTCCGGCAACTCTCAGGAGGGCATCGTTGCCACTATAAGAGAACGAGGGAGGTGTTCTATCAGGGACTGGGCAGAGGAGGAATGGTAGAGACCACTTCCCCATCCTGAGCCTTCCAAGGAGGAGGAAGAGGAGGACAGTATAGATTTACAACAGGGGTTTGAGAGAGGTTGCAGCTCAGAGGCAGCTAAGGGGGAAAACTGGAAAATCATGGGAGACACACAAGAACAGAATGACACATCACTAGAACAGTGGTGGAGGAAGGAGGGTGTGGGAGGTGTGACTCACCCCGGGTGTCATCACTGAGGGGGGTGACAAAATGACAAAGATATGAGTTTTTAAAACATAAAGTTGGGCTCACAAAACTTTTTAGTTCGGTCAACAAATGTAGCGAAATGTGGCTGGCACTGGGCACCACACCATGGGGGCCGACACTTACTGTGGAGCCTGCAGCATGCCCAAGCCACGTGTCACTCCTGGGCGTAAGGTGGTGGCTTGGGTGTCTGAAGGCTCCGCACTGCCTGAAACGGCAGGGTGGGACTCGAGTCTGCCCACCGCCTCTCCCTCAGCCACCCTACAGCTGAGGGGGAGGCGGTGAAGAGGCTCCACACAGCACACCCTGCCCCCATGGGCGGCTCGCCTCACCCCCGGCTGCAGGACACATGCGCCGCACCAGACACCAGAGCAGCTAGTTACGCTGCTGCACTAGAAAGCATTCCAGACCTTCATCTCCCAGAACCTGGCGAGCCTTAAAAGTAGGAGAGCAAAGAGCTCAAAGACAGAGGGCACTTAGGAGCACCCATAGAAGTGATGAATGAGGAAGTGAGGGAGATGGGGGCAGGGTGGAGTTTCACTTGGGACAACACCATTATCCAAGAGGCTGGGTTCTATAGCCTTTCTCTGTAAAGATTGAAATAAAAAAGGACGGTAAGAAATTTTTCTTTGTATTTATACTTTCCTGGGCAACCAGCTGGGAGCCGCTGACAGCATCCTGACACGCTCATGGTGAGTTCCAGCACCTCTTTTTCTAGAAAAAATAGCACTGATTATTATGATACAATTTGGTGGTGCATGTTTAATAATATGTGGTGTGGTGTGTGACTGGATCCTTGAATGACTTAAGGAACGTTTTGTAATCAGGGAGTGTGTGTGTGTGTGTGTGTGTGTGTGTGTGATAGGTTGAGAATGAAAATGAAACATGTTGCCTCTCTATCATTTGGCTTCATAAAGCTTTTACTTCAGCACATCTCTTAGAATGGACCTCTGTTCCCTGTGTTCCACTTGGCATGACTTAACACAACATGGCAGTTTGCCTTTTATGACTGCAGGCAGAACACTCTTGCTCATGTCTCCTTCCATTCCAATAGCAATGTTGCAGAGGTGCGAGGAGCTTGGTAGGCAGCAATTTGTCACTGGATTCAACGTACTGGGCAAAAAAGCCACCCTCCCTGTTTATCTAGGTTAAGCTGTGCCACCACCTCCAGTCTGAGGAGCTGATAAAAGACAAGCCACCAGGATCTTCATTGTGGGTTTACTATGAACAACTGTCCCGCTTTGCTGCCACCACTGTCCACCTCACCAATGAAGCATTTCAAGCTCAGTGGCAGAGGGCGAGGAGAAGGCAAGCTCCAAGGGGAATGGGTGAGGGGCTTGTTGAAGTCCAGGGGGTGGAAGAATTGGTGGCATCTAGTGGGAGGGGGAAGATAGGTGAGGTTAAGGGGGCGCGGGAGACTTTAGTGAAGGGGTAGGGAGTAGGGATCTGTGGGGGTGACCCTCCTTTGTACCTCTGACACTGGGTGCAAAAGAAAAGCAATGGAAGGATCGCAATAGGAGCAGTATGGGGCAGGCTTTGCAACCCTTCCTGTGCTCCAGTGAGAGCCAGTGTGGTGTGGTGTGGTGGTTAAGAGCAGTAGATTCGTAATCTGGGGAACCGGGTTCGCGTCTCTGCTCCTCCACGTGTAGCTGCTGGGTGACCTTGGGCTAGTCACACTTCTTTGAAGTCTCTCAGCCCCAGTCACCTCACAGAGTGTTTGTTGTGGGGGAGGAAGGGAAAGGAGAATGTTAGCCGCTTTGAGACTCCTTCGGGTAGTGATAAAGTGGGATATCAAATCCAAACCCTTCTCTCTCTTTCCATTTCTGACAGCATGTAGCCCATCAGATTGATCTAAAAGTGAAAGCAAGAGGGCAATGTAGATGACCAGAGTTGTGAAAAATTGTCCAAGGCGTTTTTATATACTACTAGAAATATTCCTGAAAACCTATGAGTAGTTTCGGTTCACCTTTAATCAGAACTTGGGGATGCCTGTTATTTTCTATAGAGCAGAAGCAGAAGAAATAAGGGGCATTTATTACACAGGGCTATGGTATCCCTTCCTAATAATGGAGATCCAACACCCTTTTGGCTATATTGTATTGTTATAGAACAAATGTGAAAAGAGAATTGGGCTCTAAATTCTAGCATGAATGCCTTGACCTGGTCTCCTAGACATTTTAAAGACTAAATGCATTTTTCTTTAAAAGCAGAGTCGGTGTCCAAATGATCTTACAGAATGTGTTGAACTGTACCAATTCCCCCACTACACTTAAGTTAAATGGGACTGCAGTGAGGTCAGGAGCCAGCTGCAATTTTCTTCAATTTTTTTATGAGTTAGCTTGAGTTAAGGACAGACTGGCGACCTCACCATTGAAATGTTCTGTTTTTGTTGGTTTGCAACACAGTTTTAATGGGACTTAAAGTCTGAGTTTCAACACCCTGCACCGTAAACAGCTATCTAACAGATGCAATTTCCTGTGTGCAATCAATGTAAAGTTCTTAACCCTCTCCTATTTAGCTAGTAAAATATATAGTTTTAGCTCTAAAATTCTTTATGGGATGGCATCATGAATGGTTCTCTCCCAGTAATTCCATTGGCTTTGATGTCCTCATTAATTTGTGGCTGGAGCTGCGGATGACACAGGCACACACGTATTACAACTGCTAGCAAAAAGCTTTAATACATCTGTAGTAGCAATGGAATGGAATTCAAGTTTTCACTTCCATCCAGTCAATGTGTTGCTTAAACATGTTTATATAAGTTGGGGAAAACATGGCATGATTTTATACTCTAGGCTTAGTGCAACCAAGATAATCCTTAGCCAATGCCAAAAATCAGTTTTATGCACTGAGAAAAATTATGAAAAGCAGTCATAGCGTTTGATTTGGCTGAATTCCTAGTCTTTCTTATTATGAAAATGAAATACTGTATTAGTAAGGCAGGATCCAAACTTTATTTTATTTTATTTTATTTTATTTTATTTTCTTATCAGAACAAGTCATTTCCTCCCAGCTGCCAGATGTAGGAATCCAGTTGAATTATGTTGTGTGAAGAGGATCAACATACCATAGATTTAACTGGGTGCAACAGTTTCAGGCATCTAGACATTCCTTCCTTCCCCAGAGATGGAATTCATTTCATGCTGAGCCCAGATAACGTGGTTTCACACTTCTCCCTGGTGACAAAATCCACAACCAATCTGTCAAGTAACGTAAATGTATGCACGTGTGATAATGGAAATGTAAGCTGAGTGGTTAATGTGCAAAAAAACCTGGTCATTGTGCACATTTGCCAGGCCTTGATCGCTTAAACTCCCTACTTCTAGTCCCTCCCAGCTCATCCCTTCTGCAGACTGCTCTTCAGTGACCCACCACCAGGATCTGGGATCTAAGTTGTCATCTTTTGTGCCCTCCCTGGGGGGTGGTTCCCACCCCTCTTCCTCATCCAGCCAGTCCCAAACATGTATAATGACCAGGAAATGTGTGTCCTTCCCTCTTCATGAACAGATCCATGAGGCCTGCATCTAGTAAGTCATGACCCAGCTTTGTAATCAGCCTCAGAGGCCCTCTCATGAGCTCACTACTAAGAAGGTTTAGACTGGCAGACACTAAGGGCAGGAACTTTTCAATGGTGGCCCATGCTTAGGAAATTCCATCCCTATTCAGAAGGTTTAGAGAACACTAATGTACACAAGGCCCCTATGCTGATGGTTTTTAAATGGGCTTTCAAGATGCCCCCTTCAACTGCTCTTAATTGATTTTTATGCTGGGGTCTTACTCCTGCATGTGCGTTTTTAAGATCATTTCCATAGAGATAGATAGATAGATGATAGATAGATGATAGATGATAGATAGATAGATAGATGATAGATAGATGATAGATAGATAGATAGATAGATAGATAGATTAGATAGATAGATAGATAGATAGATAGATAGATAGATAGATAGATTAGATAGATAGATAGATAGATAGATAGATAGATAGATAGATATAGATATAGTTTGATCCTGCCAATATTGTTTTATCTGCTGCTGCTATAACCCTTTGAGATATTGTCCTTTTAGATGGATTAGTGTGCTTTGGATTACTTATGGCTTGCTATTTGAATGGCTTAAATATTATACATCACCCCAGAGGGGTAACCCTGTAGAGCTGACCAAAAGGATAAAAAATAATTAGCAGCAGCAAACCCTAAGCAAACAGAAATAATGCCAGTCTCAGAGGCCTCTGGTATAGGACTATTGTTCAACAGGGCATCTGAGTCAGAGCAGTTTGATCCATAAAGTGCTTTGCAAATAATTCAGTCGGCTACTGATAATTCCGAGACCCAAACCAGTTCAGTAAAGGAAAATGGAATGAAGACAACCTTTGGAATAGATAGAATCTCAACATGATGTCTATCACTGCTTGACAGAGAAACAGCATCAAACTCCTAGAGGGCAATGACATTTTATATGGCTGACATGGAAATGTCTTCATTAGAAAGGAATTTTCAACCATGGAAACAGAAGCAGAGAATTCTAGAGTTGGAAAGGACCCTGAAGATTATTAGTCCAAACACCTGCAATGCAGGAATCTCAACTAAAGCATCCCCGACAAAGGACCATCCAACCTCTGCTTAAAAACCTCCAAGGAAGGAGAGTCCACCACTTTCCGAAGGAGGTCTTACTGTTAGCAAGTTCTTCCAGATGTTTAGTCAATATCTGGGGCACCACACTGGGGCACCCCTTTTCCCAATGATGAGGAGGATCCATTAGTGAGCACTCTTTAGATTTGATCAGTCAACCAGCTACAAACCCACCTAACAGTTACCGTATTTTTTGCTCCATAAGACACACTTTTTCCCTCCTAAAAAGTAAGGGGAAATGTCTGTGCGTCTTATGGGGTGAATGTGTGGTCCCTGGAGCCGAATTGCCCAGGGGCAAAAAGCAGATCGTGCTTTTTATTTTTAGAAAGAGGGAAGGGGGTGTTGAAACAAAGCCGCTTAGCAGCTGATCAGCAAGCGATTGGGAGGAGAGATAAGGGACTCTAGCGATAAAGGAGGCTGCCACAGCATGAACCACAAAAATCAAACACCCACTGTTTCATTCAGAATATTTTTTTTCTTGTTTTCCTCCTCTAAAAACTAGGTGTGTCTTATGGTCAGGTGCGTCTTATGGAGTGAAAAATTTGGTACCTCGTCCAGCACACATTTTACCAGCTTCTCTGCAAGAGTATCATAGGTGACTATCAAAAGCCTTACTGAAATCAAGATCCACTAGGTCCACAGCACACAGAGAAATAGTAAGTTGGTGTTTTTTTTGTCCCCCCCCCCAAGTCAGGACTCTGCAGTGCTTCCAGAATATTGTCTGAATTATAGGTGGAATGTCAGGAGCTGGTGTAAGGCAGTAGTCAAGAATGTATAAGAATATATAAGGCAGGGATTTCCTGCCTCATTTCACCTTAGCCGTGAACATATTTGAAGGCTCTGTATGTCAACCCTTTCTTTCCCCAGCACACTGTGTGTACACACACACACACACATCATAAGGATGTTCTTATGCTGCAATGTGACAACAGAACAGCAGTGTTGGAGAGTGAAGAGGGGGGTGGCAGAGATGGGCTCAGTTCGGCAGGCAGACAGGCAGAAGTGTGACTATGATATAGACAAAGCCACTTCTACCCTTTGGAAGAGGTGGAGTGCGGGCTTCACGGCCCCACCACGCACGCGGCGGCTGGAACCCAGCCCCCGCGCGATTGGGGAGATTCCCAGCCGTGTCACCTCCTGGTCAGCCAATCGGCTGGCTCTGGGAGCGTGGCCTGCCTTATTTAAAGCAGGACACGGCCAGGGATCTCTCTCTTTGCTGCCTGCCAGCAGTTCCTGCTTTTCCCACCCTCCCGCCCTATAAGGTTTTCGTTCCTTGCCCTTGCTATGGCCCTTTGTTGGTCACCGTTGAGGGGCCTGGTAGGAATTTTCCCAGTTGGCAAATTGGCACCAGCCACTTGGTTTTTGCCTACCCCGTAGCAAATTGTCACAACTTTCTTGGCATTGGCGGTGAGGCATTGGTATTGCTCTGTAGATGGAAGAGGGGAGGTAACACCATCACCTGCCCTGCACATTGAAGGGTAGTCTGATAAAGGATTCCGGGGTGTGTGGCCCTGTCTGAAGCCTGGGGAGGTGAGGGCCTAAGGCATGCCCCCAATTGGTGGCCCTGGGGGAGTTCCTAGTTGATGTGCATCAGCAGGACTCCCCCTACTGGTGGTTAACCCTTCACAGACTTCAAGCGAACGGGCTGAAGTCTGATATAGTCGGTTAGGACCAATGCCTAAGCCAATACTGCTCATCACCTGTAACCAATAAAGTTGTGGCTTTATTTAGCCCATTAACCTTAATAATTGTGTTATTTCCACTGGGGGGGGGGACGGGAACTCACCACGCAAATGTATAGGGATAATATAGGCAAAAGTATGAAGGGGGCATGAACAGGGAGTGTGATAGCTCTGTTGGTAGAGTGTGAGACTCAACTTCAAGGTTGTGGGTTTTTGTCCCATGTTGGGCAAAAGATGTCTGCATTGCAGGGATTAGAGGATTCTCAGGGTCCCTTGCAGTTCTACAATTCTATGATCTATGTATGGTTCATTCAATGCTCATGTTAAAAACACTTCTTGCAGAGTCCCAGAGAAAATGAGGCTGGGATGGGTAAAGCTAAAGCTAAAGGACCCCTGGATGGTTAAGTGCAATCAAAGGTGACTATGTGGTTGCCACGCTCATCTCACTTTCAGGCTGTGCTTGTCCACAGACAGCTTTCTGGGTCATGTGGCCAGCAGGACTAAGCCACTTCTGGCACAATGGAACACCATGACGAAAGCCAGAGTGCATGGAAATGCCGTTTACCTTCCCGCCGCAGCGGTACCTATTTATCTACTTGCACTGGTGTGCTTTCAAACTGCTAGATTGGCAGGAGCTAGGGCAGAGCAATGGGAGCTCACTCCATTGTGTGGATTTGAACCTCCGATCTTCCAATCAGCAAGCCCAAGAAGCTCAGTAGTTTAGACCACAGCGCCACCTGCCACACACACACACACACACACACACACACACACACACAAGCCAGTGGGTGGAGCAATAAGTGCATGTTTCCTTTTGTACAGTAGGCTAGTTTCTATTCTACTCACCCCCACTTCTTCCATTTTCAGAGTTCAGAGACAAATTCCACCCAAGGAAAAACACCCAAGGAAAGTGCAAAGTAGTGCTGGCCATGGTTGTGGTCTGGGGAAGAGGTGTGTAGCTAAGGAGGAGGTGCAGCCTTGGTAAAGTCTCAAGAGGCAGGTAGAGAAGCCTGAACAGCTGTGTCTGGTTCCTGGGCTGAAGTTCTCCACGCTTGGTCTCTACCAAACGACTCTAAATCAATAGAAGCCCTTGGTTTTCTTTTGTGTGTTGTAACTGTCTCCAATTTTCTTCCTTCTTTTTTCAGCAATTGCATGGCTGCCCAGAGTGCATGATGAATTTTGTCTGGTAAAGTTGGTGGCCAGCTATGAAACGTAAACCTTCCAAAGTCAAAGCAGTCATATGACCTCCATGATCAATTTCTCGATTTGTGAGCTTGTTTCCTTCTGATGAATGGCGAATCGGCACACATCTTTCATTCGTAATAGCATTGCTGTCCCGACCATTATCAAATGCTTTTACTAAAGCTTGGATTTTTTTTTTTTTGTATTTATTTATTTTTTGAAATTGCAGGAGGCATTTGATTGACTTTCACTCTTTTTCTCCCTTTATAGCAAACTAAATAATGCAAGATTATTGCAATAATGCAAAACTGATGCAATAAAACAGCAATTTTTATTCACTGTGTTAATGATTTGTCTCGCCAAGTTGGTTCGGTCAACCCTCTGGGATTTATTTATTTATTTAAAATTCATTGGCCTTTTAATCCAAGGTTAGCCATAGGATTAACCCACTGAAATTAATGCACATGGCTCAGAAAGCAAACCTAACCCCACTTATGTGGGAGTAAGCCCCATTGAATGAAATAGGACAATCTTCTGAACAAAACATGACTCTGGTTTTTCTGTAACTTAGTTCCATTTACTGCACTGGGTCTAGTTGGGATAAAATTTCAGATGGGTATGACATTCAAATTTGGCCCTAATCCAGAGGCAGCTGCACTTCTCTCATGGTAAGCAGTGGGACAAGCTAGTAACAACTCACTTTAAAGTTCTTGATTTCAAATAAATTTAAAATGCAACTCTCTTTTTCAGGACCTCTGTCATAAATATGCTATTTAATCCTATTGGTTTTAAGAATTTCACAATATGTACAGATTATAGATGTGGTTGGGGGGATTTTGTGCATTAATAATAATAATAATAATAATAATAATAATAATAATAATAATATATTTATACCCCACCCATTTATACCCCACCACTCTGGGCAGCTTCCAACGAAATATTAAAATACAGTAATCCATCAAACATTAAAAGCTTCCCTAAACAGGGCTGCCTTCAGATGTCATTTTCATGAATTGCTTTCCATGACAGCATCTCAAAATGATAAACAAGTTAAAAACACAAAATAAAAAAAATTAACAATTTCAAGTCCAACTGTGAGAGAAATCTCCACTTGAAAAGCTTAAAAGTCACCAAAATGGCAATAGAGATAGGTAAAGGTAAAGGACCCCTGGACGGTTAAGTCCAGTCAAAGGTGACTATGGGGTTGCGGCGCTCATCTCGCTTTCAGGCTGAGGGAGCCGGCGTTTTCCACAGACAGCTTTCCGTGCCGTGTGGCCAGCAGGACTGAACCGCTTCTGGCGCAACGGAACACCATGACGGAAGCCAGAGAGCACGGAAATTCTATTTACCTTCCCACACAGTAGTACCTATTTATCTACTTGCACTGGTGTGCTTCCGAACTGCTAGTTTGGCAGGAGCTGGGACAGAGCAATGGGAACTCACTCCATCGTGAAGATTCAAACTCCCAACCTTCTTATCAGTAAGCCCAAGAGGCTCAGTGATTTAGACCACAGCGCCATCCACCCCCACCCACACGTCAGTCGGTGGAGCAATGAGTGCATTTTCCCCTTTGTACAGTTGGCTAGTTTCACCAATGTCCCTGGCAATAGAGATGATGCCTGCCTGATAGGTAAAGGGAAGGCATTTTAACAGATAGCTGCCACTACACTAAAGGTCCGCTTCCTTCATCATATCAGATGGACCTCATGATGAAATAGTATCTGCAAAGGCCCTCTTCTGCAGGGCAAAGTTGAGCATATGAGTGAGATTATATTTTAGGTATCCTGGTCCCAAGCTTTGTAGACCAGTGCTAGGTATACAGGGCTGAAGCTGTTTATCATTTGTTAATGAAAATAACATTCAAAAATGCATTATATTAAGGATAATTGCTTGGCAGAAAAATGTGTCTGGTAGGGCAAATTGCCTACAAATATGTGTAAAGGTAAAGATAAATGGATCATTAGGTCCAGTTGTGGCCAACTCTGGGGTTGCGGCGCTCATCTCGCTTTATTGGCCGAGGGAGCCAGTGTACAGCTTCCAGGTCATGTGGCCAGCATGACTAAGCCGCTTCTGGCGAACCTGAGCAGCACACAGAAACACTGTTTACCTTCCCGCCAGAGCGGTACCTATTTATCTACTTGCACTTCATGCTTTCGAGCTGCTAGGTTGGCAGCAACAGGGACCGAACAACGAGAGCTCACCCCATCGCGGGGATTCGAACCTCCGACCTTCTGATCGGCAAGTCCTAGGCTCTATGGTTTAACCCACAGCGCCACCCACGTCCCACAAATATGTGTACATTAGGAGAAAACCACACTAGAATGCCAATGAATTTTCACGAGGAAACGTGGAGATTGAAAAATATGAGAAACTGAGAGAAACCAAAATTGAAAAATTTGCTCATCCCTAGACGTACGTTCAGAAGTGGACATTCAAACATACAACCGCTCCCTGCAGTCTGAAGTGGTGCAGTCCACGAGAAGCCTTGGATTTGATAATGCTGTGTGGATAAACTTGCCCCGAGACTTCCTGCTTCATCCTCCCCCTCCCCGCTCTGGAGTGTAGAAACGGAAAACTCAATCTACTCATTCTTTTTCTTTTAGAGCTCTTTGAACAAAGCTGCTCCAAATGCTACAGAGACAGAAGTTGGATCGCACAGGAGGGAGTTTATTCATGTTGTTCTCTCATTACATTTTGCCCCTCTCCTTTGTTGGCTCTCATCACCCTTCTCCTGTTTGTCTATTTTAATCATTGAACATTTCTATAATACTCTGAATGCCACCGCAGACTGCAGACAAAAACCGGGCAACCAATTCCATAATTGCTGCATTCAGATAGCTCACCGGTAAACAACGTCTAGGCAGATATCTTATATGAAATAGGAAATGACTTGACAGCAGATAAAAGCAGAAAAGAATATGAGAGAGAGAGAGAGAGAGAGAGAGAGAGAGAATATGCCTAATAGAGGCATTAAGTACTAACAGCAACAGCTATGCATGTAAAAATAAAATCTAACAGCATAATCTCCTTCACCATACAGTGGTTTTCTTGTTTTCTTACCCCATCTATGCACTTGCAGGGGGACATGCACAGGACGTCCACAGAGCGTTAAGGGGTCTGGGAGTGTTAATCACTCTTGGCTCCATTGCACTGAATGGGAGTAGAGTGACGAGGTGCAGGGCAGGGACAGGAGAAAAAAATAAATTGGTTCCTATTGTAATGCGAATCCAAAATAAAAAATAAATTGGTTCCTATTGTAATGCGAATCCAAAATGCAAGCCGAAGCACAGCTCTCCTCTAAAATGTGCATGTCTCCATATCCATGTACAGGAGAAGGCAAAATGGTGTGGGAAAGTGTATATGGAAGTGAAAATGCAAACTAATTTTATTTATGGAGACTTTAAGGTAAAGGTAAAGGGACCCTGGACCATTAGGTCCACTCGCTGATGACTCTGGGGTTGCGGCACTCATCTCACTCTATAGGCCGAGGGAGCCGGCGTTTGTCTGCAGACAGCTTCCGGGTCATGTGGCCAGCATGACTAAGCCGCTTCTGGCGAACCAGAGCAGTGCACGGAAACACTGTTTACCTTCCCGCCAGAGCGGTACCTATTTATCTACTTGCACTTTGACGTGCTTTCGAACTGCTAGGTTGGCAGGAGCAGGGACCGAACAACAGGAGCTCACCCTGTCACAGGGATTCAAACCGCTGACCTTCTGATTGGCAAGCTCTAGGCTCTGTGGTTTAGACTTTATTTCCCTTTTAATTACAAATGTATGCGGAAATTATTGGAAACAAATGAGAAACTGAAATGAGTCATCTCTTCCTAGTGCAGAGACAAAAAACCATGGTGAGTGGAAGCCAGAGTTGACTCCAGCCCAATCTAATTTTTTTGCCCTTGTACCTCTTCGTTTCAACCTCATTCAAACTCATGTAATGGAGTTTATAAAGATCAAGTGATAATTGTTGGTACTGTAATGGTTAAAAAGAGATTCCCTCTGTATCTGATGGAGCTGGGAAGCATGTCAGAAACAGTAAGGGGAAATGTTAGCAATTTTTGTCAAGCTTCAAGTTTATTTGTTTTAGCCCTAGGCCATCACAAAAATAATGCAAAGATAACATTATGGCATAAAAAGTGGCTTTAAGCCTTTTATTCTGCCTTCTCAATATGGAAACTCAATTTTAAAATCACCAGTAAGATTCTGGTGACAGATGAGCACATGAGATAAATTATTGAAGTTTTGATGCTCTGCATATGGAATCCCATATTAATGCTGTTCTTATTGTAATATGTTCACTTGAAGGCATTGTAAGAAAGGGGGGACTTTATCATTTAGTAACCACAAGTGTGCCAGGTAGTAACTTTATCAAGATTGTAGCTTAAAATGTGCACATTTGCAGGAAAATAGGCAGCAGGACATCAAATTTATTACCAATTGATCTATTTTTATTGTCGCAGTAAGTACAGTGGTAATTTGGAACCATTAGTTTCTCCCCAGCCCCTAGAATGATGCTGCTGCTGCTGCAGAGACATAGTAAATTGGCTGAACCAACAGCCAGAACTTAAGTCAATGTACACGTCAAACCTGCAATATTCTTAGTTAAAGCCAACCTCCCCTATGCAAATGTGGCCAATTGACTATCTGAGATTTAGGAAATGTAAGCAACTAAGCAGCAGATCAGTTATAGAAGATGTTTCTGGGGAAATGCGAGCACACAAAATGTTTGAAAGAAGCAAATCAAGAGCATTGACTAAAATGCAGAATCACCCTTTCACAGTCTTTCACAGCAATCAACAAGAGTTTAATTGAGAGTAGGGAGTAAACATCAAACAATTTTGTAGTTCCACAAAGCGCTTGGATTTTTTTAGTTGCCATTTCGTTGCTAGCAATCAAGGACAATTTCAGCAAGTGGAAGAGTTTAATATTGACAGAACTTTTGCTCATTGCATGTCTACAAAACAGCACTCTTGGGGTGCTGTGTCTTCTGAACTCTGACCAATACGTAACAGAGACAAGCAATATGAGCTGGACTAATCTGTATTCCAAAAGTTAAATACAAACTTCAGCAACATTGCAACTGCTTGCATATTTCCCAGTTGTTGAAGGCTTCAAAGGAAGTATCCAGATTATGAACATCAAAGCAGGGAAGAAATAACACATTCCTTCTCTAATGAAGGCTTATGCTCTAAAGGCAAAGAATAAGGGTGGTATTCAATGGTAATCCTACTCAGAGTAGACCCATTGAAGTTAATAGACACCACTAATTTAGGTTCAGTGATGTCAATGGGTTTGCTCTGTTAAATACAGTCCTATGTTTCCTGTAGTCTTCCTTGAGACTGAAATATTTTACATTTCTGACCGCTTTTCTGACCCTGGAATTATTGATGCTCTGAAAATACTTTCCAGCTTGTTACATCCTGCCTTGAAAAAAAATCTCCATATTTCCTTTCCAGGCTAGGTTTGTCTGTACTAGCATTGGCAATATCATTCACTTTATTAGTTCCTTATTATTTAAAACCACCTAGAGTAACTGAGGAGAGATCAGGGGCTCGTTTGTAATGATGGAATCGCTTTTCAGATTTCACACAATTACCATTATTAATTATGAAGAAATTGAAATTGCAAGTGCTTTTATCTTATTCTCATCTCACCTGTTTCTTCTTGCAACAGGAGGTTTGTGCTGCTGCCTGATGGATGATTAAAAATGATTTGTATTGCATTTCTTCACAGTTTGCCATCTGTAATTTAAAATGCCTATAGAAAGACATCTCACCTTCCAACCTCCCTTTGCAGAAAAGCTTAATAATCCAGAGTTAAAGTAGGAGTCTTTAAAAAAACAACACCATCTCTGATGTATAAAGGAATTTTAGAAGAAGTCGGGTCCTCCATCATGGAGGCACGTGTTGCAGTGAGATCACAAGAAAAGGCCTCCCCGTTGTGGGGTGGGACCGTTTGGATGGCCACAATGCCCCATTGGTTGCCCCTCTGTTGCTGGGGCAGAGATTTGGTCAGCTGGGTTGGCTATTGGCTGCTGAGGGGCTACTTAAGCTGTTGCATGTCGCTGGAGAGATTCACTTTCTTGCAACGTGGAGCGGATCACCCGATCTCCCACCCTACATTAAGAGCTGTTCTTTGGCCTTGCTATGCCTGTCTAGGGGTCGTCTGTTTTGGAGCAGGGGCCCTTGCTTTTACCCGAACCCTGTCAAGGGGCTAGGGCCATGCCAGAGCCCCTGAGAGCATCTCAGGTGAGCTGTGAGACCGAAGGAGTTCTCGCTCCCCCAGGATGCTTTCCCTTACTGACATATGGTGGTGCTCAGTGTCAGTCCTGTTCCTGCCATGAGCAGGCTCAAGTAGTCTGGAACCAATGCCTAAGCAACCACTCACATGCTGTAATCAATAAAGCTGTGGCCAAAACCTTAAACTAAAATCTGTGTCTATTGTGTCCTCATTTGGGGGTGGTTTTGGGGGGTCTTCACACACAAGTAACTGAGAAGTAAATTTCAAGACTACAGTCCAACTCAGAGCTTTCCCTAGGGACAGGGCCAAAGCTCAGTGACAGAGCAGGAGTCAAACTGTTGGGATACTGCCAGGGAGACAAAAGCCATCATGCCCCCACGCTGTCTCCGGACGTCCATCGACCTCCCGTAGAAACGCAGTATCAATCAATTAGCGACATGAGCTCCAGAAATAGCTTGCCACATTCCAGAGCTGATGCATGCTCTATCAGCAGAATTCACACAGCGAAAGATGCACGCAGGAGAGCATATTTACAAGTTTATTCAGCGTTGGTCAGAACAAAGAAAAAACATGACTGCCTGCTTCAGTGTCTCAGACACAGAGAGAGAAACGAAAGCAAAGACACAACAGAAACATCCTGTGAACAGGAAATACGCAGGCTGTGACACAAACATCCTGCTCCCTTTTAAGGTGGAACGGAAATATCCTAACAGTCTTCACACGCAAGTAACTGAGAAGTAAATTTCAAGACTACAGTCCAACTCAGAGCTTTCCCTAGGGACAGGCCAAAGCTCAGTGATAGAGCAGGAGTCAACAACAACAACAGCAGCAACAACAACAACTTATTATTTATATCTAGCTGGTTTCCCCAGCCACTCTGAGCGGCTCCCAACAGAATATTAAAAACACGATAAAACATCAAACATTAAAAACTTCCCTAAACAGGGCTGCCTTCAGATGTCTTCTAAAAGTCAGATAATTGTTTATTTCTTTGACATCTGCTGGGAGGGCATTCCACAGGGCAGGCACTGAGAAGGCCCTCTGCCTGGTTTCCTGTAATCTCACTTCTTGCAGTGAGGGAACCGCCAGAAGGCTCTCGGAGCTGGACCTCAGGGTCTGGGCTGAACGACAGGGGTGGAGACACTCCTTCAGGTAGTAGGAGAGCATCTGCTTTTTCATGCTGAATGTCCCAATTTCAATCTCCCGATGGAAATGTCTGAAATCAAGGAGAGCTACTGCCACACAGTGTGGGTGGTACTGAGTTAGATAGACCAACAGGCTGATTCCGTAGAAGACAGTTCCTTGTGTTCCTTCTGGCACCTGCTTATTGCACTGCCCATTGATGCTACTGTCATTCCCACATGGCGGCGATTGCCAAGCCACATAGCTCAGGCGCGATAAGGGCTTTGGTTCACCTTCTCACATCAACAGCATTCATAAGAGCACATTGTATTCTCAAAGGCTTCTTGTCATCACTTGTGAATATGCCAAATAACCTTTTCTATAGAATAAGACCACATTAGTATTTTTTAAAAGGAAGGGAGGGGTTTGCAAAACTTAAGATTTAAATCAGTAATTAGCCTGCCTAGGGGAACTTGCTTATTAACAGATATACCTCTCGAATTCACCACATTGTCGTCTTCTTTGGGGCTTTCATCAAGCACAGCCTTGATTTTAATTGTACGTTATAATTTCACATCTTTCCCTTTGAAATTTCTAAATTATTCTTGTAATTCTCTTTGTGTGTCCCCCCCTTGTCCTAAGCAAAAGCTTTTGCCAGAAACTCATTATTACCAATGCAACGATTACAAGATTTCCCCCCTTCCACTTCTAAATGCCTAATAGCTTATATTCAGCTCAACCTCTCCCCCTCTCTCTTTTTCTTTTAATCACTTGCTCTTTTTAAAGACTGTTTGCTATAAGTCCCATTCAAATGACATTTCAAGCTGGATGCATTTACACTCTTTCAAATAGAAAGGGGGAGAGGAAGGGAGAGGGTGAGCTCCTGAACGACAATGCACCTTATGCTAAATCTGGTGATTCAGTTGAAGGTTAATGGCTCGCATTGCAGGAACAGCAGCGTACAGGCTATAATTAGGAGTGTCTGATGGAAGCTCACACTGTAATATAAACAGAAAACATCTGCATGCTTGTGGTAATGGCTCTCTGCAACTCTCCCCATACTATTTCTCTTTTGTGCATTAATAGCATGTTTATGCGTTTTCAGCCGAATCCCACGAACAATCAGCCTGGCAAATGATTTCTGCCAATGGGCTGCAAAATGTGCTCTGCAACACACAACTCTCCCATCCACTGTGTCCTTCTGGCCTTGCGAGCTGTCCCATGCCGTGGATTGCAGATGCTTCCCTTGCATCTACAGGAGCGCCTCTCCTGGTATGCCCTGCAAAGGACCTTAAGGTCCATGAATAACCATCATTTAGAGGTCCCGGGCCCTAAGGAAGTCAGACTATCCTCCACCAGGGCCAGGGCCTTTTCAGTGATGGCTCCGACCTGGTGGAATGGTCTGTCCCATGAGACTAGGGCCCTTCAAGATTTAACCTCCTTCCGTTGGGCCTGTAAGACAGAGCTATTCCACCTGGCCTTTAATTTGAATTCAGCCCAATCTTTTATTTCCCTTCTCTTCCCTCCCCCATCCCTTTTATGAAAATCACCTGCTCTGAGACCCCACAGCTAATTCTCCCCTGGCCTCCTCACTGGCCCAAGTAGAACCAATTCAGCCAGCTAGCTCTGGGGATTATCTAATGCTTATTTCCCCTAAACTGATTTTTGATTTTTATTGTTATTAATGTTTTTGTACTGTATTTTATGCTGCTTTTATAGTTAAGTGTTAATAAATTTGTTACAGATAGGTCTGCCATAGTCAAAACAAAAAAAATTTTTTCCTTCCAGTAGCACCTTAAAGACCAACTAAGTTAGTTCTTGGTATGAGCTTTTGTGTGCATGCACACTTCTTCAGATACACTGAAACAGAATAAATTTGTTGTTAGCCACCCTGAGCCCGTTTTTTGAACCGGGAAGGGTGGGGTATAAATAAAAATATATTATTATTATTATTATTATTATTATTATTATTATTATCATCATCATCATCATCATCATCATCATCATCATCATCGCTGGCAGCCAACAACAGATGCTATATGCAGAATCATACTATTGTGGCTGGCACCTGTCTGTCTTGAGAGACAATGGAGTGCACCTCCAGGGGTGAAGCACCACTGGGTTAGCAGCTCTGACGTGACCTCCCTGGGGCACAAGCCTGGGCAGTCTGTATGGAAGACTTGGGCTGCCCATATGACAAGACTTGCTGGTCCAAAGGAAAGCAAAGTGATACGTCTAACACCAGCTTGGCTGCAGGAGTTGCCGGAGGGAGGCGTGCAAGATGCCATCCAACAGTCTTAGGGGCTTCACTCTGGATTGGTTTAGGGCTTACTCCTTAGTGTTTTCTTCCACTGAAGATATGCCACAACACAGTGGAGGGAAGCATGCAATAAACATGTTATAAACATGTATAACCAAGTGGTTTCCAAAGTGGGCAACACCCCCACCCCCTGCAGGCCGGTAGAATTGCCTAGAGAGGCAGTAAGACGCAAGTGGTTGATAAATCGTGTCCTCCCTAAAAGAGGGCATGTGTTGTGGTGAGACCTGGAGACTGACCTCCTGGTTGTGGGTGGCTCTATTGGATAGCCACAACACCCAACTGGTAGGTCCCTCATTGCTGGGTGTAATCTGGCTAATGGGGCGCAGTCAAAATGGATCGAGGGACCTATATAAACCCATGCACATGTCCCAGAGCTTCCTCTTTCGGTTCGTGCATTGGAACACCTGCCCACCTCTCCCTAATTTTAGCGCATTTTGCGATTGACCTTGCTATACCGTCATGTGTCGTCTGTCATTGGGTCTGGGGCACGGCAGGAATTTTCCCCACTTGGCTGATTGGCTGTTGCCATTTGGGTTTTGCCTGCCATGTAGCAAATTGTCACAACTTGTAAGGTTGCAGATAGGCACTGGTTCATGTGATAGGGAAGGGAGAACGGTCTCGGCATCCGTATGTGAAGGGTATTCCATTAAAGGAATCCAGGGACTCAACTTGGTTGGTCAACCCCCGAAAGGGGGTTGTGCCCATGCCTGAGTCCAGGGGAGCATCTGGGGAGTGAACAGAGTCTGCTCCCAGGCTTTTCACCTACCTCAGGTGTTCACCCTTGGCTGACCTATGATAGAGCTCTGGGTCAGGGCTACCTGCAAGGGTGTAGGGAGCTAGTCAAACCAGAGCCTATGCAACCACTCACTTTTCTGTAATCAATAAAGTTGTGGCCTAAATTCTGCCAAAAACCAATACTAAACAAAAATTTGAGTCAAATGTGTCTTTATTTAGGGGGGAGGTCTCTGGGTCTGAACACACAACAGGGGACATTTGAAGTGCAAATGACTATCAGCCTTGAAATGTTAGTATCACCCACTAGATCATCAATTTTGTTGAATTAATTAAACTAAATAGTTTTAATTTGATTTTGAATAAATGTGCAGTTAATTGGTATTGTTTTGATTGTTATTGTATGATCTTCCTTAGTGGGTCATGTCCACTATTCTGAATAATGCTTTTTATAGGGTAGGGAACATTGGGGAGTAGATTATGGAACCATAAACCCACGGCATGTGTTGTTGATGCTTCCTTGCATGCCTGCCAGTCAGTACTAGATGCTATGGAGTCCTCCCACTGTTTGAAAGAGTAGGGCTGGGGCTCAGGTCTGCCTGGAAGGCAGCTCCTTAAACCAATATATGGGGCATGGGCAAGCTGCAGACAGTTCACAATGGCCATTTATTTATTTGCCTAATCCAAGATTCAAGCCTGCCCTGTTCGTTGATGAGTCCTGGTCCAAAATTAAGCTATGTGGGTTTGCTCACTGGATTATCCCCATTTGCTAAGGGACGTGGGTGGCGCTGTGGTCTAAATCACTGAGCCTCTTGGACTTGCCAATCAGAAGGTCGGCGGTTCGAATCCCCGTGACGGGGTGAGCTCCTTTTGCTCTGTCCCAGCCCCTAGCAGTTCGAAAGCATGCCAGTGCAAGTAGATAAATAGGTACTGCTGTGGTGGGAAGGTAAACAGTGTTTCCATGCGCTCTGGCTTCCGTCACGGGGTTCTGTTGAACTGGAAGCGGTTTAGTCCTGCTGGCCACATCACCCAGAAAGCTGCCTGTGGACAAACGCCGGCTCCCTCGGTCTGAAAGCAAGATGAGCACCGCAACCCCATAGTTGCCTTTGACAGGACTTAACCATTCAGGGGTCCTTTACCTTTACTATTTAGCCCATTTGCTGGATGCCCTGATAGCTTTGTTGCAGCAAGGCAGTCTGCCTTTGTCTCAGCAATGTGTGTAAGTTTTTGCTGAAATGATATAAAATGGGGGAAAGCTTGCAGTGGTGAATTAGTAGTGGAGATACTTTCCCTTGCTTATTTTGTGTGCAGGGTTTAATTATTTTATTGCTGTTAGTGTCCATTTTTATTACTTTCCACATTTATCGTATGATAGGTTTGATTTCTGAACATTCTTACGCATTTTTGTTTTCTTATACAAATCTGAGATTTTCTTAAAATGGGAATCTGGGTGGGGCACAGAATAAAGTTTTAAGAAAAATAAATTTAAAATGAGGAAAAAGGAGCTGAATAGGAATAGCAGAGTAAGAGAGAGAAACTAATGTACCTAATATAAGGAAGCTCCCTAGGCAATGTTTTAGAGCAAGCACTGATTTAATTAACTGAGTTTTAGTTTGGAACACCTATATTCCATTAATAAAGCAACAAGGGATTTCTCAGTTACTAAATAATTATCCAGGCATACCAACCTTTTCTTTAAAAAAATGGGGGCAGAACAATGACTGGAATAGTGAAGTTATTTGGTTTAGCCAGCAAAACAACTGTGAGGCATTGAATATTATTTATGAACAAACTTGACCCTAGGTAACAGTACACTCAGTGAACCATGTAATGCAATATTTTCCTTACTTACAATGGGAAAGTTTACAGTAAATGCTATAACCAGGAATGGACAGGAAATCCTCTAAAATGAAATGTGGCCAAGTTACTGAAATGCTAGCAGGGCACTCTGGTCTATTGAAACAGGAGACAGAAGTGACTTTCTGGATCGGCATGAAGCACAACAGCAGAAAATGTCATTGTCCTTAAATATAAGCTAAGAATTCAAATGGAAAGTAACATCTATTGTGATATAGTTGTTTTGCTTCAGAAAGGTCATAAATACATACACCCACTCATGTCAATTTCAAATAACACAACGGAATGGGAAGAAGATCAGCTCTCTTGATTCTTAAAATCTTCTTCAAAATCCACCCCTGGATGTTCCAAATGGAGTTGAACCACAGATCAAATATGGATCAATGCACACTGATAAGTTAGTCAAAAGTAGAACCTTTCTCATGAATAGTATGATCAATTTTCCAAGAGGACAGGACTACTGGAAAAAATATATTTGTTGTCAATTCTCGTCAAAACAAACTGTATTTTTGCTTTAAAAAATACTGAAACACTGATATATTATTGTGACTGTGACTTCATTCCCATATCCCTTCAATCCTGATTTATGTTAAGGTGCTGATTTCCTGTTTCTCTATATATTTTCAAGACAGAGTAGTCTCGTGCAAAACCTCTGTCTTAAAAAAGGGGGCGGAGAAAGAGAAAAGGTTGGTTTATGTTCTGTGAATTCACCCTCAGCATAGAACAGTTGGAAATAGGAACTCTTGGAAACAGGCATAGCTTTGGCCACTTTGAGGATCAAAGAAATGTCCACTGGTGCAGTGGCGTAGCGTGGGGGGTGCAGGGGGGGCCAGCCGCACCGGGCGCAACATCTGGGGGTTAGGGCAAATCCACGGGTTAGGGGGCGCAAATCCACGGGTTAGGGGGCGCAAATTACTTGCCTTGCCCCGGGTGCTGACAACCCACGCTACGCCACTGCACTGGTGTCACAACACACCTAAAAACTGTCTTCCATAATTTGATGTCACATTGTGTCTCCACATTTGTGGTGGGTGTTAGGTTTCTGTTTATGCCACTGTGCAGTGCTTGGAGTCACAAGACTCTGTTTACATTCCAGACTGTCAGAAGTCTCACGGGAGATGGGAGACGGATGCTGATGTTACTGGTTTCCTGTTTTCTTTGTTCCAGTTGGTTCACTGACTCTCACAGAGAGCAGATGTATATTCTTTTCTGTCCTGCGTAGTTAGAAATAAAACGTAGCGATGTAGCTCATATTTCTCGTCTTTCTGCTGCTGCTTGTATACTCTGCTGAATGGGTGTGCCAGAAGCCCCATCAAAGGCTTAGGTCATTAATCACCGTCGGAGGAGATTCTGAAGACACGAGAAGCAGATTGGTCATACAGAGTTCTGACAGTGGGTATGATTTGAAGTTGGATTAATTTCTCTTATTGAATAATGGAGAAAATGGGCAAATCCAGATTAAACGGGGGAAGTACAGGCTGCTGATAAGGAGAGTATCATTTGGATACATGGAGAAAATTGTACACATGTAGCAACCATCCACAATAAACTCCTATATGGATAAAGCTGTGCTGACTCACTGACAAGTGTCAGAGACCAGGCTGAGGAGTACTACTATGATGAGGAATGGTGGGAGCCTCCCTCTCCCCCTGCTCCTGACCAGGATACTGAAGCTGCCCAGGAGCAGTATAGATTTGGAGCAGTGGTTTGCAAAGGGGCATACTTCTGAAGACAAAAGTTGGGGAGAACTAGGGGTGAACAGCAAGGTGGAGAAGAACAGGAAGAGAGAGAGCTAATAGACTCTCTCTCTTGCTAGAAAGTATTCAGCCTATCAATCCAAGGTCATGTAGAGCAGGTAAGGTGGCTACACGAAAAGCAGGGTGGTTGCCAGATCAGGTTGCAAGACGGAAGTGACTAGGGAGGAAGTGGGTGGAATCCTTAACTGGGAACACCTTTATTCTGAGAATGGATGCTTTGTTCTTTTGCTGTGATCATTGAAGTCTCTTTAAATGGTAAGGGGATCTTTTCGCTTTGTCCTGCTTATCTACAGCCAAAGGGGTGAAGGAAGCTGAGTCCCCGAAGCCTGAAACAAGGGGGAAAGTAATTCTCTGTGCCTCTATCTTGGTTTCAGCACAAATATCACTCGAGATACTGAGAGCAAAGGCAGAGTAGAAAACAGAGCTCAAAGCTTTATTCAGCTTTTAAGTTCTGGATGATCTTGAGCCACTCACTCTTGTGAGGACTCATGCTGAGAAGGAAAAGCAGGGAAGCTGTGAGAAAACCAACATACATTTCCTCCAAACATCTTGGAGGAAAGGCAGGGTACAAATGAAACAAAATTAAAATCCTGATGGGTCTTCTCCTTCTGAGTCAAAAGCCTTTATTTCCACAGTCAGAGAATCACAAAGTGCATTAGCCACATAACTTGTTCAACGGCCTGCCTCATACATTATCCGCAACAAACAGCTGTCATAATCTTTGTAATATATATGGGTAATGGATGGAAGGATTGTCTATTTCCAGTCCATGTCACTTTTGCATATGTTTATTCTTAGACCTGCCCCATCCCATTTTTGCATTAATCTGCAGGGGAGTTTTTTTGGGGGAAGGACCAAAAATTTGTATTTAAATAGTATTTTTTATGCATTTTCATTTTTTAAAAATGTGTATTTTAAGTGTACCTGGATACAGTTTTTGAGCTATCACAAAATTCAGAGAGAAGCAAAAGTTGTGATCTACACAATGATTCTGGCGATTCTTCAAGCATCCCTTCGAATATGAACTACTGGCAAGTGCAGGATTGCCCCATTGATGTACCACATATTAAAGATACCTGCCCTAGCAGTCAGGGATATTTCACTGGTGTAATAATCCAGCATTCTGCTAAATTAATAAATTTTGTACATCGAAATTGAATGTCAGGTGACAGCCAGCATCTTTTTCTTCTTTGGCGATCACTCGTAGCCGAGTAAGATTGTCTTCCATAAACACGGTTTTAACAGTGAGTCCGTAAGTGACTGTGGAGGCCAATTCTGGATCCACACGCCCTTCCACAGTGGGGACATAGGTTTCCGGATGGGAGTTGATCACTGTGAGGGTTTGCCAAGCATGCCTTCCTCTTAGCATGTTTCTCCCTTCCGTACTGAGTTTGAGCATCTTCAAAGCCCATGACACCTTTAGTAAAGGCTGTTCTCCAATTGGGGCGCTCGCAGTCCAGTGTTTCCCAGTAGTCAGTGTTAATACAACTTTTTTTAAAGATTTGCCTTGAGAGAGTCTTTGAACCTCTTCTGTTGACCACCAGCTCAGGTGACAGCCAGCACTACTTTGCCAACACAACCGTAGACGTCATGGATGTCACTAAGAATGGATCAACCAGTCTGTTTCTGGTTGTTTCAGTTTTGCATGAGCTCCTTTATAAGTCCATGGGGTCTCATTTCTGCATCATTCTACCATTTTAAAGGCTCACAACTACCGGTATTTGCATTTATGTACAACAGAGGACTGCAGCATATGCTGATTCTGGAAGTGGAGGCCTCCAATGGAAGAATGACATGGTGACTGGAATGGCTGCCCATGGAGTAGGAAGAGATCAAAATGGCAAGAGGCTCCCAAGGCAATAGAAGGAACAACAGAAGGGGAAGCACACCAGTGGCCAGATCCTGCTTCCTACATAGTAAGCCTTTAAAACACACAATTGCAGGAAGGATCCTCCTTCCTACATAGTAAGCCTTTAAAACACACAATAGCAGGAAGGAACACCTTAAAGAGAGACAAGAAGAAGTAGCCTATGGAGCCAGAGTAAATAGAATCACCACTGGGGTTAAGCACTTGTTTATTATTCTAATACATAGTCCATACTTAACTGTAATACATTACCTAGGTGGTGTCCAGAAGGGTAGCCATGTTAATCTCTTGTAGCAACCCCCACACTTCATCAGATGCATAGAGTGGCACTGTGGTCTAATCCACTGAGCCTCTTGAGCTTGCTGATCAGAAGGTCAGCGGTTCGAATCCCTGCAACAGAGTGAGCTCCCATTGCTCTGTTCCATCTGCTGCCAACCTAGCAGTTCAAAAGCATGCCAGTGCAAGTAGATAAATAGGTACCGCTGTGGCAGGAAGGCAAACAGCGTTTCCGTACACTCTGGCTTCCTTCACGGTGTTCTGTTGCACCAGAAGCTGTTTAGTCATGCTGGCCACATGACCTGGAAAACTGTCTGCGGACAAACGCTGGCTCCCTTGATCTGAAAGCAAGATGAGCACCACACCCCATAGTCCCCTTTGACTGGACTTAACCATCCAGGGGTCCTTTACCTTTACCTTTACCTTTACCTTTACCTTTACCTACAACTCAGGATAACAGTTGATGCATCTGATTGATTGATGCCTGTGACATCTTATGCCATAATAAATATCTAACACCCTTTACTTATCTAGATCAGGGTTTTCCAACCTTGGGTCTCCAGATGTTTTTGGATCACAGCTCCCATCATCCCTAGCTCACAGGGATGATGGGAACTGTAGTCCAAAAACAGCTGGAGACCCAAGTTTGGAAAACTCTGATCTAGATCATCATCATCAGACCTTTTATTGGCATCACATACAAACATCCAAAACAAATCAATACAGAATTACCACTTCTCCAGTGGTGCAATACATTTGCTAAAAGAAAGGAGGCAGAGCTGTCTATCGTCACATCTCTAGGTCTCCAGGGAAACTCTGATCTAGATGGTGTAGCTCCTTCCCCTCCATTAAGTGCAAATTGACAGATGTAGAATTACCTCCTGCCTGTGGGGCATCATAACTTAACCAGGCCCGGACTATAAACATCAATGAAACCTCGAGGCAGGTGTATATCACCTCCCACAAGAAAGGAAGATGACCCTGATAGATCAGGTGAATGGCCACTCTACTATCCTGCTCTAAGAGTGGCCAACCAGACGCCTGTGTGAAATCTGCAGATTGGACATGCACAAAACAGCACTCTGCCCACCTGTGATTCCCAGCATGATGCCTCTGTTAGTGGAGGGAGAACATAGTTGTTGACAGCCTTATCCTCATTAATTTGTCTCATCTTCTTTTAAAACCATCCAAGTTGGTGACCACCACTGCCTCCTGTTTAACAATGTGCTGTGTCCCCACCACCACCACCTTCTCCCATCCCTGTTATTGCTGCAAGCATTCATTTCCTTACAGAATCTCAACACAGTGGCTAAAAGAAAGCTTTCGCCTTCTTTTGATTGGTAATATTAAGGTCATGAGCTTTGCCTGTGAATGAACATGAAAGGATATCTGTTACCTGTACGCAGCAGCACACAGCTCTATTTAACATTCACAGCCGGAGGAATTTGCCCCCCTGCAAGACCCATGTATTGCTTAAATTCCATTTAATTATTTCCTCTTAAGTAACTGGGAATGCCTCAATATCCTGATGATCCTCTGCGTGAGATCTGATATAACCTGGCAGGAACAAAGGCAAGCTGTTGTGCGCTATCAGACTTATTAAAATTCATTCTCCCAGACCACAACCTGTCCATTTCCCAGCATTTTTCAGCATTCAATTCTCATAATTCAACAAGGAAACATGAACTATATCATTAACTGTCTGTGCCTGAATAAATGCGTGAAGTCTGAATATCGCCTAGCTTTGTGCATTTCAGTGGGTACCCGATTAGGGACCACAGCAAAGGATCTAGAGATACTACTACTACTACAACTACTACTACTACTACTACTAATAATAATACCAAGTTTCTGTCCTGCAAGGAACTCAAGCTAAATATATTCTACCATCATCATAAAAAATCATGGCATAGAAAATACATCAGAGCAGGGGTGTCAGAATTGCAAAAAAAGTACTTGAAACTGAATGGATCTTGGAAACCTCTAGCTATCCATTTCACTTCTGCACCGAATGGGTGCTCTGGAAGGTCCCCAACAATCCAGAGCAGATTTGAGGGTGCTGGGGAGATGAAGGGGGGAGAGAGGAAGAACTCTGGAATGGAAACTTTGGGTTTAAACTTGCCATTCTTCACAATCTCTTTATAAATGAAAAAAAAAAGTTTTCTGCTACATGTCTAGCGATCGTTACCGGTTCTTTCTCTCAGTAGGTCTCTAGTTTGCTATAACAATGAGTGATGATAAGTTTAAAAAATAGTTGCTCGCTCTCTTGTTTTGTACAAGTAACTTTTCCCTACTTTGTCCGTGGTTAATCCTTATGAGATTAAACCGTCCTCTCCTCAAGAACTTTTTCTCCAGACTTGCTCCTTCCTTTCCTTCCTGCAACTCCTAAGGAAGCAGACATTATAGGCTCTGCTATATGTTATGTTTTAGAAGCTCTAATGAAAAGATATTTTCTCCTCAGCGAGGCCTCCAACAGCTACCTCTATGCTTCGTCTATATCCTTTTATTTAAGGCTGTGGGGATTTAAAGAAACTAAAACTCATGTAGCCCTTATATGACATTTACTGTAGCTAATGAGTTGAGTATTCCCTACTCAACAACAAGCTTACAAATGAGGGCCCTGGTAGAAAAGGCATTCATAGGGTGGTGGCTGGAATAAATGATACATAGAAACAATGCTTTTTACAAGGGGTACTCCAGGTTACACAGTACCGGCACCTCTTCTGGTTGTTAAAATGTGCGGTATTTCCTGTAACAACTTTATGGTGTAACAACCTATGTTCAGAGCCGTCTTTCCCATTGGTGTCAGTGGTTTGTTGTGCCAGGGCGCCGGCTTCTCAGGGGCGCCCTAGTGAGTGGGGGAGCTGCGTGGCTTTGCTGGCAGCCTGCGCCCTGCAACTATATGGCTGGCGGGTGTGCAGCTTCCTTCCCAAGCCTCCACAGGAGGAGAGCGGTCACCGCAGAGGCTTAGGAAGGAAGCTGCACACAGCTTCCCTCCCAAGCCTCTGCATCTGCTAAAGATGGCCCTGCTCCCGGTTATTGTCCTCCTTCTGCTTCCTGGCAAAAGGTGGCGTGCAGCCTTCCCAGGCGCCCTGATGCTGGAGAGAATGTCCGCTAGCATGTTTTCCTGCTTGATCGCAGCCACCACGCTGGGGATCAGGGCGGTGGAGGAGGCAGAGGACATTTTCCACTGCCCCTCCCTTGTTTTGGAGTTGCCAGGGGGCTGTGCTGGAGGGATCTTTGCACCACAGCGCCGGATATGCTTAAAAAGGCCCTGCCTATGTTTTCCCCCAAAAGCACTGCATAGAAAATTTAAACTATCAGAGAAACCAACAACTTGCCGTCTTCCCCCATTGTAAAAAGGGGGGAGTCTAATGTTGCGTCCCCAGTGCCTGCTTTATTAAGAATATATCTTGATTTGTTTACACAAAGTTTGCAAAGAGGTTATACAATGTTGTGTCAAGTGATTGCCATCCCATACTTTCTGGTGCATTTTCCTGTTGCAATACCTCCTAGAATAAGTCTGAGTTTGAGGTGAAGATTCTTTGTTACATAAGAGCCCAAATTCGCTTCAATTGAGCAACTTAAATTTAGAAGAATGCAATTGAATCCAAACCACAAAATAGCAACAGTCTGGAAGTGGTGTCATTCACTGGCTGTGGTAGTCTGGCCACACAAAAAAAAATCCTTGCTGGATCAAGGTGGTCAAAACTTTTCAGGTACAATTTCATTTTAGGCACAACCTAGTACTGACCTGGGAAATTGGATGACTCCTCTAGGAAAGCTTGCTCACCTTTATCCAGACCTCAGTTTTGTCCAGATTTTATTATAACTAAAATGAGGAATCCTGCAAACTTCACTTAATTTCACTGTCAGGACTGAGACATTGAATTTCAACCTTAGGTGGTGTGGAATCCAGCTGTGGTTCATGAGGTGGATCACTATCACGAAACCACCCTCCATGGTGTGTTGGCACCACCACTCATTGGGACGGGTTGGTGTGGACCAGGATGGCAGCAAGGATGGAAGATATAATTGTACCCATTTCCACCACCAACCTAATTCTCTCCTGCACTTCACTGCCCCAACCTAGTTGCTGCAGGCAGCAGTGCAGCCACAGCTGGGAAGATGAAGAAACAGTCATGGCCTACTTCATGCACCATAACTGACAGAAACCCTTTGTGGAATCTCACTATATTTATAGGGGGTGGTGGAATTCAGATGTTTTGCCTGAGGAGGTGGGAATAGCCTTCCATTCCACAGCAGGTGAAATTTCTGTGAGAGTTCTAATTTAGGATACTGCAGGTGCATATTAATATACACCCTTGTGCAAATTAACTGAAACAAAACATGTTTTCTTCCTTTCTCGTAATCCTGTACTCAAAACAAAAACGAAAAGTCAGTTGATCATCATGGTGTTGGAAGCCTGCAGCCAATAGAAGGAATGATGTGCTCATCACAATATATTGAGGTTCTATGAAAGAGAGTTATTCCAGAGCTGGAAAAGAGGTATCCTGGCAGTACAGGGATATTGCAGCAGGACCTAGCCCCCTGTCACACATCGAAATTGGTGAAGAAATTCATGACAGAGCAGCAAATACAGGGACTTGATTGGCCACGCAATTCCCCGGATGTAAATCCCATTGAGAATTTGTGGGCTATATGCAAAATTCGCCTCTGAGCTGTAGACTGTACAACTATGGAGAAGCGCATTCAGGCGCTGATTCAAGTGTGGTACGGAGATCCGAAAATAAACAGTGACTGTTCGAAACTAGTAGACTCCATGCCAAACCATGTTCAAATGCTGCTTAAAAATAGTGGAGGTCATATCCGTTACTGATGTACGTATATGTGAGTTTTGTACAATAAAGTACATTGTTTGTTTCGATTAATTTGTTCCAGGGTGTAAGAAGAATCTGCTGATTCAGGCCAATGGCCCATCTAGTGCGGCATTCTGTTCTCACAGTGGCTACCCAGATGTCTGTGGGAAACCCATAAGTAGCACACAAGCACAACAGCACTCTCCCCTCTGGTTGTTTCAAACTACTGCTATTCAGAAGCATGCTGCTTCCAGCTATGTAGGCAGAGCATAGTCTTCTGTGGTTAGCAGCCATCGATAGATGTATCCTCCATGTCTAATCCTCTTTTAAAACCATCCAAGATGGTGGCCACCACTGTCACTTGTGGGGTGAGTTCAGTAGTGTAACAAGAACAATTTATTTCTTGCACCCCACGCATTTGACTGTGTTGCTCCTGCCACTCTGCGCAGCTTTCAACAAAATATAAAGGGACAAAACAAAACATTCCCCATGTGATATTTAAAGCTTCTCAAAACTGCACGGTGTGAAGAGATACTATGCTCTACATGAGGCTACCTCAGAAACTACAATTAATCCAGAATGTGGCAGCTAGACTGGTGACTTGGAGTGGCCACCGAGACCATATAACACCCGTCCTAAAAGACCTACATTGGCTCCCAGTATGTTTCCGAGCACAATTGAAAGTGTTGGTACTGACCTCCAAAGCCCTAAACGGCCTCGGCCCGGTATACCTGAAGGAGCATCTCCACCCCCATCATCCAGCCTAGAAACTAAGATCTAGCACTGAGGGCCTTCTGGCAGTTCCCTCACTGCAAGAAGTGAGGCTACAGGGAGCCAGGCAGAGGGCCTTCTTGGTAGTGGCGCCCTCCCTGTGGAACACCCTCCCATCAGATGTCAAGGAAATAAACAACTATCTGACTTTTAGAAGACATCTGAAGGCAGTCATGCTTAGGGAAGTTTTTAATGTTTGATGTTTTATTGTGCTTTTAATTCTGTTGGGAGCCACCCAGAGTGGCTGGGGAAATCCAGCCAGATGGGCGGGGTATAAATAATAAATTGTTGTTGTTGTTGTTTTAATCAGTTCTTAACCTTCCAACATTCAGCTTCACTGGAAGTCCATGACTTCTAGTGTTCTCTGTGTGTGAGAGAAAACTTTTCTTTATCCACTTCCTCCTTCTCATGCATAATTTTATAAACTTCTATCATATCACCTCTTTCTTTAAATTAAGAAGTCCCAGCTGTTGAAACTTTCCCTCAAAGGACAGTTATTCCACCCCTCAATCATTCTGCTTGCTTTTTTCTGAACCTTTTCCAGCTCTCTAGTATGTATTTTGAGGTGATGGTTTCCACCTCAAGGTTGAGTCTGTTGTGGTGTCCTATTACATACTTCATAGAAATCTGAAATAGGGGAGCTAAACCTTTTAAAAAACCATTTTGAACAATTCCTGTTCACCTGAGATCAAGGAATATATTCCAAGCAAGTAACATATCTGTTCAAAATTCAAATGCAGGAAAAATATTGACAATAAAAGGAGACTTTTATAGAAAGTGAAGACAGACACAATCAGAATAATTCTTTATTAAATGTACAATTATTATTATTTTAAAAAAGAGTCTCCGCTGCTGAATATCTTCTTTCTCTCTCAATACATCCATAAGGAATTGAAAAAAACCTGTCATTCTTCAAACTTAATTAAACATGTTCAAGGGCAAATAAATCTACATGAATGTAAACTTTAACAGTTTCTCTAATAACTCAGTAAAACCTGTACCTACAGGGATGTAATAAGAATTAATTAAAGCTATTCTTTACAAATAATCTACTAAGAGTATCTCACCAGGAGAGTTTGCAATAATTTATAGCGAGGAAGAAAATTAAATATTTTTTCTAAGAAAGTCCCCATTAATTTTAATAGCCTGCTAATATTTCCATTCATATCAATTCTTTACTTTCCCTGTTGCAATTCTTTCTTAGCATAATAGCAGAGGACTCTTTTGAAATCTAGGCATTTAGAGGTTTTTCCCCTGGACTTCTCTTGACAAGACTGTTTTCATCACTGCATATTATACTTTGGGGTCAGAATTTCAGTTTCCCTGCATCAATGGGCTTCAGCAGATGGGGAAAGAACCACAAGTAAATCGGATCAGGCCCCAACCTAAGACCCAGGTTTGCATTTTCCTCTTATTCTCAGTGTACTTTCAATTCTCTGTTGAATTTCTTCACAATATTTGCAAGTGTAGGGTTGACCTTACTTTATAAGTGGCCATGAGCAGTTGTGTGTGTGTGTGTGTGTGTGTGTGTGTGTGTGTGTTTCTTCTATTGAACATTTATCCAGCACACTACAGCCTCCCCAGCTGCCTGTATTTTCTGATCTGAAAAAGCTCCATGGGTGGAATGACTTCATGTCATCTTCCCTTGAGCTTTAAGCCCAGAGATTGTTCATTGGTCTTAAAGGAATTGCTTCCCTTTACCATTAAAAGTATATTTCTGTGCTGATTCCTTTAAAAGGTAAAAGACCTCGGTTAAAAACAAACAAACCTTAAATGCACTTGAACAAAATGTACAGTTCTCAGATGTACAGTAGGCAGCCACCCCACCTTCTTGTGCTTACAGGAAAGCCCAGCAGAGGTTGTAACAGGGTATTCAGGAAAGGTGAGCACCTAGGAAGGCTGCAGAGTTTATACTGTGGGATGTGATCCATCAGAGGCAGTCAAGTACAACATTCCTTGTAATGCTAGAGAAGACTTGCGAGGGAATGTTTGGTGCAGCCAGTCGAAACTTCCTGTACCTTCTGGCTGGAGCATCCTTACTTTTGCATGTGATAGAAGGTGGGCATGGCCTAACCTGTCCAGGTAACAAGAGGACAAGTCACGCAGCACACCTCCCTCTTTTTGACTCCCTTCTTTGCTTGACCAGCTTCTAGCTAGGACTACTCTGATAGCTCTCAGCTAGCAGAAGCACTGGGATTATTCCCCCATATGGGGTAGATCCACATGTACGTATTTGTAACTAAGTCTGCCTTCAGGGATCCAACTGTGAACTGATGTGAGTAAACTTCTTTTATTAACTTTGAATAAGATTGTCACATCTTTCTTCTTTTAAGAGGAATTAAAGGGAATTTACCAGGAATGTACAATTCAATCTGAGACAGATTGAATTGTATAATAGTGAGAGGCTCATATGAGCCTGCAACCAGCTATCTGCTGTGCATATAAAAGGGAATGTAACTCTGCTACATAAAGGAACTTGCTAGCACAAGTTAGGAAGGATATTAATAAACAATATATCCTCTCCTGCCCCCCTGAACATTCCCACATATACCACAGGAGGGATTATTTGTAGAACGAAAGACATCAAACACAGTTCTCTGGATCCTTCCTCTGTTGTTAAATGGTGGCATTATTTGAAGTAAATAAATAAAAGGGAATGTACGGTAATTCCTTAGATCCAAACAATAATACTCAAAATGCAATGCTCCAACCTGGTGAAATTTCACATCCTTTCCCCCTGCTTCTGATTTCAGCAACATATAGGATCTGAATCAAGAGAAAGGAGTCCGCACTTTATTTCTCTTATAACTCTTGCAGCAAGGAGAGAGCAAATCCACCAAAGTCATTGGGTTGGCTCAGAGAGCACTTTTGAATCCAGGAAGGGAAAAGGAAAAGGATCAGGTCTTTTGCCCTTGCAGCACTGTAAAACATTGTAAGCACGGCAATGGACAAATGGACAAAACAGTCTGCTATAAGCCCCCTTCCTCTCTAAAGTCAGGCTTCCCGTTATCCCTTACAAAAGAGGAATTGATTAGTCTAAAAACCAGTAAGGCATTTTCTTTTCTTTTCCTTTTTGTTTAATAAAATCCTCCGACATTGACAATTATAGCAAAATATATTTCTCTCTTTTTTTGTCTTTTTAAAAAAGGAATGAAAGGAAAGAATTTTCTGGACCATTTGAAATGGAATGTGTCACCTCCACGCTGTGTATTGATTGAACAAAACCTCACTAACTGGAAGTTGAAGTACTCCATCAGGGGAAAGACAGCACCCACCCAATAAGAGTTCAGCAGAATCACTTGCACTACTCATGATAATAAAGTGAAATCCAGACACAGACATTGTGAGGAGAATAATCAATGGAGAAGTGGAGCCATCCAGGTAAACCCAGGCGTATGTGAAACAACCCAAACTCCACAAGGGGAGGGATGAATGAAATGTAAACAGCCACACCTTCTGCAGTTACAACAATCACATGAAAGATGCTGGAAGTCACCAAAATGCCATCACTCCTCCTACCCACCCACACAACAAATTGTGCTGGACTCACAGACCCTTTAGCTTTGAAATCTTTCTATTAAGAGGGCAGCTGGTTTGGGAAGACCATGTAGCATTATCCCAAACCTCAAATGATTTGGGCAGTTCTTGAAGTTTTAAATGAGAAGGAGATCCCAGCTCAATTCAGATTTCACCAAGACGCACTTGCATTGGGAGAATATATCTATTTCCAGGCAACATGCCCCAGATCATTATGCCTCTGTAGTTACTCATCATTGTTTAGACATGTCCTACTTAACCTTTTGACTTAAATGATTATTAACACCTTTAGACAAGCTAGAATATAGGTGATGTGATGGAACAAAGCATGGTGTTAAGTATAAACGAGAGCCGTGCCAAAATCCATCCTCCAGTTTCTCCAAAGGGCTCTTATCCTGAGAAACTGGCTCACATTTTTCTGCCTCATTATTCTGGTACTTTAACATTTATTTAGAATTTTGGTGGGTGTGGGGTTTTGAGCTCATCTTATCTTCTTCTTTGGTGATCACTCGTAGTCGAGTAAGATTGTCTTTCATAAACACGGTTTTAAAAGGGAGTCCATAAGTGACTGTGGAGGTCAATTCTGGATCCACACCTCCTTCCACAGTGGGGACATAGGTTTCCAGGAGGGAGCTGATCACAGTGAGGGTTTGCCACACATGCCTTCCTCTTAGCACGTTTCTCCCTTTCGTCCTGAGTTCGAGCGTCTTCAAAGCCCATGACACCTTTGGTAAAGGCTGTTCTCCAACTGGAGCGCTTGCAGGCCAGTGTTTCCCCGTTGTCTGTGTTTATACTACATTTTTTTTTAGATTTGCCTTTTGTTGACCACCAGCATTACACTTTCCATTTTTAAGTTCTAAATAGAGTAGTTGCTTTGGAAGATGATAATCAGGCATCTGCACAACATGACCTGTCCAACGACCAGTCCATCAATGCAAGGTGGTTGAGGGTGGTGCATTTTCATTTTTATTAAACATTTCTCCAGCATTCTGCTGACTGCAGAGTATCCTGATCTGAAAAACCCACAGGAGAGGAGTTCCCTCATAATGTCTTACCCAGAGCCCAACTACACTGGATGCCAATTAGTTTCCGAGCCCAATTCAAGGTACTGCTTTTGACCTATTGCCATAAATGACTCAGGATGGCAAAACCTCAAGGACCACCTCTTTCCATATGAACCTACCCAGACCCTGAGATGGTCATCTGAGGCCCTTCTACGTGTGCCTCCTCCATGAGAGGTACAGAGGGTGGCAACATGAGAGTGGGCCTTTCATGTAGTGGCTCCCTGTCTGCTGGATGCTCTCCTCAGGAAGGCTTGCCTGGCACCTTCATTACATATATTTGGGCACCAGGTGAAAACATTCCTCTTTCCCCTGGCCTTTACCTTTATGGCCTTTTAAAACTGTGGGTTGGTATTATTTTGTTTGTAATTATGTTGCCGAGGATGGTATATAAATTTAATAGATAACACAAATAATTGAAGCATGGGCACCTGGGAAGACTGGTGAGTACAGACCACTGATAAGAAGAAGAACTGTAGAGTGAAGGAAATGGCACTAACTATTCCTTGGCCACCACAAAAGGTAAGCACAAGAAAAATCCACAAGGCTTTCACTGAATTTTTGCTCTATTTTGATAATTTCATATGCAACTTATTGCCTGATCAATTGGTGCAGAATGGCCAGAAAATGCAGGAGAGATCTTCAGTAGATTATTATTATTATTAAGGTAAAGGTAAAGGGACCCCTGACTATTAGGTCCAGTCGTGACTGACTCTGGGGTTGCGGCGCTCATCTCGCTTTATTGGCCGAGGGAGCCGGCGTACAGCTTCTGGGTCATGTGGCCAGCATGACTAAGCTGCTTCTGGCGAACCAGAGCAGCGCATGGAAACGCCGTTTACCGTCCCGCCAGAGCGGTACCTATTTATCTACTTGCACTTTGATGTGCTTTCGAACTGCTAGGTTGGCAGGAGCAGGGACTGAGCAACGGGAGCTCACCCCGTTGCGGGGATTCGAACCGCCGACCTTCTGATTGGCAAGCCCTAGGCTCTGTGGTTTAACCCACAGCGCCACCCGCATCCCTATTATTATTATTATTATTATTATTATTATTATTATTATTATCCTCATCATTTCAATTTATATTCCTCTCTTATTCCCCCCAAAAGCCTACAAAACATAAGTTGTTCTAAATTGTTTTTAATATTGTGCTTTAATGCTGTAACCTGCCCTGGAATCTTAGGTTGAAGGCTAGATTATGATGAGGAAGGCCACTCCTTCTATATTGGACAGTGACAGGCAGGCAACACCTAAAGGTTCCCAGGAGTACTACACCAATGCCTGCCCGTCAGGTTGGTCAGCAACGAATGATAGGTTGGCAGAAGGCCCATCACCCGCAAGTTGCCTTCGTTACTAACAGAAAACAGATGTTACTTCCCTCTCAGCACAAATGCCCACCCAAACTTCTGTGACAATAAACGCTAAGGCCACAACCCCCCCCCCCAGAAGAAGAGCTGTATGGAGTAAGGGGAAAACTTGTCCCCATTGGCAAACCAAATAATTCCTACCCAGCCCCCTACTCATTACAGTGTCCACCAGAAGAGTTGATACTCACACTGCAATGATGGAATAAGATCATGTTCCCAATGTGGATGTTAATGCCACAATCTGACCTTGAAATTCCCTGTTTCAATTCCTGAATTGGATGCTGACATCGACACTCCCCTGTTTAAGTCAAATGAACGAAGTTGACATAACATTTACTAAATCCCGTGGCGAGTCATCTGTCCTCAGATACTGTCAAATCCTGATTGCAACTGGATGTCAGCTGTCACATCTTGTCAAAAATCCCCTGCTAGATGCCGGATACCGTCAAAAGCTGGCTGCTGCTGCACGCTGGCTAAGCTGATACTTTCAACTGTTGACTGCAATCTGTAAGATTCTGTCAGGTTACTGCCAGCTATTCCCTGCCAGATGAAATATACCATTAAAAGTGGTGGGCCCTTCAAACGACAAATGTGAATCCAGAATAGCAAACATTCATGGGATGTACAGTGGTACCTCTGGTTATGTACTTAATTCGTTCCGGAGGTCCATTCTTAACCTGAAACTGTTTTAACCTGAAGCACCACTTTAGCTAATGGGGCCTCCAGCTGCTGCCGCGCTACCGCTGCACAATTTCTGTTCTCATCCTGAGGCAAAGTTTTTAACCTGAGGTAATATTTCTGGGTTAGCGGAGTGTGTAACCTGAAGTGTATGTAACGTGAAGCGTATGTAACCCGAGGTACCACTGTATGTGCATACTCTGAAAGCACTGGCAGAAAATATTCACTGTTTAAATTTGAAGAATATTTTTTGAGGCAGATATGTTTGGGGCTTAACTTGTTTGAGCTGTAGGATGTTGGTACTTCCCAATGAAACTATATATGCCTGACATGGCAAAAGTGTGAGTATTTTTCTCTATAATATTTTAACACATAGGAAGCAAAAAATAATAATGATCTGGTGTTCACTAAATTATAGCCTTTTCCTCTCGCTGAGTCAAAATGATGAGGCTCCTTCTGAAACACGATGCCCTCTTGTGGAAGATTTACCTACATTTCAGGGATTATTTTGAAAGGGAAATAAAAACTCCCTTTGTGCTTGTTCATATATATTTTTAATGAACGCCAAATCATTTGAAACTCACTGCAGCTCTTTTTGCTTTGTGTGCATTAAATGAGGTTCAAATGAGCAGTTGAACAACTTAAGCATATGCTAGCTTGTCATCACTCATTGACTGTTTGGTAAGCAGAAAGTATAAATAATCAGTGATCAAATCAAACAAAATTAGTATAGGTTCATGTCCTACATTTAATGTAGAGCCTGTTGGAATTATTTTCTTCTTCTAAGCAGGCAAGTAAAATCGTATGTGCTCTTTCACACAAATCCAGCAAGAGTTCTAAAGTGTAACTCCAGCAGCCAGAAAAGTGCTGTAATTTCAGCTAGTCCTGTAAGATAAATGTTCTGTCATAAAGTTATGGGTTAATAAAGAAGATTCCAGGTAAATATTAGGAAGAACTTAGTGGTGGTAAGAACTGTTCAACAGTCAAATGGACTATCTCAGAAGGTGGTGGACACTGGAGGTTGGATTGCTATCTGTCAAGGATTCCTTAGTTGTGATTCATGCGTTGCAGGGAGTCACACTTCAGAGTCCATTCCAGCTCTACAATTCTACAGTTCTATAATCCCTATCAGTAATATCACTGGAAACTTCTGTCACTGGAATTCAAAACAAAAGACAAAATCTGCTCTTCTTTGGGTTTCATCAAATGTGTGAAACAGAACATTTTTGTTGTGAAAAATGGGGTTGAGAAGACCTAAAATGTTCCCCACAACCTCACGTTTTCCCATACTAAGGGTTCCAGTTGGCACCTGCTTTGATTGCATTTTCCCACACCAGCTCGCTCCCAATCACTACTCCTCTCAGCAGGGTTTTTTATGTTGAGAAGAAGAAGAAGAAGAAGAGTTTGGATTTGATATCCCGCTTTATCACTACCCAAAAGAGTCTCAAAGCTGCTAACATTCTCCTTTCCCTTCCTCCCCCACAACAAACACTCTGTGAAGTGAGTGGGGCTGAAAGACTTCAGAGAAGTGTGACTAGCCCAAGGTCACCCAGCAGCTGCATGTGAAGGAGCGGAGACGCGAACCCGGTTCACCAGATTACGAGTCTACCGCTCTTAACCACTACACCACACTGGCTCTCCTTGAGAGAGAGGGTTATTCTTGTTGACTATGTGTCAGGGTCCGTGCTGAGGAGGGTTGCACTGAAGAATAATGGTGGAGCCACCCGCTCCCCCTGATCCTGAATCTTCACAGGAGCAGGAGGACAGTGTGGAGCTGGAACAGTGGTTTGCAGAGGGACATAGTTCAGAAGGCAGAAGCTGGGAAATACTGGATGGGGAACAGCTAGGAGAAGGAACACTGGGAGAGAGAGGGTTAACAGATTCACAGTCTTTGGACAGCAGTCCTCCAGTGCCTTACCCAGGGTGGAGAAGAACTCAGAAATTCTCAGAACAGAAAGTGCATAGGGTACAAACTCAGATTGCAAAATGTAGGAGTGATGTAGATTAATAGGGATGAAGGGGGTGTGAGCCTTAATTGGGAGCACTGCCATTCGAGGTAGATAGGCTCGTTTGCCTCTCACTGTGATTATTAAAGAATCTAATTCAGGGGCCAGCAAACTTTTTCATCAGGGGGCTGGTCCACTGTCCCTCAGACCTTGGGGGAGGCCGGACTATATGTGGGGGGGGGGAGGAACAAATTCCTATGCCCCACAAATAACCCAGAGATGCATTTTAAATTAAAGGACTCATTCTACTCATGTAAAAACACCAGGCAGGCCCCACAAATAACCCATAGATGCATTTTAAATAAAAGGACACATTCTACTCATGTAAAAACACGCTGATTCCTGGACCATCTGCAGGCCGGATTTAGAAGACAATTGGGCCAGATCTGGCCCCCGGGTCTTAGTCTGCCTACCCATGATCTAACTGGTAAGACATTCCTCTCATTTGATCTCTTCTTATTTACTGCCATGGGGGAAGATGCTGATTCCCCGAAGCCTGACATTATGGCAATCCAAAAACCAGAGGTCACATAGGTAGTGCAATTATGGCACAGTGCTATGTAGCCAGATCTTGCTAGATGGCAATGCCACAAAACCAAATCAAAGTGAGAGCAATACTCCCTGCACTTTCTCTGAATACATGGACAGCATGGATGTCACTGCTCACCTGAATATCCCCAACTGATAGACAATTTTGCAGGAAGTATTTTTATCTTGTGAACTATACTGAGAACTTATGGTGAAGGGCGGTCTATAAATCTAACTAATAGTAACTCCTACTCCAACTACTACTTTAGATAAAGGACTGAGAATTACTTAAGGTATCACCAAGTTGCTCCTCCTAGATTTGTGTCCAATTTTTACTTTACTGGAGTAGCGTGGAAGCAGACCACAGGGAGAGAACATGCCACATAGTCAAGCAGCCTCCAGGATGGGCTAGTACAATGTGTTCTATTTGAATACTGAATTTGAATATTGTCAAGAAACCACAACTGTTGATTATAAACGGAAATAGATAGAAATGCATTTTTTTAAGAGTTCATGGGTCATCAGTTCTTTTCTCACTCAGGTCAGACGGTAGGTTTAAATCTCTAAATATCCTGCACCCTACATCATCAAAGCAACACAAGGATATACTCTTGTATATTCCCTCTGATTTTAGACTTTTAGGTGAGCTCTTGCTTTGTTGTCTCCCCCCAATGGCAGCTGGCTACAAGATTCAAGGAACCCATTTTTCACTGAACCTTCCTTGACCTTTTCACTCACTTTGGCAGCCGGAGTGTGTTGCACTTTGCTGCATTGCAAATTAGATTTTATTAGAGGAATCTTTGAATATGTATATTACATCTTGTATCAAGAGGGCTGGGAATTGCTTAATGCATTATTCAATGTTATGTAGTAAAACTGTCCCTAATGTAGTGCCCTCGAAATGTTGCTTGGATTACAACTCCCAGAATCCCAGACCATTGGCTTTGCTGATTGGGGCTGCCAGCAGTTGTGGTCCCAAAAATCTGGAGGGGACCAAACTAAGCAAGGCTGGTATAACATGGTCCCCCATCTTGAAACTCACTATCTGCTATGTCAGGGACAGCCAATGTGTCACCCTCCAGATTTATTAATTTAATGAACTGAATTGAATTGAATTTACCATATTTTTCCGTGTATAAGACTAGTTCCCCCCCCTGAAAAAATAATGGCAAAAATTAGGGGGCGCCTATAAAAAAATATTTAAAAAATAAAAAAATAGGGGGCACCTTATACAAAGATACATCTCCCCCCATTTTCTTAAATCTGAGTCCCCCAAAATAGGGGGGGGTCTTATACATGGGGATGTCTTATAGATGGAAAAATACGGTATATACTGCCTTTCATTAAAAGTTCTCAGGGCAGTTCACAGAATAAAATACAAGATAAAATACAAGTTTTATCACCTCCTGGCAAATAGAAGGGGAAGAAATGGAGGCAGTGAGAGATTTTACTTTCTTGGGCTCCATGATCACTGCAAATGGTGACAGCAGCCACAAACTTAAGACGCCTGCTTCTTGGGAGAAAAGCAATGACAAACCTAGACAGCATCTTAAAAAGCAGAGACATCACCTTGCCAACAAAGGTCCTTATAGTTAAAGCTATGGTTTTCCCAGTAGTGATGTATGGAAGTGAAAGCTGGACCATAAAGAAGGCTGATCGCCGAAGAATTGATGCTTTTGAATTATGGTGCTGGAGGAGACTCTTGAGAGTCCCATGGAGTGCAAGAAGATCAAACCTATCCATTCTGAAGGAAATCAGCCCTGAGTGCTCACTGGAAGGACAGATCCTGAAGCTGAGACTCCAATACTTTGGCAACCTCATGAGAAGAGAAGACTCCCTGGAAAAGACCCTGATGTTGGGAAAGATGGAGGGCACAAGGAGAAGGGGACGACCAAGGACGAGATAGTGTTCTCGAAGCTACCAGCATGAGTTTGACCAAACTGTGGGAGGCAGTGGAAGACAGGAGTGCCTGGCGTGCTCTGGTCCATGGGGTCACGAAGAGTCGGACAAAACTAAACAACAACAACAAAAAACACAAGTAAAAGGTTAAACCAAAACAACAAAACAATAACACACACACCCCTTCCCACAGATACATTGAAAAGGCTGAAGGATATTTATCAGCCAAAGGCCTGTTTGAAGAGGAACATTTGTGCCTGGTGCCTAAAATATATATAATGAAGGTGCCAGGCAAACCTCCCTGTGGGGAGCATTCCACAAACAGGGAGCCATCACAGAAAAGGCCTGTTCTCGCGTTGCCACCCTTTGGACCTAATGTGGAGAAGGCACACGAAAAAAGCACCTCAGATGATCAACGCAGAGTCTGGGAAGGATTATATGGGAAGATGTGGTCCTTGTGGCATTGTGGCCCTGAGCAGTTAAAGGTCAAAAACAGTACTTTGAATTGGGCCCAGAAGCTAACTGGCAGTCAGTGCAGTCAGGCAGAATCGGCGTGATACGCTCAAAACGTCTTGTGTGTCGAGGTACCCAAGCCACCCCCCCAAATAACTCACAACGCACACTTAATTTTTGTTTAAGGTTTTTGGCATAATTTTGGCCACAACTTTATTTAAATACATAACCGTGAGTGGTTGTTTAGGCATTGGTTAAGACTATCTGTCCCCCACCTGGGGACAGAACTGACTTCCGGGCACCACCGAAAGCCAGTAAGGGAAAACAAATCGAGGAGAAATGGAGCTGAGCCACAGGCCCTCACCTCTCCCCGCATGCTCCCTGAGGCTTGCTAGCCCTAGTCCCATTCCAGGGATTGGATGAAAAGATGGCAAGCCCCTGGATTCCTTTAGCAGAATTCCCTTTCCACAGCAACCATGGAGGGGCAGGCCCAGCCTATCCTTAACCCTCCTCCAACCAATTTATAACCAATGCCTAACCGCAACCTTACAAGTTGTGACGATTTGCTACGCAGTAGGCAAAAACCAAATGGCCCCAGCCAATCACCCAGATGGACAAAATTCCTACCAGGCCCCTGCCCCAACGGCAGATGACCCCATGACAGGCATAGCAAGGTCAGCGCAACAACCCCTTACCTTAGGGCGGGTGGGTGGGTGATCCGTTGCATGCAGCAAAGAGAAAGCTCCAGGCTGCGTGCAGAGTACTTAAACATTTTACCCCTCCTACCGAAATTGCAACATAACTTTTACCCCAGCAACCCAGAGGACCAATCGTTGCCCTAGGCCCTCTTTAGAGACCCTGCCTGGCAACAGAGGGGTGGCTCAGCAGACCCCACCGCAACACGTGCTCTCCATGAGGGAGAACATGCTTTGTCCTACTGAGCAACCTGGCTGCCAAAATCTGCACTAGCTGAAGCATCCAAACCATCTTCAGACGCAGCCCTGTGTATAACGCTTTGGAGTAATCCAACCTAGAGGTCACCAGAACATTGACAACAGAAGTTAGGCTATCCCTGTCCAGATAGGGGTGCAGCTGGGCCACCAGCCAAAGTTGATGGAAGTCACTCCATTTCACCAAAGCCACCTGAGCAGAGGATCCAGGAGTACCCCCAAGCTACGTGCCTGTGCTATATTTTTAAGAGAGTTGCATGTGCTGCTTAGACTAACAATTCAAATTGGTGTTGAGTGCTCACAAGCACATTAGTTGGAGATTTCTTTTGCTTTCATATTAACCATAGCAAACAAAGGGAACGATTTGCACAAAGCTAATTTTAAGGCAGATCTGGCTATCCAAATAGAAATTATCATGGGCACCATGACATAGTAAGAGGAACAGAAAGGATGGAAGAGGAGTCTAAAGAACAAGCAGCTCATACAAGGTATGAGTTGTTCTGAACAGCCAAACAGGTGGCCTGAGAAATCTTGCCAACATTTCACATACAAACAAGTTCTTGAAGGGCCAGACATCAATTAAAGCATCATTTTTGCAGAACCTCTGATAGTTTTAGTAGAGATAGATGTGCTGATTTCCCCCATTTGGGAACAAGTACATTGGAACTAGGAGAAATGTTCTGAATGTTGGCATCAATAAAAGGAGTGTTCATAGAAAGGAAGAAAACATACCGATTGTATATTGTTGAAGAAGAATTACATGAAAACGATGTACAGATGGTATATTACACCAGTACAATTGGCAAAAATGTATAAAACAGAACAAAAGAACTGTTGGAGGGGTAAATAAGGGGAAGGTACATTTTATCACATGTGGTGGGATTGCAAGATTATAAAAAAAATTGGGAAATGATATACAATGAATTGAAAAGAATGTTCAAAATAACATTTCTTTAAAAAAAACAACCAGAAGCTTTGTTGTTAGGTGTTTTAGGACAAGAATTGCCGAAAGAAAAACAGACATTATTTATTTATGTATGCTACAACAGCAGCAAGAATTCTAATAGCACAAAATTGGAAGAACATCTAAAGAACAATGACAAGTAAAATTGATGAACTACGTAGAATTAGCAAAGTTAACGGACAAACTGTGAGAAAAGGACAACGGGGACTTTGAAAAACAGTGGGAACTTTTTACAATATATTTGCAGAAACACCAAAAAATGGACTCATTGGCAGGATTTAAATAAACATTTACAATTTTATTTACATAAAACAAGGAATATAACACTGTGATAACATAGTATTGTGTATAAACAGCAGAACGTATCATTTGATGTAATAAATCAGAAATGGAAGCTGAGGGAAGTCAATCGGGGGGGGGACTAACATTTAGTTTTGATATTGGATATTTGTTTTGAAAATGGAAAATCAATAAAATCCCCCAAAAAAGAAAAAAAAAGAAAACTGGGAGGAAACTAACCATTTGGGTTGGACTTTAAAAATATTTGAGATATTTCCCCTCATCTTTTATAACTTTCCTACAACACACACACAGAGACACACACACACACACACACACACAACCTCCTTAAAATAATTAGTTCTGAAAAACTGGCTGAATTGGTAGGACATCTATTTTAGAAAGATAACAAAGAACAAAAGTTAGATAAATGTTGACCAGTGCTATTTGTCTGGATGTTCATTCTGCAAAATGAACCTTTCTGATGCTTTAAAGACATTGCTAATAAGAATCCTGGAATTTTAACTATAAATGTCGATGTTGAGATTTTATATTTCAGTTCGCTCCTAAGGGCCAACACACATTCAACTATACATTTCAACAGGAATGTAGTTTACATTTGTTATCATATTGTGCTCACAGGAGGGAGGAAGACCCACTTGCTTAACTCAGTCAAATTATATCAAATAATTGTTGAGAGAGAGACGTGCACTTATTAGATGCTCAATTGTATCCCCAAAATCAAGACACGCCCCATCCAAAGATGACAGGTGCCTATGGTCCCTCAGCACATAAGAATCAAAAGTCATTGTATTGTATTTTATTATTATTATTTTTAATGCTAGACCTTCTAGCACACATCACATACAATGTGTCTTTGAGGGGCAAAGGGTCACTTTTATCTGATGTGTACACATGTGTTGTTGTTGTTTAGTCGTTTAGTTGTGCCCGACTCTTTGTGACCCCATGGACCAGAGCACGCCAGGCACTTCTGTCTTCCACTGCCTCCTGCAGTTTGGTCAAATTCATGCTGGTAGCTTCAAGAACACTATCCAACTATCTCGTCCTCTGTCGTCCCCTTCTCCTTGTGCCCTCAATCTTTCCCAATATCAGGGTCTTTTCCAGGGAATCTTCTCTTCTCATGAGGTGGCCAAAGTATTGGAGCCTCAGCTTCAGGATCTGTCCTTCCAGTGAGCACTCAGGGCTGATTTCCTTCAGAATGGACATGTTTGATCTTCTTGCAGTCCATGGGACTCTCAAGAGTCTCCTCCAGCACCATAATTCATGTAGTGCCACTAAATTTTCCATACCTGCATATCATACTGGTATTTAAGATCTTTGCTTTCCGCCAGGGTCATTCCAGACATCCTTTTCATTTTGCATTTACGGCTATTGGTGCTCATGATGCTATTAGCATGGTTATATACTGCTCTGCTTTCAATATTTTTTTGCAGAAGTTTCAGGTAGGGGAAACTACTTCATTTGCAATCACCACACCGCTTCCTGCTGAAATCCAATAGCTTTATATACGCTGTAAACGGCCCAGGTTTTCGTTTTCGGTTTGTTTTTTTGCTCCACTTTTATTGCACTATTGTGCAAAAGCATCCCTCCAGGTGGCAATAATGCCATAACACTGGGAAAGCATGGCAGAGAAAGAAAGAGAGTGGAATGTCATGTACAAAGTCCAGTTTCAATCCACCACGAATGTCCTAGCAATGTATCAACGACATGTTCCATAATGTGCACCCGCCAAAGAAGAAGAAAGCGTGGGGGGGTGCAGTTTGTTCCTGGACAGAATTCAAAGTACTGGTTTTGAAACATGACACCATAAACATCATAAGACCATAGTTATCTGAAAGACCACCTGCTTTCTCATAGCTGCACAACTAATAAGAGCTTAAGAGCTTTACTGCATACTCAGTTCCTCTGGCAGGGTATCCTTCTCAGCAAGCAGTTGCACCACAGTTATGAAACTGCCTCCTTATATGTGATAGTTTTTTGATTCCAGGTTAAAAAAACACCCTGTTTCCCCAGGCTTGTGATAGCTTTTAATGTGTGTGCTTTCACTTTCAATCTGCTACCAGAGATGTTTCTATATTTGCTGTTTCTTTATTTTTATTGTCGTTGATTGTCAGGGTTTTAACATGTTGTGGTAAGCTGGAAATCAAATGTGAAGTAAAACTGAAAGGTGAAGTAAATAAGCAAACACAAGCCCACTTCATTCTCTGCTCCTCCATAAATTTTAGATAGCAAAGATTGATTCAGTTGCTCAGTATTTATGAGATCAAGTAAATGGCGCCGCAGGAAGAGCACAAAATCTACCAGGCACCCTTTTTGCACAAGGCAAATAGCGGCGACAGGGAATTATAGATGAGCCGCATTGTGATATTTCACTGCCATGTCCTCATTCTGAGATGTGACTTTGACCCACTTCAAAAACTCATTGAATGAGAGAGAGTATTTTTGCACAGCCAAAGAGCAGAGATACCCTTTCATCACTTGTGGAAGACATCACTTGTGGCTAGGTACCCCACTGGTGTTGGCTTCCATATTACACTGAATGCAGGGACGAGCTGTTTATATGTAAGTACACTGTGGTCTAAACCACTGAGCCTTGGGCTTGCTGATCAAAAAGTCGGCGGTTCGAATCCCTGTGACAGGGTGAGCTCCCGTTGCTCAGTCCCAGCTCCTGCCAACCTAGCAGTTCGAAAGCATGCCCCAAAGTGCAAGTAGATTAATAGGTACCACTCCAGCAGGAAGGTAAACGGCATTTCTGTGCGCTGCTCTGGTGTCGGTGTTCCGTTGAGCCAGAAGCGGCTTAGTCATGCTGGCCACATGACCCGGAAAAACTATCTGCGGAGTGGACAGACACCGGCTCCCTCGGCCTGTAAATCTAGATGAGCGTCGCAACCCCAGAGTTGTTCGAAACTGGACTTAACTGTCAGGGGTCCCTTTATCTTTACTTTTTACACCTCAATTATTGTACACACAGGTGCACACAGTGTATACACTCATTGAGTGTTACGTGTGAATATATCCAGCTCAATTATTTGCATGCATGCCTCATGGCATGGCCAGTTGAACAGATGCCTCCCTCACATTTTCTCTCACTCCATCCAACAAGAGCTGTTGTTGGATTAGGTAAGCTGCAGCAACGCCAGTGTCCAGACTCCACACAACCATGCTGGCTGCTCATTCTGCTGAGTGGGACTCTAAGACACCCTGTAAAGGTGAAGGTAAAGGGACTCCTGACCGTTACATCCAGTCGTGGACAACTCTGGGGTTGCGGCGCTCATCTTGCTTTACTGGCCGAGGGAGCCGGCATACAGCTTCCGGGTCATGTGGCCAGCATGACTAAGCTGCTTCTGGCGAACCAGAGCAGCGCACGGAAATGCTGTTTGTGCCTTCGAACTGATTGGTTGGCAGGAGCCAGGGACCAAGCAATGGGAGCTCACCCCATCGCAGGGATTCGAACTGCTGACCTTCTGATCTGCAAGGCCTAGGCTCTGTGGTTTAACTCACAGCGTCACCCTTTACTACCCTCCAATTTCTGCCCTGATGGCAAGTCTACTTGATACGCAACATTGTTCAACACAGAAGTAGTCTCCACGTAGGAAAAAAGATGCATGCATTGTGAGATGTTTGTTATAATTAATTACATGGCCTTAGAAAGCCAGCAGTTGATCTGTGCCAGAGTTATCTGGCACAGTAAAAGCCATTTGTTCAAAAGGAAATGGAGAAGATAAATAGGGACAGTCAATGAAACACTTAAAGCCTATTGGTTTCAGTGGGATTTGAAAGACATAACAGAATCTGTATGTACTTGCTGGGGGGAAGTGAGCGATGACCATTATCTAGATATGAACACAACAGAGTGAAAGAAACCGCATATTAGCAGAGGTTGTTTGGGCTTTCTTCATTACTTGCCCAGCAGTAGCCCTAGGCAAGGCAATTAACATCTTTGCCTGTCAATTTATATAACTATAAAAGAAGGATAATGCTTTCCCACCTCATCACAAGGTTGTTATAAAAACTAATTAGTTAATGCTTGTAAAATGTTTTGAAACTGTAAAGAGGTATGTAAGTACTAAGTACTATCATTATTATATCTTAATAGAATTGTATGCCTGCGCAGGCATAAACTCACTTAGTGGAACCCATTAATTTCCAAAATGCAATGCATTTCTGTATTCATATCACTCTTGGCTGGCTGATTATTAGTACCAATAAGTTGTGTGTTTCCAGAGGCTTGGGGCGTCAAGTGCCAACTTGCTGAATTCGTACCAGAGAACATGGCTTCTAATGCAGAAACCCAGCATTTTAGAAGAAAGGTAGGCATAACCGGGATAATTCTTACAGTCACTGCTTTGGGAATTGTCTACATGTGGTGTGGAACTGGGGCTGCCAATGTAGTTGCGTGCTGAGGTCCCCAAAACACCCCTACCCCAATAACTTACACATCACACATAATTTTTTGTTTAAGGTTTTTGGCATAATTTTGGCCACAACTTTATTAACATACAAATTGTGAGTGGTTGCTTAGGCATTGGTTATGACTAGCTGCCCCCCCCCCCGCCTTGGGGGACAGCACTGACTCCCGGATTCCAGCGAGAGCCAGTGTGGAGGAACAAGATCAGGGATAACTGGAGCTGCGACACAGACCCTCAGCTACTCCCCGCATGCTCCCAGGAGCTTACGCGGCCCGCACCCTGCACCAAGGGTTTGGACGAGAGGATGGTAAGCCCCTGAATTCCTTTAACGGAATTCCCGTGCAGCAGCAGCATTGGAGGGGCAGGCACAGCCAATCCATACCCCTCCACCAACCAATTTAACCAATGCCTAACCGCCAACCTTACAAGTTGTGACGATTTGCTACGCAGTAGGCAAAACCCAATTGGCACACACTAATCAGCCAAAAGGAAAAATTCCTACCAGGCCCCCGCACCAATGCGGACGACCCCATGACAGGCATAGCAAGGTCAAAGCACAAGCCCAATCAAGGGAGGGCGGGCGGGTGATCCGGTGTCCACAGCGAAAGAGAAAGGAACATGCTGTGGACCTTGTTTAAATAACCTCTGATCCCACCCCTAAATTGGCAACATCAAATTTACCCCAGTAACACCAACCACCAATCTGATCCAAGCCCCTTGAATCCAACCTGACTGGCAACTGTGGGGTGTTTTGCTTGGCCCCATCCGCAACCCGTGCTCTCCTTTAATGAGAACACGCTTTCTCACCACATGTCTGAGCAGCAAGGAAGGGATGCTCATACAGATGGTACATGTCATCCCATCGGGAGGGAGATGCGAAAGAGAGCTACTCCGTCAGCTGAGAGCCCACCTCCAATTGGCTCTGTCTCTCCATGAACTGTTCCCATTCCAACGAATCATTATATCAACTACTGTATAACTGTAAGGTGCCCCTGTGTGCTTGTTTTCCTCTTCCCTTCCCCTCTACAGTGGTACCTTCACGTTACATACGCTTCAGGTTACAGACTCCGCTAACCCAGAAATAGTACCTCGGGTTAAGAACTTTGCTTCAGGATGAGAACAGAAATCATGCTCCGGTGGTGCGGCGGCAGCAGGAGGCTCCATTAGCTAAAGTGATGCTTCAGTTTAAGAACAGTTTCAGGTTAAGAACGGACCTCTGGTACGAATTAAGTACTTAACCCGAGGTACCACTGTATTTTCCTTTTATGTCATGTCTTCTTTAGATTGCAAGCTTGTAGATTCTACTATCTTTTAGTTCTCTTTTTAAAGGTTTCTGTTGGGAGCCTTCCCAGCTGAGGAGCAGGGTAAAAATGTTTTCAATAAGTAATAAATAGTAACAATATACCCAATTCATCTGAGCACATTTTTCTCGTTTATAAGAATATGCAAAATGTAGAGGAAGTGAATAAAGAATAGTTTTCTCCCTCTCTCATGATGACTCTAGAACACAGGTCATTCAGTGACAGTGATTGGTGAGAGACACAATCCAGGGGTTGCCAACCTGGTGCCCTCCATTTATTGTTGGACTATTACTCCCATCAGCCCCCACTGGCATGGCCGGTTGTCATAGATTTTGGAATTTGTGGTGTCTAACAACATCTGGAAAATGTTAGATTCATTCACCCACAACCATTGGGAAGAAAGCCAAACTAAACTGATATTTCCAAACATTTCGTGTTTCCAAGTAGGAGTACTACCAACTTCTGTGGAAGTAATCCAGAAAGTTCTAGGGAGAATTCTATTCCCCTGAAGGACTGAAAAAGCCATAGGCATGCTTTAGGCTTGTACTGTCACAATACCTCAAGCCACATTAGTGAGTCCCTTTGCATCTCTCCAGTAAAACTTGTCCATTTGAAATTACAATGGTATTTTTAAAAATGGGGAAAAAATGAAAGTGTTGACTCTGGATCTTTCTGTGCTCTTGGGTGAAAACAAAGAAGTTCAAAGCCCTAACAAGTGACACTCCATCTGTACTGGATCCAGAGTAAGTTAACTTGGGTCTGACGGAAACCAATAAAAAATAAAGAAAGGCTAACATTTTCTGCTGAGTCACATCTGGATCCAACCCATTGTTTTTGTTTCTTCTAGGCAAGTCTGCCTTCATAGAAAATATAGTCAGGGTTTCCCAAATTTGGATCTCCAGCTGTTTTGTTTTGATTTTACTACATCTCCCATCATCCCTAGCTAGGAAGACCAGTGGTCAGGAGCAGGGCTGGATTTAGGTTTGATGAGGCCCTAAGCTACTGAAGGTAATGGGGCCCTTTATATGTCCAACTGCCCTTTGTCAACAACAAATTGTCACTTTTTTGTGTTGAATATATGCTATATGGTAATTTATGGACCTAATAGGTATCTAAAGTCATTTGCACATAACAAAATATGTATTTTATGAAAGTAATTGTTGAACTGAAATACAATTAAGAAGAAGTATATTAATAGTGAAATACAATTAAGATGGAGTATATTAATAGTGAAATACAATTAAGAAGAAGTATATACCAGTCCATGCAGAATGTAGGCACCCTATATGTAGAAATGAGCAAACCAGTGATATTTTAGAGAGCAGGCTAGCAGGCAGGGCCCATTATTTACATCATAGGAGCCTATACAACACAAAACACTGTTGCTGTAAGTAGGTGTTATTTTATTTGTTTTTTATCTTATATTTTGGAAATGTACATCTAGCCCCCCCCCTTTAAATTCTTTTGGGGCCCCAAGAGAGTGGGGCCCTAAGCTATAGCTTGTTTAGCTTATACGTAAATCTGGCACTGGTCAGAGGTGATGGGAATTGTAGTAAAAACAACAGCTGAATACCCAGGTTTGGGAAACCCTGAATAGATGCACTCTAAATAATATGGCTTTGGCCACCTCAGGAGAAGAGAAGACTCCATGGAAAAGACCCTAATGTTGGGAAAGATAGAGGGCACAAGGAGAAGGGACGACAGAGGAAGAGATGGTTGGACAGTGTTCTCGAAGCTACCAGCATGAGTTTGACCAAACTGTGGGAGTCAGTGGAAGACAGGAGTGCCTGGCGTGTTCTGGTCCATGGGGTCACGAAGAGTCAGACACGACTAAACGACTAAACAATAACAACAAATAATATGGCGGGGGGGGGGAGGAATCCTCTTAGAGACAGTGTTCTTGAAAATATGAACAGTCCATGAAAAAAAATTGCTCAAGGGTGGTAACCTTATATCTAAGAGAGAGTTTATTCTATGCAGATATCTGCATATTCTTCCTATACATTGTTTTGCATGGCTCCATAACCCAGACTGCTAGAAGCTTTGTTTTGCTGCTATTGTAATGAAAGCTGAGATTTTCCAGAATGCAAACGCTGCGTGTGGAACTGGATGGCACACAGAACTGCAGAGGACAACTAGCTTTGGATGTGATTGTGTTGGAAATGTTCTAAGCAATAGGCAACAAGTTCTGATCACTGTCTTGTTTGGCTAGTTCTGAGAGAAAACAACAGGTGGCTACAGCATTCTTCATACTGAAATCTCTTTGAAACTAAGCTGTGAACAAGAGCTGGCTTCAGAAAGTGACAGCAGATATGTTTTGGGCATGAATCCATGGCTTTATGTCCTAGCCATGCATTTGAGTTCCCTTTGGCATTTTCAATTTGATTTTTCTTAGTGTTTTTTTTTTCCTTCTGAAAGAGCATGTGTCATAAAAATTGGAAACCAATTTAGTGAAGCCAGATGCTTTCAGTACATAATAATGCACTTGGCAATCTCAGGTCAAGAAATTAGTAATATATTGTATAACTCTGGCAAGGAATAATGTTTTTTTAAAATAAAAAAAGATTAAAAGATGCATTAAACTAATAGAAGGAACTGGTTAAATAGAGTTGATTTTTTAAAAAACAGTTAATTTAACAAGCATCTTCCTGAAATGCTAAAACAGTTGTAATCTGGGAAAGGGCATCAAACCATAAAATGGTATAAGGGATCAGATTTAACAGAGATCTTCATTTCATTGGCAGAGTCAGGCTTCAAGTTTCATAACTAGCACCATGTTGCATTAAATGGTAGAGCAGAGACTCTCTCGCTGAGCCAAAAAACTAAAGGAGGCCGCAGCAGTGCAACATGATTAATATTTCATGGATGAAATGATCGATAAATATAAGACATTTCAAAAGTTTGGAAATCATTCACTTTTTTAAAAAAATCTTCCACTCAGAAACCTATTTAGAAACAGCACAGAAAGTTCAGGAAGGTTTGTGAGTTGAATAACCTTGTTAAAATCAGGATAGGGTAACTATCTGCAGTTTTATTGAACACAGATATCCTTTGCCTTTTACTCTGTGTAGCTCCCTATAGCCCAAGGATGTACAAGTATTTGTTAGCAAATTGGCCTTAAGTAGAATTTGATAGCAAATAGCATACCCTCCAAAATTTCTCTGATGAAAATAGGGACGTTCTATTCCATCATTATCATCATCATCATCATACTCCACCCATCTGGGTGGCTTCCAACACTTATAAAAGCATAATAACATGTTAAACATTAAAAACTTCTCTATACAGGGCTGCCTTCATATGTCTTCTAAAGGTTGTATAGTTGTGGTACTTACCTTCTTGGCTCAGGGGTCACATAACTTCAACATTGGGTCTGATGGAACTTCAACATTTCTGTGATGAAAATAGGGACATCCTAAGGAAAAGTGGGACATTCCAGGATCAAATCAGAAACTGTGGTGGCTTCTGTAAATCTGGGACTATTACTGGAACACAGGGACACTTGGAGGATCTGAAATAGGCAGGCTCCAGCTTTGTTGAGGCAGCCAAGGAACATGAAGGGAAACAAAGAGTTTTGCTTGTCAAAGTAGAAAAGGAAAGTTACATATACATCCTTTGCATAATGTGATGCAAAATACAGTGGTACCTTGGTTTTTGAATGTAATCCGTTCTGGAAGACCGTTTGAGTTCCAAAACATTCGAAAAACGAGGCACAAAGGGTGGTCTGCAAATTTAATTGAGAAAATTGAGAAATACTCAGCAGAAGCCATTCAACTTCCAAGGTACATTTGAAAATGGAAGCATTTACTTCCGGGTTTTCGGTATTTGAGTTCCAAAATGTTTGTCAACGGAGATGTTCGAAAACCGAGGTACCACTCTACGTCCATTCCCACCCACCCCTCCAATGTCACTGGGTATGTTTTAGTGGGGTGGGGGGGTCACAAAACAAACTGCTTAGTATTTTATGGCCATTGGCCTGCTCAACTGTGCCCACACAAGTAATGAGTTCAGTACCTTGTCCAACTGCCCACATGAGTTGTAAGAAGCAAAACACTCATCGCTGGGTTAACTAGAGCCACAACTTTATTAACATTTAACATCAACCTCGGGTGATTATTAACATTTAACATCACTCATTATTGGTTACCCTGCCCCTCATATAGAGATCAAATATATTATTTTTTTGAAACTTTTGTGCACACAAGCAAGCAGGCACGCCCAGCAGAAATGTTATCGTTTCTTTTGAGTGATGATAACATATCTGTAACACACTGGGTGGCCCTCTGTGCCCCAGCTGGGGAAAAAATAAGGAAAAATGAGTTAGATAAAATCATTATAAATTGTTGTAGTGATTCGGAGTTTTAATCTGAAATCATGCTGGGTTTCAGTTTGTTGGTATCTCTGGTAACTTCTCTCTCTTGCACCATGAATATTGGCAAATTGGATTTTTAAAAGGCCAAATAATATTAGAAATGGAGCTGTTAGAGATGCACAAGGGAAACTGTGCTTTAATGATCAGGAACCTGGCAAAGTCTTTTTTTATATTATGGGTGTATGTTGTGTAATATTTTATAAACACTATCGCCTAATGCAAGTTTGTTATAGCCATTGGCTAGAACAATAAACTTATGAACAGCATTTAACAAGAGGCTATTTGCAGCAGATACTAAAAATGTACAGCTGCATTGTTTAAGTCAGAAGCCAGCTTGAAACCTCCTCCTCTCTCTAGATGATGGCAAGCTTGACCCTGTCGTGTCTCTGGATTCACCTTGCGGGACTCAACTTTCTACACCCCTCCATTAGTTCAGCTGTAGTCTTCTATCTGAATAAGTGCTCTGTAGAGTACAAAAACTCATTTGTTTTCACAAGCATCAACTAGTCCATTAAAGCATACTTTTGTATTATATTAGTGTTGTTAAAAGGAGTGCCGTCTTCGTTGCAGAAGAGAGAGGCGGTAATCAATTTAATGTATAGTTATAGACTAGGAATTTCTTATTTCAAATCCCTGGTGATTTCTAAGATGACAGAAGAACAGATAGTTCCCTTTAGGGATGCTAGCAAAATAAAAGGAAGCTTCTTGACCTTGGCTGACTCCGTATGATGGCAATACTTTCAGCCAAATGGAATCCATCAACACAATCTAAGACAGGCAATGCGTGTAAAATCCATTATGGAATTTTTTAAAAATAATTTTACTGGGCAGGCCAGTGTTTAAAAACTAATTTCTACCCAAGAGAGCAGAATGTTTCAAAACTGCAAAAGGCAACATTTTAAAATGTCCCCATCCGAGTTTGCAGAAACACCACCCCTTTGCTTGAAAACTTACAGCCAGCTACAGAGAATGGTAACATTTACATCTGATTACATAAATAGATTACGTTGGTGCCATTTTCAGGCATAATGCTGGTGGGGGAGAGGCTGAAATATCAAGTTCAAACTCCTCCTCCTCCTTCTCCTCCTCCTCCTCTTCTTCTTCTTCTTCAAAGTGCACATACCTCATGCTTAGTACGAGGGAATCTATAGATTTCAGTTTCTCTCAGTTTCTCATTTCTCCAGTCTTTGTTCTCTGCATTTCCACACCAGTTTGCAGATTTGTCCCCTTTGAAAAATTATTGTGCAGCTAGAATACTATTAGCCCAGAAATGGAAGCAAGAAGAATTGCCAGCGATTGAAGAATGGAGGATGAAGTTGATGGACTATGCAGAATTAGACAAATTAACAGGAAGGATTCGAAACCAGCGGGACCAGAAATTTACCGAAGACTGGAGTAAATTTACGAACTATATGAAAAGTATTTGTGATGATCAGACAACGTTTGTAGGTTTGCAAGAAGTTCTGTGAGGAGTTTTGTTGGAAATATTGTAGGAGTATTGTGAGGAGTATTGTTGGAAATATTGTAAAAATGGAAAAGGGGAGATGATAAGTTAAGAGAGGTAAAGACAATATAAAACTAAGTAATGCATAAAAAGAGCTTAAGACGGAAGACCATCGGAGGTGCTGATGGAAGTCCAAAAAAAAATGTATTTGTAATAATTTGTGTGGTACGTTTTATAATTTGTATGTTAAAATTAATAAAAATGTGTTCCCAAAAAAAAAGAAAAATTATTGTGCCCAAATCCCTCAGTGGATTTATTGAACTGGCTATGATTCATAACGTTATGTCCATTATTTGGCTCAGAAATTATCAGTGATGATACTTGGCCGTTGGGATCAAAACAGATCTTGCATGGTTGCCACTGCACCAGCTTATTATTATTATTTCACTTGAGATGTTTCTGATATCATTCAACTACCAAGGCCTGGGCATTTTAAGTCAGTTTTGGGATGGGAGCTTGTACTCATGCGTGAAAAGTTAAAATGTGCTGCACCTTGTTTTGGGTGTTTGGAGTAAAACAGCAATGCTCAATAAGTTATCTGAACCAGTGTGTGGAGCGGGGGGAACTAATAGAAAGGCAGACTTTCCTTTCCATGCTTATTCCTTTTCTTTTAATAACTACTTGTTGATAAAGCTTATTACTTCCTTTCAAGCTTTTACTTTATTCCTGCTTCTTCTCAAAGTTAGTTCAATTCAGCTACAATATAAGCTAGTGTGCTTTGTCTCCATATTGGCCACATGTAAAACTTATACTTAAAACAGCTTTGTTTCCCGTGAATAACAAATCCTATTTTTTCTTTACCTTTCAACCAGCCATCTTTCCGGACTATTTCTCTCTGCACGCTGCTGCAATATATTTACCAAATGCCAACTAAATATCCTGGACCAAACAGACTAATCAGCTAGAAAGACAAGAGGCAAGAATGTTCCCATTTTTATACAGACACTTATCTGAAACTATAATTAGACAAGTAGCTAAAACACCAGGTGCGAGGGCTAAAACTGTACAATAATAAAACAGATTTAAACTAACATGCCTTTGAATAGATGTAGATCAAAGTGAAACATTTGTCTCCTCTGATGAGCAAGTGAATCGGAATATACATTTTTGAAAAATCTGATTGGTTCACATTAGCTTTGATGTCAGCGGTTTAATTTGATGTAGCATTAATTAAAACAGAAGCAGAAGTGTGAGAGAGGAGGGAGGTTGCTACCATTAAGTGGAATACAGGTTGTGATATGCAATTCACAAGAACTTGAGTCCATGGTATTTAGCCTGGTTTTGTGCCAAAATTCCCAGTCTGGTCTTTAGTTTGTTTGACCACAGAGCATGCACAGTGACCCCTGGTTTGACTCTCCACACCAATGATTCTCCCGATTATATAGCCTTCCTTTTTCCACCCAACTCAATGGAGGTAGTCAAAGAGAAGTGGAGGTCTGCTCCTTGTATTGCAAAATGTGCTGGAAAATGGAGCCACTCCGGTCAAAAGAAATCAGTTGCGTGTTAAGATCCCAAGACCTTCCCCAATAAATAAATAAACAATTGACACAGAATTTAATTTAATGTTATTGGCATAATTTTGGCCAAAACGTTATTGATTACAGATTATGAGTGGTTTGCTTAGGCATTGGTTCCCGACTAGCTGTACCTGACCTTGGCAGGGCAGCACTGAGGACTGGACACCGGCAGAAGTCAGTACAGGTAAACATCCGAGGCAGCCACCGTAAGGTAGGTGGTGCTGTTGACGACTGAGGAGAGATGGGGGGGGGTGATTACTCAGAGCAATGCCATTACCCCAAGAGGCTGCATTTCTAAACCTCTCTTTGTGAATATTGAATAAAAGAGATTGGTAAGAACTTCCTTGTCTACCTGTTCCTGACAGCCTACTATGGGGGGATTGTATTCCCTGACACAAGGGAACTTAGGGAGGGCTTCACAGGGAGCAGAGAGCTGAAGTTGAAAGTCCCCCCAATGCATAACTGGTTTTTGTTTGTTTTGTTTTTTTGAAAAAATATTTTTTATTATATATTTTCTAAGGTTGCAAAAGTAGGTGCATTGTCTCTTTTTTCAGGTCGCAGAGTCTTTTCTACAAATCAGTTACATTCCATGTGAGACAGTGTTGTATACATAGTGGTTGGCCATTGCAAGAACAGGATGTTGAACTACATGTTTTGATCCAATAAGGCTCTTCTTAGGTTCATCTTATACATGCCATGCATATTTTCCCCCAATTCCCCAGGCCTTTATGGCTTCATGGTGAACAGTGTACAGTGGTACCTCAGTTTAAGTTCTTAGTTCGTTCCGGAGGTCCGTTCTTAACCTGAAACTGTTCTTAACCTGAAGCACCACTTTAGCTAATGGGGCCTCCTGCTGCCGCTGCTCCGCCGGAGCCCGATTTCTGTTCTTATCCTGAAGCAAAGTTCTTAACCTGAAGCACTATTTCTGGGTTAGCAGAGTGTGTAACCTGAAGCGTATGTAACCTGAAGCGTATGTAACCCGAGGTACCACTGTATACTAAAATAATATTTATTCATTTATTTAGACAATTTATATACCACTTAATTACAATTGTTTCTATGTAGTGTGCAAAAAACACAATACAATGGTTTTTTTTATTTAAAAAAATCAGCTAAAACTATATAAATAAATAAATTATGGGAGCAGTTTTGCCTGTTTACTGACAACACATTTTCATTTATTGAAATATGCCATTAAAAAGGGGGGCATTAAAAAAAACGATCCATGAGGTGGTTCGCAAATAAAGAGCTTAAAAAACAATATAACTATCATAAAAACCCACTAGCCTCAGCTCTATGGTTAATTATATTCTAAAATTTAAAGCCTTTCTCCCTTCCTTTCCCATAATCCTGAGCATATTTATAAAAGGCTCAATGATACCAATTGTCCAGGAGGCAGATTATTTCAATTGAAGACCCAGAGTGCATTTACAAGTGATCATTTGCAGGAGAGCACACTTCATGCAATTTCGCATTTAAATCTCCTGTTATTTCTCCCTCCAGAACGCCAATAGCTTCAAACTGATGAAGGCGAAGAAGTCAGGAAATATATTCAGCTTAGATTATTACAGCCTCCATTCATGTAGAGCAGTACCTAATTATTTCCCTTCTGCTTTCGCTACAGGTAACTACGGCAAAGGGATGCACCTCTCCAAGTAATACTTTGGAATATGCCGCAGCCAAAATACTAAGATTGCTTCTAGGTGCCTGAAGTCATTTTGTTTAAGCACAAAACGGCAACTGGTGACCACATAGGCACTGGTAGGGCAGAAGAAAAGGAAAGCATTTGTTGCGCAGCATTTGTATCCCATTTTCTTTCTCCAAGAAGTTCGAGGTGGTTTACACCCCTGTGTGGTAGGTTAGCTGAGAGGCACTGACTATTCCAAGGTCAGCCACTGAGCTTCATGACTGACTGGGGATATAATAATAATATAATAATAATAAATTTTTATTTATACCCTGCCCTCCCCAGCCAGAGCCGGGCTCAGGGCAGCTAACACCAGTAAAATCACAATAAAAACATAATAGTGGGGGGAAAGAAAATAAAAGAAAAGAATTTAAAATACAGTTAAAATACAATTTAAAATGCAACCTCATTTTAAAAGTAGCCCATAGATCAAAACCATAAGGGGAGGGAAACATAAGGGTCAGACTGCGTCCAAACCAAAGGCCAGGGTCTTGCAGGCCCTGCGGAAGGATGTCAAGTCCCGCAGTGCCCTAGTCTCTTGTGACAGAGCGTTCCACCAAGTTGGGGCCAGTACTGAAAAGGCCCTGGCCCTAGTTGAGACCAATCTAGCCACCTTGCGACTTGGGACCTCCAAAGTGTTGTCATTTGTGGACCTTAAGGTCCTCCGCGGGGCATACTAGAAGAGGCGGTCCCGTAGGTACGTGTGTCCTAGGCCGCATAGGGCTTTAAGGTCAAAACCAGCACCTTAAACCTCTGGTTTCACAGAATCTAGTCCAATACTCTAAGTACTACACCATACTAATTATTAAAGAAAAGAATGCATAAGGGGGGGGGGGATATTTTATTCAGTCAAAAAATTCCAGAGGGGCTGCAATGCAGATTAAGACTAAGCAACCCCACAACAGGGAGCCTAAATAATAGTTTAAATTATATTTCCTACTTTATGGAACATCGCTGTCAAATATCACCATTCTGTTTCAAAAGGAAAAGGGGGGGGGAGAGATCCCCTAAGGCTATGAACTACACTTTCATAATTATATTAATGTATCTGAATTTTTTACTGCCTCCCATCACCAAATCAGATCCCAAGTACCATTTCCTTTTAAATGAGAAGCAATTTTTACAGAGCTAGGGGGCAAGTCAATCAATAATAATAAATATTGTAAATGCTGGCTAAAATCTTAATTAAATATGGAACTGCAGAAAGCTTTCATATTCTTTAAACTTTATATACAAATTCATATTTCATATTGCAAGGAATGCTACCACATCCTCTGACATTTCTCCAATGAAAATAGGGACATCCTATTCAATAATAGGGTGGCACTGTGGGTTAAACCACTGTGCCGCTTGGGCTTGCCAATCGAAAGGTCGGCGGTTCGAATCCCCGCAATGGAGTGAGCTCCCGTTGTTCGGTCCCAGCTCCTGCCAACCTAGCAGTTCGAAAGCATGCCAGTGCAAGTAGATAAATAGGTACCGTTCCGGTAGGAAGGTAAATGGCGTTTCCGTGTGCTGCTCTGGTTTCTCCAGAAGCGGCTTCCAACATTTCTGTGATGAACATAGGGACGTCCTAAGGAAAAGTGTGACATTCCCAGATCAAATCAGAAGCCAGGACAACTTCTATATATCCGGGACTGTCCCTGGAAAATAGGGACGCTTGGAGAGTCTGTACTATGGCTCCCTGACTAACAGGAAGCATAACTCATTAATTTGTAAAAAGTGTTTATTTAAAAGTTGGCAGACATGTGTCCACGACCAGCACCTAGTTCTAGAGTTCAACAGGGAACGGTTAACTCAACAATTGTCTAGAGGAGACTAAGAGACTAAGAGATATCATCTCTTCTTCTTGGTCATCTGGTGGGTCATTGTTCGCAGCTGTACCTTCTCCCTCTTCCAAGCAGATCATTATCCCGAGGGAATCCCTGGTGATAGAGGGCTTTGCGCCAGCAAAATGAATGATCCTATGAAGACTCTGGACTTTCCACCAGGTCAATTGCAATCTTCAGTCTTGAGGCCTGGGCATAAAGGGAAAGAATGAGGAACGAGGCACAGTTTGTGATGTGGTTGGAGGGGTTATCAGAATGGATAGGCAGGTGAGGCACACATGAGAAAGGGAATCTTCAGGCTGCCTTGAGGCTCTTGTAGGTTTTTCCCAATCCTCACTTGTACTATAGTTCTCTGTAGGGTCCAAAGCCTCTTCCTCAGAAGAGCCATCTACAGAATCTCGAGGATCCTGGTGCCCTGTTGTGCCTATGTTTGGCACCTTGGAAATGGTTACCTGTTCCCTTGTATGTTTATCACAGATCCTATGATCTGTTGGTGTGCTGTAATGGGAAGAGCATTGGCTTTTCTGTTGTGTTGTGTATTCTGTGAATCAGCCTGCCAGAGGACACTTGCCTGGGCTAAAATATAGATGTGCTTTTACTCTCGCAAGATTGAATGTATTACCCTTGGCTGTACTTGAGGGACGATTCCAACAGATTCCACACGAAAAATGCTTATGTCCCTGTGGAGATGGCAGTACTGAATCGGTGGCACATGCCCTTCTGACTTGCACTCTTTATAAAGACTTGAGGAATGAGGTTATCACCCCTCTTTTATTGTCCATTCCAGGTCGCCCAACCACTGCCAGTGTCCTTTCTCTTGGCAGATCAAGATGAGCAGGGGACAGCAAAGGTTGCAAGGTATTTAGCAGGGGCAATGAAAATAAGATCCACTATTTGACTATTGATTCAAAACCCTAAAACGTATTTTATATAATTGACTTTTTATTTCTATTCTTTGCATATTGTATTGTTTTATTGCTATGGCCAATGGCTGACGCAAATAAAGATTCATTCATTCATTCATTCATTCATTCACACTTGCCTGGGCACATAAGAGAGAGGATTGCTACCATTTTACCTAAGGCAGATGGTCTTAAGGAAGCATTCTGGGATGTACTTCCAGGCAGCCAAGAAGAAACTATAGAATTGTTTCAGGAAGGAAGAGGTCTTTAGATGGTTGAGCATGGTGGAGATGGATGAACAGAAATCACAATGAGGGATGTGTTGGGACATGTGATTTAAGTGATAAGCAAAGGAGAGAGATCATGGAAAACTTTGAAGGTAAGAAAGAGAACCTTGTATGGGTTCTGGGAACAAGAAGCACCTGAGGGGTTTATGGATGGTAACAGGAGCTACAAGAAAGGTGAATAATGCTGGCACTGTCATGTGAAACTTCATCAAATTAAATAAATCAAAATCACCATCATCTTTCTGTACACATTTGCCAGGCTGCACCTAACTGCTCTGTTCCTCTTCCTGGTTACTTAAGTCACAAGAGTCAGGTGTTCAGATTGCCCCCGGATTCCCCCTTACATAGAGGTGTTATACATGCATACCTTGGTAAACATGTATGGCCTCTTTTCATGCATGCCAAATGCAACACTCAGGACCACAAGACCTCAAGGACTGCCTCTTTCCATATGAACGTACCTGGACCCTGTGATCATCATCTGAGGCCCTTCTTCATGTAGCTCCTCCACAAGAGGTCTGGAGGGTGGCAACACGAGAACGGGCCTTTCTGTTATGCTCCCTGTTTATAGAATGCTCTTCCCCAAGGAGGTTTGGCTGGTGTCTTCATTATACATTATCAAATCAAATATCTTTAGTGCGGTCCATAGACCCACAAAACAGTTTCAAAACAAGATACAGTTAAAACAACCAAACAGCAGGCGAAAGGACCGAGGTAGTCTTTTGTTATGTCTAGAGAATGATGGTCTTTGTTTCTTGCGACCTCTGAAAGAAACTTTGGCATGGTCAGTATATCATTTGACCTATCCTCCAGAAGGTATTTAATATGGGAGGCTTCAGATTTTCCCGGCAAATTTGCTAGTAAGGGTTTCCTTATACACCTTTAGGCACCAGACAAAAATGTTCCTCTTTAACCAGGCCTTTGGCTGATGGACATCCAATGCCATTTTTAAATGTGTTGGTTTATTGGGTTGTTTTTATATAATAATAATAATAATAATAATAATAATAATAATAATAATAATAATTTTGTGTTTTTATATTGTGTTTTTATGTTGTAACCGCCCTAAAACCTGCTGGTATAGGGCAGTATGCAGATTTGACAACAACAACAACAACAACACACTTCCAGGGTATGTGGTTACTCAGCTTAACCCCGCTCCCTCCTCAATCAACAAAGGGAACCCAGCTGAACACTCATGGTGAGTGTGCTCCTTTGAAGGAATACCGATTCTTATTCATACACATTCTAAAAGCAAACCAAGAGTGATGTGTGCCTCTGATTTCAAGGTATAAGTGTAGCTTGGAATTGTAAGAAAAACTGCTATAAATCATACAAGCTGATAATCTTGCATACATGCTTCTAATTGGAAGTTTTTGAAGCTAAGCTTCCACTACAAAGAAATTATAATGAAATAACATCCTTGCATTTAATTATCTTAGTGCTCCTGCTTTTCTCATAATGCTTATAATATACCAACACATGCCACAGGCTATCTTTTGACAAACTATTTCTCTAATTTCAAGAAGAATGCAGGCTTTAAGAAGATTTGATTTAAATTTCATATATCGCTTAAAAGCTGTCTTGCTGTTTATTAGTAATTTAAAGCAAGCTATTTTGAAAAAGCTTCTGAAATGCTAACAACATTCTTTTATGGAGAAAATAATCCCTTTATTTGTGTGTGCATTTAAACCTTCCACTCATTGCCACATCAGTTTATGGACTGCCTAAGGGATTTTTTTCTGCCACTGCCTATCATTGGCAAATGGGGAAGGTGCAGGGCCTTTTTTCAGCCAGAACTCACCAGACTTCAGTTCTGGCACCTCTCAGGTGGACACCATTGACAATCTAAGAGAATGAGGGAGGTGTTCAAGGTGAGTTCTGGCACCTCTTTTTCTAGATGAATAGCACTGATGAAAGTATATTTCAGGTAAAGCGTGTTCTCCCTGAAATGAGAGTATGTGTTGCGGTGGGGTCTGCCACTGTTGCCAGACAGCGTAAACGTAAGCTGGCCTAGGGCAATGATTGGATGGCCGGATTTCTGGGGCAAATTGCATATTGCAATGTGGTGCGTGGGACCAGAGGCTTTAAATATTGGGGCACTCAGCTTATTGCTTTTTCTTTTGCTGAGTGCATCGGATCACCCGCCCGCCCGCCCTGAGTTCCGGTTGACCTTGCTATGCCTGTCTTGGGGTTGTCTGCCGTTGGAGCAGGGGCCTGGTAGGAATTTTGTCCATTTGGCTGATTGGCTGGTGCCATTTGGTTTTTGCCTACTACATAACAATTCGTCACAACTTGTAAGGTTGCGTTCAGGCATTGGTTATAAAAATTGGTTGGAGGAGGGGTAAGGATAGGCTGGGCCTGCCCCTCCAATGGTGGTGTGGAAGGGAATTCCGTTAAAGGAATCCAGGGGCTTGCCATGATTTCGTCCAATCCCTGAAATGGGATCAGGGCTGGCAAGCCCGGGGGAGAAGGTTGGGTGAGCGGTGAGGGACTGTCACTCAGCTCAACTGATCCCCAATATTGTTTTCCCTTCACTGGCTTCCAAGGGAGTTCGGAAGTCAGTTATGTCCCAGGCAGGGGGATAGATAGTCTTAACCAATGCCAAAGCAACCACTCACAGATATGTATTTTAATAAAGTTGTGGCCAAAATTATGCCAAAAACCTTAAACAAAAATTATATGTGAATTGTGAGTTATTTGGAGGGGTGGCTTGGGGACCTCGACACGCAAGTCCCCAGGTGTTCCTGGTGGTCTTAACAATTTTAGTGGGTGTAGGCTTTCGAGCTTACCTTATCGTTTAGAGGTGGCCAAGGTTCTTGCATGTGTTTCTCCTTCCAGTATACATTCTTTCAGCACTCTGCAGCCTTCCTGGTTGCCTGTGTTTCCTGTTCTGAAGAAGCACAATGGGAGGAGTTACCTCATGCTGTCTTCTCTGGGTTTCAGCTGAAGCATGGGCACCCAAGGAGGCTGCAGATTTAGGACCACTAGAGAGATAGTTTGTAGAATGAATGGTCACCAATAGACACCTCTTGAGACACTTCAAAAGCAAGGTATTCACACACAAAAAAACCTTAACTCCATCTATGAGGATTTCACCCAAAATACCAATTTCTCCTCTTCCCCATTAAGTGATGAATAATTGGGAAAAGGCAGAATACATTTTTGACACAGCACTAGAAGCATGCCATTCAATGCTGTGAAGCGAATTTTCATAGTAGCAGTTAAAACAAAAGCCAACAACAACAACAAAATAATGGAAAAGGGCTCCAGCTGGATTGGAAATGATCTGAAGTCAATATAATCATTGACATGAGATGAGCAAGGGGGTTATTTTCAGTCAATCTGCTCAGATAAGATTTCTTCCTTCAGTGTATTGCAAAGTCCATAACACTGTTTTCAGTGTTTTTGCTGAAATAAGTTCTTGGGGTTTATTTTGACTCACCCTAGAGATAGCACAAAACATTGACCCTGAGCTTTTATTATTATTAAAGAATCATATAAATATAACGTGGAAAGTCGCTCAGAGAGGCTTACTTATTATAACTTCTTCCTTTGTTCCTTAATTGTCTCAATCTATAACCCGGGGAGGGTTATGACATTTCTTCTTAAAGCAAAATACCGCAAAGGACTTTTGATTTTATAAGTCCTTCCCTGGAACTTTTATTTGAAAGGGATATGGGTTGGTTTGTACTATAAGCCGGTGCTGGCCTAGGTATTTTTGTTATGAGCATGGAGAGTGCAAGACACACTAATACTGTAAATCACGATATCAGAACTGCAGGTTGATGTCTAAGAAAAACCCACCAGACTGAGCGAATGTTTTATACAGTATTAAAGTGCTTATGGTACCTGTGTGAACAGTTCCAAATAGAACATAATTGTAAGTTTACTAATATCATGGGGTTGAGGTTGTTCATAACTTCAAAATGCCTATAACTCTAAAAGATGTGCTCAACCTAAAGCTCACTTGCCCAGTTCCTGACATCACAATAAAGCCGGCTGGATTTGTGGATCTAAACTTCCATGTTCTGAAATGGAATACAGTGGTACATTGGTTCTCAAATGCCTTGGTATTCAAGCAACTTGGAACCCAAACACTGCAAACCTGAAAGAAGTGTTCTGGTTTGTGAACTTTTTTTGGAAGCCAAATGTGCTCTGTTTTTGCTTCCGTTTTGAGTGTTACGCTGAAGTCTGTCTGTCTTTGCTATTTATTTTGCATATTTGTTTTTGGAGCTCTTTTTGTTTTGTTTTTGTGACTGTGCGGAAGCCAGTTCAGCTACTGACTGACTGACTGATTGATTGATTGTGTGACTGCAGTATATTGTTTATTGCTTTCATTTTATGGATCAATGGTCTCGTTACATAGTAAAATTCATGTTAAATTGCTGTTTTAGGGGTTGTTTTTAAAAGTCTGGAATGGATTAATCCATTTTGCATTACTTTCTATGGGAAAGCGAGCCTTGGTTTTGGAACGCTTTGGTTTTGGAACGGACTTCTGCAATGGATTAAGTCTGAGAACCAAAGTATCACTGTAAACAGAATCCAAGGATACATCCCTCCCTCTCCATAAAGAGACTCTTAATCTCAGGGTCTTGGGTTTGAGCACCAATTGGGCAAAAGATTCCTGCATTGCAGGGGGCTGGACTAGATGACTCTTGTAGACCCATGCAACTCCATATTACTGGCTGCTGATGGCCATGATAGGGAAGCAGACAATGTAATCATATACGGTCATACCTAGGGTTACAGATGCTTCAGGTTGCATTTTTTCGGGTTATGGACCACCGAAACCCGGAAGTACCAGAACAGGTTACTTCCAGGTTTTGGCAGTCATGCATGCGCAGAAGCACTAAATCGCGCTTTGAGCATGCGCAGAAGTGCCGATTTGCAACCTGCACATGCACAGACGCGCCGCTGTGGGTTGTAGACACTACGGGTTGCAAACATCCATCCCGCACAGATCACGTTCACAACCCGAGCGTCCACTGTAATTGTATTCTATGATTACATTGTCTGCTTCCTTATCATGGCCACCAGCAGCCAGTAATATGGAGTCAGAATGGGAGGAGTACAATTATTGATATTAGATTCAGGTAGATAGCCGTGTTGGTCTGATGCAGTCGAAATAAATAAATAAAAATTGTCCAGTAGCACCTTAAAGACCAACTACCGTATTTTTCGCTCTATAGGATGCACCGGACCATAGGACGCACCTTGTTTTAGAGGGGGAGAACAAGCCTGCAGAGTGCAGCGGGAACTCACGCTGCGCTCTGCAGGCTTCAGGCGGCTATCCATGAAGCCTCCGGAACATGGAGGGAGCGCTCCCTCTGAGCTTCGGAGGCTTCGCGTTGCTATCGCTGAAGCCAAGGAGCCTGCATTCGCTCCATAGGATGCACACACATTTCCACTTAATTTTTGGAGGGGAAAAAGTGTGTCCTATAGAGCGAAAAATATGGTATGTTCTGGGTATAAGCTTTCGTGTTGCATGCACACTTTATTATTATTGTTATTGTTATTGTGCAGGAAGAAGCAACTGTTATGTACACAGTCATCGGCTATGTATACACCATAGAATCATAGAATTGTAGAGTTGGAAGGGTTCCCAAGGCTCATCTAGTCCAGCCCCACTGCAATGCAGGAATCCTTTGCCCAATGAGGGTGTTCAACTCACAATCCTGAGATTGAGTCTCATGCTCCACCAACTAAGCTATCCCAACTCACACCATACATTGAAGCACATGGTATCTCCCATAGAAACCTGGGAACTGTAGTTGGTTAAACATGGTAGGAATTGTAGCTCTGGGATGAATCCTCGTGGTTATTTGGGGAGGCCACGTGTGTTAGCTGTGCTTTGAATACTTAGTGTTTACAGCCACTGGCTTCCATAGGTATGATTGCATGGCTCTGCACAACCTAGTTCAGGGGTCAGCAAACCTTTTCAGCAGGGGGCTGGTCCACTGTTCCTCAGACCTTGTGGAGGGGCCGGACTATATTTTGAAGGGGAAAATAATGAACGAATTCCTATGCCCCACAAATAACCCAGAGATGCATTTTAAATATAATAATAATAATAATAATAATAATAATAATAATAATAATAATTATTATTATTATTATTATTATTTATTATTTGTACCCCGCCCATCTGGCTGGGTTTCCCCAGCCACTCTGGGCGGCTTCCACAAAGACCAAAAATACACTAATATGTCATACATTAAAAACTTCCCTTAAGATGTCTTCTGAATGTCAGGTAGTTGTTTATCTCTTTGACATCTGATGGGAGGGCACACATTCTACTCATGTAAAAACATGCTGATTCCTGGACCATCCGTGGGCCGGATTTAGAAGGCGATTGGGCCAGATCTGGCCCCTGGGCCTTAGTTTGCCTACCCATGACCTAGCTGATACAAAATAATTGTGCATGATACATGAGACACCACCATACATGGGTTATGACACAGCTTCTAAAAAAAAAAAATCAGTAATAGAGCACTGCACAGGAATACTCAGTGTAACGTTGACTGCATACTTACCATAGATTTAAAACACATTTAAAAAGCACATTGACAGTTGAATCATGGGAGTTGCATTTTGCTAAGGTTGCTGGGCATGTTAACTCTGTGAGGGGTATACTATAGTCCCAGGATCCTTTGGGAGAATCTATGTGTTTTAAATCTATGGCACCTTCAGTACTATGCTGTACTGTGCCAACGGAACTTGAGACGAAAATGGTAGCTGTTCCATTCGTATGAATTACACTGACGTTAGGAATATCAATTTTCCTAAATTGTTTTCTCTCCTATAAATGCTTTTGATAATCATCCAGTGTGTCTCCTTTCATTCCCTGCGTTTTTTGTTCTATCAGCACAGTGAGAAATGCCCCTGTTTTCATCACGCTTTATCTCCACTGTCACACATGGAATAAAAGTTCACAGGCGTTGCTTAGATCTTTTCCTTTATTCTCTCTTTTTAGGATTTGACCTGTATAAATCTAGTTAGGCTTCGTTGGTTTTTTTTTTTCTTCATTGTATAAAATGCAATCACTTTCCAATCTTTGAATAGGTTTTTCCCCCTTTTTTATTTTGTTCCCCACAGAATTTCATTGATCTTGTTGACAGTGTTTTACATTTTATCCTCCTCAAAATGTTCAGTAGATTCAGTCATTTGTCTCATATCTCCTTTTTCCTTTCAGTGTGACAGGAGCGTCTATTCTCATTTCATGAAGGGCTGTCTCCCCCACCATTTGATCATCTTGCTTCTGCACTTTTCTTCACTGGAAAACTGATAATAGCTGTTAAGGAATCATAAGATTCGTGGTTTTTATCTGTCTGCATTCTGGCTACAGTTCAACACAAAGTTACACTGTAATTCTCTACCCACTTACCGGGGAGAAAACCCAACTGAACACACTGGGGTTTACATCTTGAGTGCATGGGATTTCAGCAACAGACACACTTGAGCCCATTCACTTCTATGGTTGTAACTGCCCTGACCTCTGTGTTACATTTTGACATCTGCATTCCATTCAGTATCACAATCATAATAACTGAGAATACCGATCTACTAGAATTCTAGTTCAGCAAGAGATTGATTATACAGTGTGAAAATTAAATACGTTTGAATCAGACATTTTATTTTTATTTTTTATATCAATTTTATTAAATTTTCTGTTTTACAATTTAGAATACTCATTTAAACATTCTTAAAACATCAATGATTTCCCTTCTTCTTCTTTCCATGGTTCATTTTGCATATCGTAAGTCCCTGCATATTTTACATAAACTAAACCATTCAATATTCCATTAGTACACCCATCAAAACTTATTTACACTGTTGAATTTATCTTAATGCTGCCAACGTTTTCAAGTGTACACAATTCCCCCCATATATTTAAGAAACCTTTTTCAATATTCTCTAAACGTATGTTCTTCTTGTTCTCTTATTCTATATGTTAAGTCTGCAAGCTGCACATATTCCAACAACTGAAGTTGCCATTCTTCTTTAGTTGGGACCTTGCTTGTTTTCCACTTTGGGGCTAACAAAACATGGGCCACAGTAGTGGCATACATAAACAACCTTTTTTGACACCCGAGAATTTCTGTCTGAATTATCCCCAACAAAATAGACTTTGTTGTTGTTTGGAAAAGTACTTTTAAACTTTTTTTAAAAATTCATTATAGATTATTTCCCAATACCCTTTTACCCTTTTACAGGTCTACCACATATGAAAGAATGTTTCCTCAACCTTATTGCATCTCCACTTTAAATAAACCGATGTAAGAGCTGCCTTGCTGGATGAGATGAATCCGATGAATGTGAGGGGAGAGCATAGATGTGGCAGCTAGTTCCATGACATAAGGGTTCAAAATTCCCCGAGAAGCCTCCTTGAGTACACCAGGCTCGCGGCTGCAGATGTTTGCTTTCCAACATACATTAGACAATGGCACCGGCAACAGGAATCCATAGGAGAGGGTGGGCAGAGCCAATGGCAGACCTTGGTGTCTCACATTTCAGTGGTGCCCTGTGTGATGCCAAAATCTGGTGCCCCCTCTCACCTTCTGTTGGACTTCATCGTTGTGGTGCCTGCTGCAGCGCCCAGAAGCTCCACCTCTGGTGTGACCAAATGGGTCATACTCCCTTAGATCTGTTTTTGGTGGAGCTAGCTAGCTAGCCGATACTTGTTCTTTTCCTTCCAACTGAATAGGGCTCAGGTAAAGGGACCCCTGACCATTAGGTCCAGTCGTGGCTGGCTCTGGGGTTGCGGCGCTCATCTCGCTTTATTGGCCGAGGGAGCCGGCATACAGCTTCCGGGTCATGTGGCTAGCATGACTAAGCCGCTTCTGGCAAACCAGAGCAGCGCATGGAAACTCCATTTACCTTCCCGCCAGAGCAGTACCTATTTATCTACTTGCACTGTGGCGTGCTTTTGAACTGCTAGGTTGGCAGGAGCAGGGACCAAGCAACGGGAGCTCACCTCGTCGCTGCGATTCGAACTGCAGACCTTCTGATTGGCAAGCCCTAGGCTCTGTGGTTTAACCCACAGTGCCACCTGCGTCCCTATGAATAGGGCTCAGACTGAAGACAAAAGTGGAAATCTCTTGTTTATTTCAGAATTATTGCTTAAACAGTCATTCTGAAGCCCAACATGTGTCTTCTGTTGCTGGGGAATACCATTTCAGATTCCAGGTGGATCATCAAACATTCTTTAATGCCTTTCTAAATCAAATATATTTATGCAATATTTATATCAGGGTGAACATTCTTGCCTGTGGCCTTTTGGTCTGAGATGTTAACTGTATATGTCAGAGGGGCTATTCAGTGAGGGGATACATTCAAGCATATGCCCACCCACTGAAGCCTGAAATGCATCAGTCCAGCCAGTGCTGAGTCAACGATCAGTCTAGGCAGATTTTGTGCACCGAATGGGGAATGCACCGCCTTATCCTTTGCCTCAGGCAGCAAAATGACTTGGACTGCTCCTGCTTATTGGAACCATGATATAATCTTCAATATCTAATCACATGGCTGTTGCATTTGCTACTAAATATGGAGAGAATGGATGATTCTTGCCTACCCTTCATTGCAATCCCTTATTAGCCTGCACAGCAATTTCATTTCTCAGAAACAAAGCAATTTCATTTGCTAAGAACAAATAGAAACAATCAAGAGCATTATGAATGATATTTCTACAGAACGACTTAGTTCAAACAAAAGCAAATGGGAAAAATGTGAGTATTGTACATTCTGACAAGACCTTGACCTTGCTGATGTGGTCTAAAGGAAAGCATAGCAATACATATGACATCAGCTGGACTGCAGGATTTGCCAAAGGCCTTACCACAACTTTGAAAGACACATCACCATTTTTGTCCCCATATAGCACACGTAGGTTTGGGACCAATCCAAACACCTCATAGTGAGTTCAAGATAGAGGTGTGATTAAAACAACACATTTTCTGATTCACAGCTCATTTGTTATGCCATTATACTATGCTCACTCTTCCTCTGTTTGGATTGTTTAATGGAATGAATGAGCTTAATATAACATTTACTAAATTCTGTTGCAAGTCATCTATCAGATACTGTCACATATTGATTGCTACTGTATGCTAAATGCCAGATACTGTAAAATAGTTGAACTCTACTGCAAAAAGAAATCATTGAACAGGAAAAAGCTTCTGCTGAATACCAAGGATGTTATCAAACCAAACTTAAGTGCTTTCAAGTCCCACTGATTTTAACAGGTGAAAGTTAAGTCCTTTTTTCATTTCACCTTTTAAAATCAATGTGACTTTGAAATGCTTACGTCTTCCCTAGGGATCACACCCACAATAACTGGCAAATATTCGATGAATGACCAAACCATCAGGGAATATTGGAGGAATATCCACCACTTCAAGTCTCAGAGGGGAATTTTGAGGGTCATTTTTGCAGGAAAGTCATAGTAGCAGTAGGCCACTAGCTCTGGAAATACCTGCTCCAACTTAAAAGTGTCCTATCTTCTGAAGTGGGACCTTCTCAGTAGCAGCATCCTTTCTGTGCAATTTGTTTCCTGAAAAGACCTATAAGGTTCACTTACTTGTAGGGTCCAGGGGGTCTTGTTCTGACATGCCTTGGTAACCTCAGCTAATTTGGGCAACATTGCTGTAATAATTGCATGTTAACTAGATGTTATTTGCATTGTTTGGTTTTATTCTTACAGTTCTTTTACATTTGTATGCTGTTAGCATGATCCACTCCTGCAGACACAGGGAAGGATGGGCATGAGGCTAAAGAAGCTTTTCCACTCCTTCCTGGCCAGCCTTCAATATGCACCCAAAGGATATTTGTTGACCACAGCATGCTGACCATTTTCCATACCAGGAGACGCATGCACATTTCCTTAACTTTCATCGACCTTTTGACATCATTTCCCACCATGTCCCGCCAGAAATATATATATATATATATAGAGAGAGAGAGAGAGAGAGAGAGAGATGTTTTCTAAAAAAATGTTTAAAGGGAACTCTCATTTTGATTCAAGAAAATCACAATTTTGTAGTTAAATCGGGGAAAATGGTCAAAAGTACAAAGATTCACAAAATGTTTAGGGGTATGTGTACCCCTGCGTCCCCCCAGAAAAAGCACTGTGTGTGTGTGTGTTTGTGTGTGTGATATCAGCCAACTGAGGATAAGACATTATGCATCTGATGAAATCAACTCTAGTCCCCCCAAAAGTTTATATTATCATTCTATTATATAATGTTTATATTTAAAAGTTTATATTATCATTATTATATTATCATGGAGCAACCCTAATCCACAATCTGTGCTGCTTGGGCAATTATAATGGGATTTGTCCCCTGCTGGGCTCTAGCATTGGGTTTTCTCCCCACAGAAGCCCCCATTGCACCTTCTGAAACCACAGGCTGCTCTGAAGCTGCTGCTTTGGGCCCCTCTCCTGGGGGCTGCTTGGTAGGGTTTTTCCCCCAGCCAAAACTCACCAGAACTCTTATGTGGGTGCTGGCACCTCTCAGCTGGGCACCATTGTCATTCTCAGAGAATAAGCCAGGCATTCATGGTGAGTGTCAGCACCTCTTTTTCTAGAGAAATAGCACTGCTTATGGGATGTGGGTGGCGCTGTGTGTTAAACCACAGAGCCTAAGACTTGCTGATCAGAAGGTCGGCAGTTCGAATCCCCGTGACGGGGTGAGCTCCGTAGCTCGGTCCCTGCTCCTGCCCACCTAGCAGTTCGAAGGCACGTCAAAGTGCAAGTAGATAAATAGGTACCGCTCCAGCGATAAGGTAAACAGCGTTTCCGTGCGCTGCTCTGGTTTGCCAGAAGCGGCTTTGTCATGCTGGCCGCATGACCCGGAAGCTGTACGCCGGCTTCCTCGGCCAATAAAGCGAGATGAGCGCCACAACCCCAGAGTCGGTCACAACTGGACCTAATGGTCAGGGGTCCCTTTACCTTTATGGGAGTAAAGCAGTGGGACTCAGTGGGATGTGGGTGGCACTGTGGTCTAAACCACTGAGCCTAGGGCTTGCCAATTGGAAGGTCAGCGGTTTGAATCCCCACGATGGGGTGAGCTCCCGTTGCTCAGTCCCAGCTCCTGCCAAACTAGCAGTTCAAAAGCACCCCAAAAAGTGCAGGTAGATTAATAGGCACCACTCTGGCCGGAAGGTAAACTGTGTTTCCGTGCTTTGCTCTGGTTTTGCCAGAAGCGGCTTAGTCATGCTGGCCACATGACCCAGAAAAACTGTCTGCGGACAAACGCTGGCTCCCTTGGCCAGTAAAGTGAGATGAGTGCCACAACCCCAGAGTCATTTGGGACTGAACTTAACTGTCAGGGGTCCTTTACCTTTACCTTTTTATGGGAGAAAGGGCTCCATATTGGAAGGCACCAATGCTGCCGCTGCTGCCCCAGGAGCTGATTCTGCAGCCCCTGTCCTCAGGCCATGTGAAATCAGAGCACCCCAGGACGAAGGCAGACCCTGGGAAGCCTTCAAAGAAAGCAGGGTCATCACACTGAAAAGAGGGCACTTGGCAGGTTTGGTGGTGTTTCAGAGGTGAGTCAGGAGTGGTACGGGACCAGTCATGGATCTGCTAGATCTTAAGCCAGGGGTCAGCAAACTTTTTCAGCAGGGGGCCTGTCCACTGTCCCTCAGATCTTGTGGGGGGGCCGGAATATATTTTGAAAAAAATATATGAATGGATTCTTATGCTCCACAAATAACCCAGAGATGCATTTTAAATAAGAGCACACATTCTGCTCATGTAAAAACACCAGGCAGGCCCCACAAATAACCCAGAGATGCATTTTAAATAAAAGGACACATTCTACTCATGTAAAAACATGCTGATTCCCATGGGCTGAATTTAATAATAATAATAATAATAATAATAATAATAATAATAATAATAATAATAATTTTATTTATATCCCGCCCTCCCCAGCCAAAGCCAGGCTCAGGGCGGCTAACAACAATAAAATAGTACAACATTCTAAAATCATTTCATTATAAAAATAATTCAACTCAAAATGATGGCAACCATTAGGCTAAAGTTCTGTGAAGATTGCCAAAGGAGGGAGTCAGGCTGTGCCCTGACCAAAGGCCTGGTGGAACAGCTCTGTCTTGCAGGCCCTGCGGAAAGATGTCAAGTCCTGCAGGGCCCTAGTCTCTCGTGACAGAGCGTTCCACCAGATTGGAGCCACAGCCGAAAAAGCCCTTGCTCTAGTTGAGGCCAGCCTAACCTCTCTGTGGCCTGGGACCTTCAGGATGTTTTTGTTAGAAGGTGATTGGGCTGGATCCGGTCCCTGGGCCTTAGTTTGCCTACCCATGTCTTAGTTTGCCTACCCATTCTGCTGCAACATCCTGGAAGAGGCACAGTAAAAAGAGGGGGCCCTCCATTTTCTGTCCTGACTTTCTGCCCCACCAATAGGGTTCAGATGCAGTGGTGGTTCCAACTCTCAAATCCGTCCCAGGGCAGAGTTAAGATTTCCCTGTTAGTTCAGCAGTGAATAGACCTTAGGCTTGTTCAATCTATTCTCTATGTGTGTGTTTGTAGAGCTCCACTTTCTGCCAGCCAGAGGCAGGTGCAAATGGCCTATGGTTAGAATTAAAGAGCTGGCTGCCTGCATCTACATTCTGAGTCTAGATATTTGTTTTCAATACCAGTAGTGTGCCCATAGCCCTTCTGCATCAAAGTCCATGTCTGTCTAGTTTTCAGCATTTCAACAGCATAATTAAGGTGGGATAAATTCATTTTTAAAAAGCAGAGAATCACCTTGCCAACAAAGGTCCGTATAATTAAAGCTATGGTTTTCCCAGTAGCGATGTATGGAAGTGAGAGCTGGACCATAAAGAAGGCTGATCGCCGAAGAATTGATGCTTTTGAATTATGGTGCTGGAGGAGACTCTTGAGAGTCCCATGGACTGCAAGAAGATCAAACTGATCCATTCTGAAGGAAATCAGCCCTGAGTGCTCACTGGAAGGACAGATCCTTATGCTGAGGCTCCAATACTTTGGCCACCTCATGAAAAGAGAAGAGTCCCTGGAAAAGACCCTGATGTTGGGAAAGATGGAGGGCACAAGGAGAAGGGGACGACAGAGGATGAGATGGTTGGACAGTGTTCTCGAAGCTACCAGCATGAGTTTGACCAAACTGCGGGAGGCAGTGGAAGACAGAAGTGCCTGGCATGCTCTGGTCCATGGGATCACGAAGAGTCAGACACGACTAAACGACTAAACAACAACAACAACAAAATTCATTTTGTTGTTGTTGTTGTTAAACAATTTCGAGTCAAAAATATTTTGCTTGTCTACTGGAAATCTCTCAGAGATCTCCCAACAGATCTAAGTCTGCTCACCCCATGCCACCTAGCCTTGAAGGTATATCGGAGTTGCCTGCTATTTTAGCCCAAACTATATTACACACTGAGATCCTGTGGCATATTGATTTCCACTGATTCTGATAAACAACAGGCAAAACAAGAATGCAACAAAACCACAAATATAATAAAATAAGACAGCTGGGAGTATTTTCCCAGAAGACTTTTTTTATGAATAATGAAGGTGATCAAGAACCAAACCACATCAGAATAATTGATCTTCAAAGACCATGTTATAACACAGAAAGATATTTTGTTAATGGAAATTGCTACCAGGAATGCTGCCACCACATAACTTCAGAAGCAAAGTTAAAAGCTTCTGGGGAATATCAAACAACACATTCTGTGTTCATTAAAACAGTTTTGCTTCATCTAAATCACTGTTACAGATGCCATTTAAGTTTCCTCTCCAAGCTGTTGCTACCAAACTCCCCCTGTCTTAAACCTTTCTTTTGAATGCTGTATAATTATTTCTCTTTTATAATTCATTAGAGCGTCCCAGTGGTTGGATCTCGTCCAGGTCTCTATTTTCCTTCCACATTATTGGCAAAAGACATTTTTAAGAAAGGAGATGAAATTGTACTGGAATTTTGCCAGTTGTAGCCCATTTAATCAAAATCATTTCTTGGTGCATGGGTTATTACCAAGTCGTAGTCTTATACTGGCTAAATAATTAACTGGTAATTAAGAAATCCAAAATTATATGGATGCCCTTGAATTCCTCGCATAATTTGCTTGCTTGAATCTCAGTTTGTGTTTGTGTGAGAGAGAGTGTGTATCCATCCACACATGCATAATGAATGCAGATAACAGTTTATAGCATATTGTCTGTCCTGATGGACCTAAGATGCTGTAAATATCATATTAATTCTGAAACTCTGACATATCCTACAGTGGTTTGTGCACCATTCTTCTGTTTGATGACTCTCCTGGTAACCATGGGCAACAAAGCATTCCATGCAAACGTGTGGCCAGGCTGATGGAAGAGAGGGATATTGGATCATTCCATCCTCCTTCAACTAGTGCACATGATAGTAGTAGTAGTAGTAGTTGTTGTTGTTGTTATTATTAGCCTGCTAGGAGGCCAGCACCATGTGTTTCCTCTTCCAAAGGAGAGAGGAAGCCCCCATCTCTAAAGCTAGCATGGAAATGCAGGCTTCTGTAGTCTTAACAAGCAGATGAGTGACTTTAGTAGACTTATTCACAAGACTGGTTTACACAATCTTCTTATCACCATCAAATTTATATGCCAGCCTTCCTTCCAAATCCAGGGTTGCAAACACAACTGTGTTAAAAATAATACCATTATAAATTCAGTAGAAACATATTTGAAATATTTGAAGGCATCTAAAAACACTCAAAAACAATTTAAAACACATGAAATCATGTGTCCTGATATACCCACTGGAAGAGATATGTTTTTTAGAGAAAAGTGATGAAAAACCTAGACAGGATCTTAAAAAGCAGAGACATCTGCCAACAAATGCACCACTCTGGCGAGACAGTCTGCAGGCAGGTAGGGTCTCAGCCTGCATACCAGATGGAAATGGTAGACAGCTGCCCTTGACACAGAATTGACCTGCACCTCCATGGACATCTGTGAGTCCAAAATGACTCCCAGGCTGTGCACCTGGTCTTTATGGGCACAGTTACCCCATTCAGGACCAGGGAGTCCTCCACACCTGCCTGCCCCCTGTCCCCCCAAAACAGTACTTGTGTCTTGTCAGGATTCAACCTCAATCTGTTAGCTGACATCCATATTTACACTTACGTTTCCAGAGACAGCTCCATGTCTTCCTTCCAGAAAGCTGCAGAAAAAAGGAAGGAAGGAAGGAAGGAAGGAAGGAAGGAAGGAAGGAAGGAAGGAAGGAAGGAAGGAAGGAAGGAAGTGCTCAGACATGGAATTTTAAAGTGTAGTCTGTGCCTGAAATGTGTGGAGGACAGTTAAGTGTGGATAAGACCTCAGTGGAACATCCAATTCTTTCTCCCCCATTAATTTGCCTATATAATGTGTGCATTTCAAGTCTTTAGATGACAGAAAAAATGGAAATGTGTAGGCGGAATATGACATAGTTTATCCTCCATTTTTCCCCACATGATGCTGACAGAAATTAGGAGACTTCAGACACTTCAACTCTTTATCTTCATGTAACAGTGTAAAAAAACCCCCACATGTAACTGGTTCTGAGATTTTGGGTCAGTCTGCAGCTGAAAATCAATACAAATGTTTCCGCTTTCGTACAGAAAAAGTCTAGTAGCCACTCTCCATTTCATACATATGGTTTTGTAAAGTTCCCCTTCAGAAATATATCTTCTTTGATCAATTTTTCACTGAATACATCACTAAATTTGGGCTTGATGCTTTTCGAAATAACTTAATTGCTTTTAACGTTTCATTCTTAGTTGTGAGTGTTACATTAAGCACATTAAGATGTTGAGGGACATTTTTTTAAAAAAACTGTTATCTGTGAATCACCATCCTACTGTGCCCTGTCAAGCCTTTCATAAATGCTTCAAACAATCTGGAATGTGAGAATATTTCTCCTTCTGAAATGCCAGCCTGAGTGATGGCAATACATTTTTATTATTATTACAGGGTTTTAGGATGCCCTTTCCTCATTAAATCTGAGAAGAAGAAAAATGGAAATTGTCACGTAGAGCATGTATTAATGGGAACCAAAAAAAAGCAACACCAGACATGCATTAAATAGCTTTGGCTTCCCATCAGGATAGCTTGATGGTAGGGAAAGCCAGTATTATCGGAATAATCTTGCAGATAAGAACAGGCCTTTCGCCCCCACGTAACTCACCTTGATACTACAGGAAAATGGTGGGTTTTGCACATTATTGACTTGGAAGACACCTTTGTGAAATGAAACGAATAACAAGGGTTTTCTTCAGCTGGAACTCACTGGAACTCAGTTCTGGCACCTCTCAGGTGGGCACCAATACCATTGCGTGGACAGGCGGAGTCCCCCAGATCCCGAGCGGGCCCCCCCTGTCATGTGGAATAACGACTCAAGACAACGTGCTATGGGATTAAATTGGCCACAACTTTATTAAATTTCAAATGTGGGTAGACCTTGGCTCAGGCATTGGGCGTTATCCCTCCCCAGTCCCCAACCGGGGATCTAGGGAGCATCAGGGTTATCCAGTGGGGGGGGGATGGGCCGGCTCTGGAGAACATATGTTCAAGCAGAGATAGCCGCCCCCGTTACGCCATCACCGCAGGGGAGAGCAATGACGACCTTTCAAAGCCTCCCTTCAGAAACCCCTTTAATGGGGAACCCTGGTATCGCCGCTGCAAAGAGGAAGATAGACTAAAGGATTCCGCCCAAGGCCTGATACCGCCAAAGTTGTGACATTTTGCCACGGGAAAGGCAAAACCTGCCAATGCAGGGGAATTCCTTTCCGGCCCTTTAACAGCGACCTTAACATAGCAGCGCCCACATACCTGTGAAGGAAAGTTAACCTGCAAAACCTGTGAAGAAAAGTTAACCTGCAAAATAAGACATTAACTGAGGGTGGGTAGGGTGGGAGAAGCTCTGGAGCCAAGTGAGGATTCCCAGGTAAGATCCTCCCTCTACTGTGTGGGCAGGTAGTCCCTCCCCTACCTGGCCTGGTCTCCTTGGCAACGCTTCCCCCAGGCGGGATTGGACAACTGACTGGGGTTGGCGGAGACCTCCAGGTATCCCACCTGAGGGAAGGCGAAGCCAAGCCTATGCTGATGGAGCCGCTCCAGATCTAGGGGCTACGCGCATCCACGCAAAGGGTGCCCCCCGTTTTATGCGGGGAGCGGTCATTATAAAAGAGCAAGGGAAGTGTTATTTGTGAGTTAAAGCCCCTCTTTTTCTAGAAAAATAGCACTGTGCCCACATCTCTTAGAACCCCTTGAAGTTCTCCTCTATTTTTGACCATAATTAGATCCACACACTCAAACCCAGCTTAGCTATCCAATTATTATATGATTGCTGTACGACTGATGGGCTGCAACATCTCAGTGGCTTGCTGTCACAATTGTGTAGTGTTTTTAGTAAATAAAAATGCTCATATCTCTTCCAGCTTGGACTACATGTTTGGATACAAAATATTACAGTGTGTGCTCTCTTCCAAAAGATGTGCTCCTATTCAGTACTCCACCCAGTCATTGTGACCAATCAGAGCTTTGCTTCCACCTCAAAGCTCTGATTTTGTTATATATATATATATGCACTTTACATCTGCAAATCCTGGGGTTCCCGCAGACCAGGCAGATACCTCAATCTTCTTTCCCAGTGACCTCATTTTGGTTACAGCCCTGTCAGCATGCAGCAAATGAGTTAGATATTAGGAGTGATACTCAAGTCTCAGCATGTTTTATTGGATTTTCAGATGCTGACAAATGAAGATGTGGAGAGGGTGCTTGACACAAACCATACAATAGCCTCCACTGTCCACTTTGTCTTGTGTTAGGATGCAGAGGATTCGTGGCTTGGGTGCTAATAATAAATATTGCTTCTCTAAAGGAGAGTAACTCTCTGTAATGAGAGCTGGCTGTAGTGAAGCTTCCAATGAGAAAGTCTCCGCTGAATTCTTGTGATCAAAATTATTATAGACCATTATCTAGTAATATGGCATCAAGGAAATAGATGTAGATTTCTCAATGCTCCTATGCACCCTCACTCAAAAGTAAAGCCCCAATCAGCATGTATACAGGATTATAGCCTGTGGTATGGTTGGAAAAGCAGGCAGGTTGCAGGGTGTCCTTACTGGGATGTACTTGTAAATCATTTGGTTGCACCTCTACAGTCCAGAGTTCACATGAATTGATACCTCAAGGACCACGTCTTTCCATATGAAGCTACCTGGACTCTGCATTCATCATCTGAGGCCCTTCTTTGTGTGCCTCCTCCATGAGCGGTCCAGAGAGTGACAACACCAGAACAGGCCTTTTCTGCAGTGGCCCCCCATTTGTGGGATGCTCTTCCCAGGGAGGTTTGGCTGGCACCTTCATTATACAGTGGTACCTCAGATTACAAACACCTTGGGTTACAAACACTTTGGGTTACAGACTCCGCTAACCCGGAAGTAGTACCTCAGGTTAAGAACTTTACCTCAGGATGAGAACAGAAATCACGCTCCGGTGGCGCAGCAGCAGCAGGAGACCCCATTAGCTAAAGTGGTACCTCAGGTTAAGAACGGTTTCAGGTTAAGAACAGACCTCTGGAACAAATTAAGTTCGTAACCAGAGGTACCACTGTACACCTTTAGGTGCCAGGCAAAAAACATTCCTCTTTAACCAAGCCTTTGGCTGACTGACATCTGATGCTCTTTTAAAATGCGTTGGAGGGAGGAGGGCAGGAATATTGAGTTGTTCTTTTAATTTTTATTATGGATTTTGTGTTTTTATGTGTTGTGAACTGCCATGAGACCTGCAGGTACAGGACAGTATACAAAATTAATAAATAGTTGTAGTACTAGTAACAATAGTCCTTTGTATATATGTTTTTTAAAAAAATGACACAAATTCCCTCCATAAAGAAAGACATGAGGTTTTGGTCATGCTTTATTTAAGGCATGTATTTTTCTATTCACAGCAAGTGTTTCCTCTCCTATGGAAGCATTGTGCCAAAGCCCAGAGACAGGTTTAGCACCTCAGGGAGAACTAAGCCAATGTTATATCACATTCCTACTGAGGAAGTGTGCTTAAATAGCAAATCTGGAAGGGAAGAAGAAGAAAAAACACCTGCAAGTTAAAATGTGATGGGGAATAATGAGAACTCAGAATCAATTTGAGCAAGTACTGTGTGAAGTAATGAGGAAGGAATACTATTAATTTTTTTCTCCATGGGGAATAACCCCCCAAAATACCCTAAGCTACAATCAAGGTAAGTGACTCTTGCATCAGACATGTGACATTTTTGCATGTGTGAGCTTTCATGTGATCCGTTTGTCTACAGTTAGTTTTCCGGGTCATGTAGCCAGCATGACTTAACCTCTACTGGCCAGAGTGCCACAACGCACGGAAACGCTGTTTACCTTCCTGCCACAGCAGTACCTATTTATCTATTTGCACTGGCGTGCTTTACAACTGCTAGGTTGGCAGGAGCTGGGACAAAACAACAGGAGCTCACCCCGTCGCAGGGATTCGAACCGCTGACCTTCCAATCAGCAACTTTTTCCAGCTGTGGGCTGGTCCACCGTCCCTCAGACCATGTGGTGGGCCGGACTATATTTCGGGGGGATGGATGAATTCCTATGCCCCACAAATAACCCAGAGATGCATTTTAAACAAAAGGACACATTCTACTCATGTCAAAACACACTGATTCCCAGACCGTCCGCAAGCCGGATTGAGAAGGTGATTGGGGTGCATCTGGCCCCAGGCCTTAGGTTGCCTACCCCTACCCAAGAGGCTTAGTGGTTTAGACCACAGTGCCACTGGCATCCCCCTAGATTTCATGTGATACCCATCTATCAATGGCATATGTGGGCTGTTTCATGAGGTAGCTACTGGATTACCCCATCCTTGCATAAAACTAGATGCAGAGATTAGCATGTTAAATAAGCCTAGGTATCAGTTCTCATGCTAGGTTCAAGGGATGGGGGAGTGAATCAAATGTTGTGATAAAAGTAAAGCTGATGGGTATAAACTATTCCCCTATGGGCAAAACTATAATCACAAAGAGGAATTGGCATAAGACTCAGTGAAATCCTCTTCCATCGGTCCCCATTCAGCTCTTGGCTCACATATATGAGTGCTATAACAGGGTGCTCTCACTCATTATCTCCTGCGGGTTACTAGAGCCTTGAGTGCCCAACACTATTCAGAGACCAGATTGTAGTACAAGCTAGAAGTTCAACAAAAATCAATAAAGAACAATTACCTCAAAGTGGATCCAACTGGCTATAGTGCATAAATACGAAACACCAAATATGGGCCAACAGAGGGAGGAGATGAGCAAAGAACAAAATAATTTGCACACACAACATTCCCAACTCATGGCAGCACTCTCATCATCCCCTCTTGTCTCCCAATCTGGTGTTTTTTTCATCGTGACTGGCAGTCTCTGTTGCGGCACTCATCTTGCTTTAATGGCTGAGGGAGCCGACATTTGTCTGCAAACAGTTTTTCCAGGTCATGTGGCTAGCATGACTAAGCCGCTTCTGGCGAAACCAGAGCAGCGCATGGAAAGACCGTTTACCTTCCCGCCGGAGCAGTACCTATTTATCTACTTGCACTTTGACGTGCTTTCGAACTGCTAGGTTGGCAGGAGCTGGGACTGGGCAACGGGAGCTCACCCAGTCACGGGGATTCAAACCACCGACCTTCCAATCGGCAAGCCCTAGGCTCTGTGGTTGAGACCACAGCACCACCCCCATCCCGCAAACCTCTTACACCAGTGCAGGTTTTCTAGGAAAAGAGATGCCGGGACTCACCATGAACACCTCCCTCATTCTCATAGAGTGATAATGGCACCTGCCTGAGAGGTGCTGGAACTGAGTTCCAGTGAGTTCCAGCTGGGGGAAGCCCTGCTCTTACCCACCCTAGTGAGAGCCAGCGTGGTGTAGTGGTTAAGAGCGGTGGACTCATAATCTGGTGAACCAGGTTTGATTCCCCGCTCCTCCACATGCAGCTGCTGAGTGACCTTGGGCTAGTCACACTTCTCTGAAGTCTCTCAGCCTCACTCACCTCACAGAGTGTTTGTGGTGGGGGAGGAAGGGAAAGGAGATTGTTAGCCACTTTGAGACTCCTTCGGGTAGTGATAAAGCGGGATATCAAATCCAAACTCTTCTCCTTCTTCTTCTTCTTCTTCTTCTTCTTCTTCTTCTTCTTCTTCTTCTTCTTCTTCTTCTTCTTCTACGCTACCTACCAGCTGTAATCAGAAATTTTCAGCCAATTTCCAAATGCACAAATACCCTCCATGGCTAACAGAGAGGAGGAGGGGAGGGGGAGGGGAAACACAATAGCCAATCAGAGCCTCCAGAAAATTTCCTACCCCACCTCACAATGGGGAAGTGGTAGATAGATGATAGATAGATAGATAGATGATAGATAGATAACACTGTTTTATTGCTCTTCGGGTATATTTTTGTCTTAATGCAAATTGTTTTTCCATTGTAAACAGTGTATACCACATTGAGTTTTAAAAGATATTAAATGTTTTAAAAAACCTTTTAAATTGGTGGTGGAGAATTTATGGCAAATGGACCTATCTTGGACCTCCAGAGGGTCCATTTTAGCCCATCAGGCTGTTTTTCCCAAACAATGGGGAAGTGGTATAAACCCAATGCTGTTGCCTAGAGAGCAGGCAGGATTGTAGCTTTGCTGGTGGGCAAGAGAAGCACAGCGAGGTGCCGCGACCAGAGTTAATAGCCCCCATGCAACTTCCCCAGCTGTGTTTCCTCTTGTTGGAACACTGAAGCTATTCATGCCACGCTTCTCCCTGAATGGGCGAAAGATTAAAGTCCCACCCCTCCCGCCAGCCAAGTGTCGGAAGAGCAGCAAACTCCATAAAGGGAAATAATTTCTTCCAGCTTATTCAGTCATCTTCCTGCTCTGCTATGTCTCCACTTTCATTTCCAAATTGTTCTCATAAATTTGCATAATAATAGTTTGCAGGCAGCCAGGTTTGAAAGACAAGGAAGCTTATGCATAAATTTGTGTCCATTTTAAGTGGACCCCACTTTAACTAGGAAGACTAGAAAGCTGGGGCTTTCATTGTGAAAAGTTCTGTGCCAGATACTTGTAGGTGCTCAGCATATGCATTCCTACTGACGCTGCTCAACATCTGGTGAAAAAGAAGAGCTTTTTGCAATAGGACTTTAAACCTAAAATGCTCTGGTTAGGGAAGAGGGAGGAAAAGAGATGTTACTAGGTGGGGTGTCTAATCATTTTACATCTCGCCGCTCTTGTTTTATTGCAGGCGACTCAGTGGCATCTGGTGCTGGCAACAGACAGAGGATGGATGTTGGGCCATTCGGTCTAGAGATATTTAATTGATGGGCTGATTCAACTCCTATTAAACCTAGTGAGGGGAAAAAGGCTGCATTGGGCCCTGACAGCATCATAATAACAGCACATTAGTATTGCCTACAAATGAGATTTGGTCACCAGAGCATGAATGCTTTTAGAATGCTTTTATGGGGCTTTGTCTAGTGCACTTAGCATGTACATAGAGATGCCAATGACATTCTAAGTATCTTGACATTGATAATAAAACACACTAAAACAAAATGGTTTGGCCAAACAGAATATCCAGACCAGCCTTTTACTGCCAATTTCTATCTTCATTTGTCAGCGCAAACATGGCTATCACTCATGTTGCTTGACTCTCACAATCTGTGTCTGCATCTCCCATGAATGACTCAGGCATAGTGACATCATTTCTTTGATGACTGTCATATTCCTTGACTTCTGCCCTTGAACTATGGGCAGCCTCTGTGTCTATCTCTTACCAATACCCACTGAGATGCGCTGTGGCCAGGTGTTCAGGTTGACTATGGGGCATCAGCCTGTGTAAATATCAGCTGATCTCTTGCGCATTTTCCAAATTTTCACAGATGAAAGCAGGAAAAGCCCTAACCTTATAGCAAGGGCTGCCTTCTTCCATCACAAACTGCAGAAGGCACTAGTCAAGCTGGTATTTGCTGCATTCATTTGTTCTTGAAGAAGCTTTCCCAGCACTGTTTTAAAAGAGCAGGAATCCAATAGCCTCTGGCAACAAGCAATTCATAGAAACAAAGTTGGAAGGGACCCTGAGGGTCATCTAGTCCAATTGCCTGCAATGTGGGAATTTTTTGCCCGAGGTGGGGCTTGAACTCATGACCCTGGGTTTAGAAGTCTCATGCTCTACCAGCTGAGCTGTCCTGAACAATTGCATGCAGTTGAGTGAGCAAGCTGGTGGAGGATGGATGTCAATCTACTATGTTTAGCATAGAAAGCAGTCATTGTCCACAAGCCTCCAGCAGGCTAATAACTTATGTGAGCTCATTTACAAGCCTGTTTCAAAAGCCAAGGAGTTATATTTCTTTAGTTTAAATATGGAGAGCACAAAATATGGTTTGAAGCTCAACATCAAAAAAACGAAGATCATGGCCACTGGTCCCATCATCTCCTGGCAAACAGAAGGGGAAGAAATGGAGGCAGTGAGAGATTTTACTTTCTTGGGCTCCATGATCACTGCAGATGGTGAGAGCAGCCACGAAATTAAAAGACGCCTGCTCCTTGGGAGAAAAGCAATGACAAACCTAGACAGCATCTTAAAAAGCAGAGACATCACCTTGCCAACAAAGGTCCGTATAGTTAAAGCCATGGTTTTCCCAGTAGTGATGTATGGAAGTGAGAGCTGGACCATAAAGAAGGCTGATCGCCGAAGAATTGATGCTTTTGAATTATGGTGCTGGAGGAGACTCTTGAGAGTCCCATGGACTGCAAGAAGAACAAACCTATCCATTCTGAAGGAAATCAGCCCTGAGTGCTCACTGGAAGGACAGATCGTGAAGCTGAGGCTCCAATACTTTGGCCACCTCATGAGAAGAGAAGACTCCCTGGAAAAGACCCTGATGTTGGGAAAGATGGAGGGCACAAGGAGAAGGGGATGACAGAGGATGAGATGGTTGGATAGTGTTCTCGAAGCTACCAGCATGAGTTTGACTAAACTGCGGGAGACAGTGGAAGACAGAAGTGCCTGGCGTGCTCTGGTCCATGGGGTCACGATGAGTCGGACATGACTAAATGACTAAACAACAACAACAGTTTAAATATATGCTAGGGGGGAAAATTGTTCAGGAATCTGCTATCAGTAGTTGCAAATGAGCTCACCACTATTTATTTATTTAGCTTGTTACTTAATTAGTATTCATTTTACAATCTCAGGGTGGGTTACAAAGCAGTTAAATGCAAACAACTTAAGAAAGAGTACAGATAAAACATACATAGAATCAACTGCAACTCGGTCATAAAACATGTCTTATTGAGCCAACAGAGCTCCTCACCAAAACAGAAACTCATGTTTGTGTCTCAAAAAAGCCCAAGAAAATGGGTGAATCGAAAGCTGGGATTGGAATATCAGCAGAGTCAGTGCCATGATTGCCTCCCAGAAGAAGACATTCCATAACTGGGTTGCAACCATGGAGAAGGACTATTTGATAGCATGTCAACTTACAATCCACTCTCAGATGCATTCCTGTCAATTCTTTCTCCTTGGCTGAAAACTCTGCTCTTCAGATCTGTCCTGTTCATTGCTCTCATGCTGGCATGTATTACTCATCAGGGCATAAGCAGGTAGATGAAGGTGGGTTGTAATGGCATCAAAAGCAGAGTCAAGGATTGGCAGCTGCTTCAGGGACAGTACTAAAAAGTTTCATTGGGTAGAATTCAGTGGGGAGGGAAGGGGTCTGGCCAACTGCCTCAGACCCTCCCTCTGTCCAGGCAAGGGCCAAGGAGGTGGCATAGCTGGTAGTCTGGATTAGATTTCTTTGTGGTTCCCCCCATTTACCCCCAAGGGAACTGATTCCATCTACCTTCTTCAACCAATTCCATTTGCTTTGGTCCGTCCCCCCCCCCCCCGGATCTGTCTCAAGATTCTAGCACCTTCCAAAACAGTGCCATACTTTTGCTCTCTATCCAAATTGTCATTGCAGGGCAGATCTGATATGGTAAAGAGTCCTTTGATGGTTCTTGTTGGTAATCTTACTGCTGAAGCCCAATATTTGCCCCATGTTGTTCCCACAACTTGCTACCCAACTAAATACATTGTACAGTGGTGCCTTGGGTTAAGAACTTAATTCATTTTGGAGGTCCGTTCTTAACCTGAAACTGTTCTTAACCTGAAGCACCACTTTAGCTAATGGGGCCTCCTGCTGCCGCTGCGCCGCCAGAGCACGATTTCTGTTCTCATCCTGAAGCAAAGTTCTTAACCTGAAGCACTATTTCTGGGTTAGCGGAGTCTGTAACCTGAAGCCTATGTAACCTGAAGCGTATGTAGCCCGAGGTACCACTGTACTTTAGGAATATGCACACTTCTGAAATACACAGAAAACCTATACACAGTATGGCTTTTAATGGCCCAGATCAGATCACAAGTTTAGAATTGATATGTGTTGAGATATACACTGTAATACATCGAAATTGAGTGCCCAGAGGGGGCGGAGATAATTATGTACTATGTATATACGTCACCCAGATTTGAGCATCTGCACATGGCTAGAGTATTAAAATGTTCCATGTTCACCGGAGTAGAGATCATTATAACTCTATGAAAAACCCAGATAATCAAAGAGATATGTAATGCTTTCCAAGCTATGGAAGCCAAGGTCTATTAAACTTCCATAATTAGCAGTCATTTATTAAGAATACATTTCATAATTTTTTGAAAATCACTTTTTACATAAATAGCAGGAAAGCACCCAACCAGATTAATAGCTCTGTGCATTCTTGCCAAGGTTCCTGCTTAATTAAAACTTCGTCTTTTTCGTACAACAAATGAAAAGGAAAAATTATACGCTAATGCAAGGATTTTTTTTAAAAGGGGGGGGAATCAAACAAACTTTCTCTGAAAGTAATAAACCTTCTGTTCGCTGGGTTTATGAATAAGCATAACTTTTCTATTGGTAAACAGTTTCCATATTCCAATTAGGGTGGCTTAAAGCACAGTTTTGTTGCTATCATGTAGGTTCCTTCTGTGGTGAAACACCATGCGGATTTCAACAGTAGCAATCATATACAGTAGGGACTGTTCTATTTGGATGAATGAAGTACTGTCATACCAACCCTCAGGCTGTGCTCAGCCAGTCCCTCCACAAGCAGTCAAAGGGGCAGCCCTGGCTGTCAGCTTCCTCCTCTTTAATTGAAGTGTTGACCCTTGCAGAACTCAGCAGGGAGGTGGATGGCAACAAAACCAGAATTAGTTGGCTCTGTCTGTAATTGGCTGCTTTGGGTCTCCTTGCCTTCCATCCTACCAGTCCCAATGGGTACCAGACACCATCATTTATTTTATTTCAACATTCCTTGCAGTCCTTTATGGCAGATCAGGATAACTATTCCTGTTTTGTGGGAGGTGGGGGAATCTCAGGCCAAGAGAGAGAATTTTCAACAACAACAATTTATTTATACCCAGCCCATCTGACTGGGTTTCCCCAGGCACTCTGGGCTGCTTCCAGCACATATAAACACATAATAAGATATCAAAATTTTTAAAACTTCCCCATACAGGGCTGCCTTTAGGTGTCTTCTAAAGGTTGTATAGTTCTTTATCTTGACATCTGATGGGAGGAAATTCCACAGGTTGGGAGCCTCTACCGAGAAGGCCCTCTGTGTCTGGTTCCCTGCAACTTCACTTCTCACAGTGAGGGAACAGCCAGAAGGCCCTCAGAGCTAGATCTCAGTGTCTAAAGCCACTTCAGTCAAGGGGTGAGATTCACCTAATCAACTCCTTCAGTGGAAGCCCTGTGCGAGAACTTGTGCTTGTGTAAAGAAACTTATCGCCCTCTCCACTGCACACATCTCCCGTCTCAATTGGCTCTGGAGAGGTGTTGGGAGAACCCTCAAAACAACACAGTTGTGATGATTGGAAGAGCACAATGTTGAATTCTGCTGTAGGTCTTGTTGAGTAGCATTTCTGTCACAGGTGGAACACTCCTCCCTAAGCACTGGGAAAAAAATGGAGTTGGAAAGTACCTTAGAGATCATGTATTCCAATCCCCTGATTGGTGTAGGATCTTCTCGGGGAGAAAGTTGGCTACAAAGAATCTCTCTTCCTGGCACCTAGTTTTCAATGTGGAGGAACTGTTATGCATTGGAATATTCCATTACCTGACACACACATCCCTGGAGTGGCGTAGTTCAGACTCAAGTTTACCACCACTGTGAAAACTAGGCAAACAATTCTGAGAACTATTCCTTGCTGCTAAGGTGGGGAAACTTTGGTCCTATAGTTGCTACTAGCCTACAGCTCCTATAAGTCCTAGCTAACTTAGGCAATGGTCAGGAATGATGAGACTTGTAGTCGAACATCAGGAGGCTCCTAGGTCATCCTAATGAGTTTCCAACAAATGGTGAAATTTGAATTTGGGACTTCTGAGTTCATAAAACAGCCCTTAGCAAGAATGTTAGCATAGCTCGCCAAGAACAATCCTAACCTTTTGATGCAGTGAGTTACAGAATGAAGCAGGAGCACCAGTTCATAGAGTAAGACTGAAAGCTTTTTCTCTGACTAGGACAGGGATGGGCATGCTCCAAGCTTGCAGTCTACCTTGTTTGTTAGCAGAATCACAAGACTTACCAATCAGAGCCAGATGCAAATGACATACAGGGAGAATGTCAAAAAAAATGTCAAAGCCTAGGATTCTGTTTTCAGTACCATAATAGAACTTCCTAAACATTAGGAAGAACTTCCTGGCAGTAAGAGCTGTTCGACAGTGGAATTTGCTGCCAAGGAGTGTGGTGGAGTCTCCTTCTTTGGAGGTCTTTAAGCAGAGGCTTGACAACCATATGTCAGAAGTGCTCTGATGGTGTTTCCTGCTTGGCAGGGGGTTGGACTCGATGGCCCTTGTGGTCTCTTCCAGCTCTATGATTCTATGATTCTATGACCTGCAAAAAGCCCATTCCTGGTTAGCTTTCTCCATTTGAGTAGCCTAATTTAAGTGGAGAAAGTCATTTTGTCGCTGTGATTGTTAAACAACTAGGAGTCAATAAATCTTTGGTGATCTACTATAAATCATGGGGAGTTCTACCAGTAGATTCTGATCTATATTCTGCCCATCCCTGATCTAGCACAACACAACCTTCCCTTGGTGAACTATAAAATAGAAGCTGTCCTGTCCCGTCACACACAAACACACAAACACAACACCAGACAGTTTTATTTGGCTGTTATTTGCGCAGCCTAAAATAATACATTGCAGAAGGGCATTCCTTCATTTATAGTGATTTCATGTCTCCCTTGGTCTACTGGTTTTTATTCATAAACCCAAATATGCCCTTATCCAATATTGATTAAGATCAAGACAAGGTGACTAAGGAAGGCAGTAGTGGATGAATACATAAATGTGAAAGTATTTGCTGCTGTGGTTGCTAAACATTTCGCATATGCTTGCAATCACTTTTTTGTGTTGTTGCTTTTAAAGAAAAAAAAAGTGCAATAGGCAATTATATTATTATTAGCTGTACAATGAGCAGGCAGGAGTCAGCCATTAAAAAAAAAACCCAGTTTGTTTAAAAGGATACGTTGATTAAAAGCACCAGCTGAATATAACATTGATTAAAAGCAGCAGCTTCGATAACAGCAAGTGTTTACATGCAAGCAAACAGGCAACATATGGCATGATCCATCTTTTTAGATGTGTGTGGAGAGAGACCTCCATAGGGCTCAGTAGAACCCTGTTTCCTCTCTTTTCCCTTTCAGTGTATTGGGGGAGAGGAACAGACGGGAAACAAAGAGACTGGAAAGAGTGCAGAAAGAGAAATGGTTCACAAAACTATTAAGTTTTACTGTAGTCCAAGTTGTTTGGTGATGGTGATGGTGATGATAAGAATATATTATTTATACCCCGCCCATCTGGCTGGGTTTTCCCAGCCACTCTGGGTGGCTTCCAACAGAAGAGTAAAAAATACATTAAAACATCAATCAATAAAAATTTCCCTAAACAGGGCTGCCTTCAGATGTCTTCTAAATGTCAGATAGTTGTTAATTTCTTTGACATCTGATGGGAGGGCGTTCCACAGGGCGGATACCACTACCAAGAAGGCCCTCTGCCTAGTTCCCTGTAACTTTACTTCTCGCAGTAAGGGAACCGCCAGAAGCCCCTCAGAGACCTCAGGCTGAACGATGGGGGTGGAGACGCTCCTTCAGGTATACTGGGCCAAGGCCGTTTAGGGCTTTAAAGCTCAGCACCAACACCTTGAATTGTGCTCGGAAACATACTGGGAGCCAATGTAGGTCCTTCAAGACCGGTGTTATGAAATGCTGTGGTCCTCCTTCAGGAGTAAACTCAAAACTTTTAATTTCTGAAAATCCTGATGGAAGACAGATACAGCAGGCTATGCTATGGAGGAAGGAAGACTCTCAACTTTTCAATATGATTCCACAGCCAGCTGCATGGAGAAGGGTAGCTGGAGTTGGTGGGTAGGTGGACTCCCTTTGGAGACATGTATGTGCCAGCCTGACATGATTATTCATGAATTATGCTGACTCTGTGGTGAATGGGTCCAGAATGTGATGTACAGGTTGACAAGGCATATCAAGCCCCTTGATCATTATTCTTCCTTGCTCATTTGTGGGGCAACAAACGTCACCATCAATAATAACTATGAGCATATCATATCTGACTACAAAACTCTGGAGAAGGTAATGAGATGCCTGACAGACGGACTGTCAACAGGTAATTGTATTTCTATACTAGACAAGGTTTTCTCTGTTTAATTTGGGCCAGCAGACTGTTCGTGAAATGCAGCAAGTATTGTTTCAGTGAAATATCTATTTATACCATTGTTAGCTACAAGAAGACCTCCAACAGTTCTTTTGAGTACAACCAGCTCTTTGGTTACAGCCCGTTGCCATTTTCATGTTTACATGACTAATGCCCTTCTAATGACCGCTCCCCGCTTAAAACGGGGGGGCGCCCTTTGCGTGGATGCGTGCAGCCCCTGGATCTGGAGCGGCTCCATCAGCATAGGCTTGGCTTTGCCTTCCCTCAGGTGGGATACCTGGAGGTCTCCGCCTACCTCAGTCAGTTGTCCAATCCCACCTCGGGGAAGCGTTGCCAAGGAGACCAGGCCAGGTAGGGGAGGGATTACCTGCCCACACAATAGAGGGAGGATCTTACCTGGGAATCCTCACTTGGCTCCAGAGCTTCTCCCACCCTACCCACCCTCAGTTAATGTCTTATTTTACAGGTTAACTTTTCTCCACAGGTATGCGGGCGCTGCTACGTTAAGGTCGCTGTTAAAGGGCCGGAAAGGAATTTCCCTGCATTGGCAGGTTTCGCCTTTCCCGTAGCAAAACGTCACAACTTTGGCGGTATCAGGCCTTGGGCGGAATCCTTTAGTCCATCTTCCTCTTTGCGGCGGCGATACCAGGGTTCCCCGTTAAAGGGTTTTTCTGAAGGGAGGCTTTGACCGTACACCGAAAGGTCGTCATTGCTCTCCCCTGTGGCGGCGGCGTTACGGGGGCGGCTATCTCTGCTTGAACATATGTTCTCCAGAGCCGGCCCATCCCCCCCCCACACACTGGATAACCCTGATGCTCCCTAGGTCCCCGGCGGGGGACTGGGGAGGGAGAACGCCCAATGCCTGAGCCAAGGTCTGCCCACATTTGAAATTTAATAAAGTTGTGGCCAATTTAATCCCATAGCACGTTGTCTTGAGTCGTTATTCCACATGACGGGGGGACCGCGCGGGATCTGGGGACTCCGCCTGTCCACGCAATAAATATTTTCTGTTACTTTCCATGTTTGTCCACTGCCTGCTATAAGCCTCTAGGTGACGTATTGTGCATTCCTTCCAACAATTCTCTGATGAAAATAGGGATGTCCTAAATAATAATAATAATAATAATAATAATAATAATAATAATAATAATATTTTTTATACCCTGCCCATCTGACTGGGCTGCCTCAGCCACTCTGGGCAGCTTCCAACATATATAAAAACATAATAAAACATTACACAAATCTCCCCTGTACAGAGTCTTCTAAAGTTGTATAGTTACTTATCTCCTCTGATCGGGGGTAGCAGAACTCCATACCCTCCAACATTTCTCCGATGAAAATAGGGACATCCTAAGGAAAAGTGGGATCAAATCAGAAACCGGGATGGCTTCTGTAAATCCAGGACTATCCCTGGGAAAAAGGGACACTTGGAGGGTCTGTGTTTACATGACACTGCACTTCTAATGAATCTTTTCTGTTACTTTCCACATTTGTATGCTGCCTGTTATAAGCCTCTAGGTAACATATTATGGGGTTTCCTATGCATTATTAATGAAAAAGCTTCTTAATTATTGATGGCAGTTGATTCAGTGCCCCTCTGGCTTCTATATTTGGCCCTTTGTTCATTTAACTAATAATGAAAGAGCGTAAGATCCCACATGCCACAAATGGCAAGCAAATTATTGCTTTGAAAGCAAAGATAGATAATTGAGATAACTTACTCACCTCTGCATTATCACGAGCTATTGGAGAGATCTGTTGTAAAACACAGACGTGCTCCCCATTCCTATATAAGGTATAAATGTATAAGGTAGCTCTTAGGAGTTCAACGAACCATATTGTTTTGCTACTTGCATGGTATAAATACAGTGTAATAGAGGTGCATGTAATTTGAGGTGGCAGGTCCCTGTACAGGGCCGCCTTACCCATAGGCGCTAGGGATGCAGGGCACCCGGGCGTCAGGCTCTCATGGGCGCCAGGCCAAGAGTCCAGGGCCCGAGAGTTGAGTTCGGGGAAGAGCCCACCTGTCAGTCGGAGCCGCAGCAGGCTCCTCTGCTGTGGGCAGCTCTGCACTACAAGTTTGGGGGTGTCCAAGCCAGTGCGACGCTGAGGCGGCCAGCTGGCCGGCTCTGCCCTCCTACGCGCCTGGGACTGGGCAGCCTAGGGGTGGGGGGTGCTGGGCAGATCTTTGTACCCTGGCGCCGCATATGCTTAAGACAGCCCTGTCCCTGTACATTGCTAGTGGGCTACATTTGTCTTGGGGGAATCACAGGGTTTGCTGGTCTGATTCAGCACATTTCAGATGTGAGTCTACTTGTATTAGAACAATTAAACAGAAGTTTGATCAAGTGGGAGTTGGGAGCTGCAAGGATCTTCTCCATTACATATGCTGATCTTATCCTGGAACATTTCTGCATAATGAAAATTTAAATCTTCAGCCAGTGTCTCTCCATGTTCCTACATATCTTTTAAAGATTAAATTTTCTAAGGACATTAACAGAGAGAGCCACTGCAGTGTTGTGGCTAGCGTGTCAAGTTAGGGCCTGAGAAGACCAGGGTCAAATCCATGAAGCTGACAGGGTGGCCTTAGGCAGTCACACTATCTCAACCTGATCTACCTCACAGGGTTGTTGCGAGTATAAAATGGGAAGGCAGAGAACCATGCACACCACTTTGTTCTTCTTGAAGGAAAGGGGTGTGCGCAAATGTAATGCCAAATTAGAGCAGGAAAAGAAATGTTGACACAAGCAGTTACATTTCATACCATCAAACATTTCTCTGATGAAAAGTTGTTGTTGTTTAGTTGTTTAGTCGTGTCCGACTCTTCGTGACCCCATGGACCAGAGCATGCCAGGCACTCCTGTCTTCCACTGCCTCTCACAGGTTAGTCAAACTCAGGTTGGTAGCTTCGAGAACACTATCCAACCATCTCATCCTCTGTCGTCCCCTTCTCCTTGTGCCCTCCATCTTTCCCAACATCAGGGTCTTTTCCAGGGAGTCTTCTCTTCTCATGAGGTGGCCAAAGTATTGGAGCCTCAGCTTCATGATCTGTCCTTCCAGTGAGCACTCAGGGCTGATTTCCTTCAGAATGGATAGGCTTGATCTTCTTGCAGTCCATGGGACTCTCAAGAGTCTCCTCCAGTACCATAATTCAAAAGCATCAATTCTTCAGCGATCAGCCTTCTTTATGGTCCAGCTCTCACTTTCAGACATCGCTACTGGGAAAACCATAGCTTTAACTATACGGACCTTTGTCAGCAAGGTGATGTCTCTGCTTTTTAAGAGGCTGTCTAGGTTTGTCATTGCTCTGATGAAAAGAGGGACTTCCTATTCAATACTGTACTGACCCGAATATAAGCCACATTTCCCCCCCAAATTCCAACTGAAAAGTTAAAGTGTGGCTTATATTCGGAACCAAGTGCTGCACACCCACTTCCCAGCACTACTACCCTGAGGTGGGGGGCAGCCTGTGCTCGACACCCCCTTCCCCAAGCTGGTGCTGGAGCTCGGTTTTGAGTGCACTGTGTGCCTGTCTCCCAGCACTACTGCCCTGAATGGGGGATGGGGGACAGCTGGCACTCGGTTTTGAGTTCGCTTCTTGCTCGCCTCCCAGCTCTACAGCTCTGAACTGGAGACGGGGCGGCCAGCACCAGCTTGGGGATGGAGTGCCGGGAGGCAGGAATGCTGGGAGGCACACGCACAGCACACTCGAACCTGAGCACCAGCATCAGCCCCCCCATTCAGGGCAGTAGTTCCAGAAGGCAGGCCACACCCACAAATAAGCCTTGAATTTTAAAAGGTGTGGCTTATTTGCAGGTGCGTCTTATATTTGGGCCAATAGTACAGTGGTACTTCGGGTTAAGTACTTAATTCGTTCTTAGGTCCGTTCTTAACCTGAAACTGTTCTTAACCTGAAGCACCACTTTAGCTAATGGGGCCTCCTGCTGCCGCTGCGCCGCCGGAGCACGATTTCTGTTTTCATCCTGAAGCAAAGTTCTTAACCCAAGGTAATATTTCTGGGTTAGCGGAGTCTGTAACCTGAAGTGTATGTAACCTGAAGCGTATGTAAGCCAAGGTACCACTGTAATAATAATTTTATTATTTACACCTCACCCATCTCACTGGGTTGCCCCAGCCACTCTGGGCAGCTTCCAACATATAGAAATGTAATAAAACATTAATTTTTTTTATTTAAAAAAATCCATGTACAGGGCTGCCTTCAGGTTGCATAATTACTTATCTCCTTGACTTGTTGTCACATAACTCCATACCCTCCAACATTTCTCCAGTGAAAAGAGGGAGGTCCTAAGGAAAAGCAGGATCAAATCAGCAGCTGAAACAGCTTCTGTAAATCCATGACTGTCCCTGGAAAATAGGGGTACTTGGAGGGTCTGACAACTGCCCACTGATTTTCCTTCAGTATAAGTCATTTTGCTAAGTCTCAATGTACCCTCAGAGCCCTCAAACCATTCTCCAAGGTGTCCTGGTGAGCACGTCATTCCTTCTGGAGAAAGTCCAGGACTCTTCTCATCACAGGGCATCCAAAGTTATCTAGAATTACATCTCTCTGCCCCACTCTAGATACAGAACCATTCACAATTCTGAGCCCTCTATTTATGGAGTTAACTTCATTCTTTTTATCAGTAAATTTCCCACTCACCTTGTAATCACTTCCGTCTTCAAGGTTAGTTCGTGACTCTGGCATGCATCAGAGTCCTCCTACTTGACAGTTGCACTCAGTCGTGCGTTGAGCCTCTGTCTGCACCCTGCTCTTATATATCAGCAGGGGAGGACAGTTCAGACACTTATATCACATACCTCCCCTGAGCCACTTCCACTAGATGCCCTGAAGTGGTCAAACAAACAAAAAATGTCAAGTGAGAAATATATAGGAAGTAGCCTGAAAACGTTGGTCGCTTGGATTCCCCTTTTAATGTTTAGCTCCTTCTTATGATGAAAACCTGTATTTTCAGGAGTAGCTTTATGTACAGGGGCAACAAAATTATAGCCTCTTGCAAATATGTTTTAGTGATGTCCTCCATCGCTGAATTTCCCTCAGACACAGAGAAATCACCTCAATCATGTCTTTCGTTGGGTGGCAGAATTTTAATAATAAGTTCAATGGCAGCTTTCCCTTCAGCAATCAGCGGATGATTTATGGCATTTAATAGTCAAGAGAGAGTGATGCATCTTCCTAAGTAAAAGCATACAAGAAATACATTAGTGTTACATGATTAATACGAGGGCAGCTGGGGTTTTATATATATAGGAAAATAAGTGCTTGCTTTAAATTTAACCTGGAATGAAATGTGTATTTTCTTTGCTAATAAATATACCTGCTGAATCTCATCGAGTCAAGAAGGCAACAGTGCATACAAAGTGTGGCTTCAGAAGTATCATCATGGCTCTATTAATGCATTTGCTTGCTAACCAAGTGGAAAGGATATTGGAGATTACCCAGAGAACTGATTTTCAGTCTGTGTTCCTGAGAACTCTAGGGTTCCTCAAAGGGTCATCAGGGATTCAACAATGGTAAAAGTGAAGCAGTATCTCCTGCCAACTGCAGACAATTGACCTCTTTTTGGTTGGTTGGTTGGAGACCCCTTCATCTACGGATCTTCATTTAAGCAATTATTTTGATGCTAATTTTTGAAAGAATTTGGGATTGTGTTGAAATAACAGTGACCGAAAATTGACATTTGATTGCCACATGGGGGAAGGCTTCTGTGGAGACATGCTTTGAAGGTTTATGACAATAAGGCTAGCCATATGATCCTGATCAGTTTAGAATGACTCAGAATAGTCTGACCAGTTTCCCAATTTGAGTCCTTATCTCAGCAAAGGTGTGTGCTAGTCAATATCTCATAAAACAAAACTTGATATTTTTACCCCCAATAAATTAAACCTTCATTAATACACATACATTTTCCATTTCTGTGTCAATTAAATCTATTATACTTAACACAAAGGAGATGTGGTTTCACTGGGATTTGGGGGAGTGAGAGGACAGCACCATGGCCTTATCAGGCTAGAGAGTTGCATGCCAAGGCCCCTAAGCCACCCCCAGGAGAAATAAAGACACAAGGACACGGAATTTTAGGTTAATGTTAATGGACAAATTTAGGCCACAGCTTTATTGGTTACAGAATGTGAGTGGTATTGGCTTAGGCATCGGCAACAGCAGATTATATCTGACTCCTGCCTGCTTTGCAGGAAGTCTGGTAGGGTAAACCACCAGTAGGGCGAACCCCGCTGATGCGGATTGACTCGAGCACCCCCTGGGTCCCCTGTGGGGTCATGGTATGGCCCTAGCCCCTCTAGCTTTGGACGAGATCCACACCCCGGATTCCTTTAATAGAATTACCTTAATCTTGGAGGGGCAGGTGATGGCGCACCTCCCCTCCCCCACACATCACTATTCCAATGCCTAACCGCCAAACCTTACAAAGTTGTGACGATTGCTACGAGGTAGGCGAAAACCAAGTGGCTGGTGCCAATTTGCCAAGTGGAAAAAATCCTACCTGGTCTCTCAATGGTGACCAACCAAAGTCCATAGCAAGGCTAATGACGCAACCTGAGAAAGGGTGGGAGGACGGGAGATCCGTGGCGTGAGGCTGGAAAGAGAAAGCTACAGTGTCATGCCATGGTTTAAATTGGTCCTGGTGTTAACGGAAAAATCCGAGGGCTCCCTTGGACAAAAAACAAAGACACTAACCAAGATAACTTGGAGCAAAACAGCAGCCTGTAGGCTAGGCCTTTATTGATCTGTTGCAACAGAGTGCTCCCCTCACCCGCAGGAGAGAGGAGGGACCCAGAAAAATGGTGTGCAAGGCCTTATAAAGACTTTTGAAATTGCCACCCTGTAGATCAAGACCACCCCCAGAAACATCATACATACATCACAGAAGGGGTTAACATAAGACCACCCCTCAGATACATCACACCTACATCACAGAAAAGGCGGTCTAAAACAGAAAATTTGAATGTTGTTTTTCTCCTGTCCTTGTTTATCTCCTGTCTGGCAGGTTACTTGATTGGATTGCCTGGGGAGCCTGGCCAGTCTTTTGTAACGATAAATACTTAGTTCCTGGGCCAGGTCACAGGCTCACACCCTATTCAAACACAGACATACCCTTAAGACAGGATTTGTGAAGGAAAAGACAATGGGGAGGCTTTTCCAGTTTGACCATGCAGAGAAAGCATTTTGCTCCTGTGCTGATCTATGCATGTGCTTGGTTGGTACACTTATGAACATTACCATATATCTAAGACCATAAAATTCCTATCAAACTGGCCATGCCCCCAAGCGAGCTGATTGGCTGCAAGGCCCCATGGCGTGGCCGGGGTTGCCCCAGCGTGACACAGGACACCGATGCTGTGACGGGGAGGTGGAGGTGGAGCCGAGTTATGGGCCACTGAGCTTGCCTTACACTGGGGTTTCTGGGGCAGTGGAGATGTCTATGACTGCAGTGGTACCTTGTGTTAAGAACTTAATTCCTTCCGGAGGTCCGTTCTTAACTTGAAACTGTTCTTAACCTGAAGCACCACTTTAGCTAATGGGGCCTCCTGCTGCCGCCACACCGCTGCTGCGCAATTTCTGTTCTCATCCTGAAGTAAAGTTCTGAACCTGAGGTACTATTTCTGGGTTAGTGGAGTCTGTAACCTGAAGCATCTGTAATCTCAAGCGTCCGTAACCCTAGATACCACTGTAGTTCTAAGAGCTAGTACTTCTCACCCCATGTGCTTCTTCTGAATTCCTAACCTCAGCCGCCAAAAGTTGGTGAATCAGAACCTAGGCTCATGATAATTTGAGGAGTAGGAATAGCTCTGCTTATTCCAACCCAGCCCAAATTCAGCTGAGGGCAGTTGACCCATTACAAGTGAAGAACTTTCATCTCCTGATTCCTGCAAGTCAAGTTGCAGTTGAAGTCTCAGGAACAGACATGGTGGTGTGTGTGTTTTCCCTTGGCCAATTGGCAGCAATGGTTGCAATATCCTGGTATTTCACGCCGTAATAGGGAGATAGATTATATGTCTCTCCCCCCATTTATACCATTTTGATGTAATTATAACTCCTCTGTCTCAAAAACATTCATCATTTACATGGCAGCAAGTAGAATCTGCATTAACACTGTGACCAGGGAGGAGGGATAGCTTATGCCCTTATGGTTCTGCACTGCTAAGCACTTTAGTTTGTTTGTTTTTTAAGGGGGGAGGGGAAGTATCTATCTTCTATTTTGGCCAAACTATAGGATAAGTTAATTTTGTTGAAACCTATTTTCAACAATATGTTAACATGTACGTTCTTCACAGACACACGCCAAAGAGAAATGAAAAGGAGAGAAACAAGAGTCTATTTAAAACTAAATGGCATTTTGGGCAGAGTTGTTTTTCAGCTGTGTTATACTTAGCACAAACAGATAATGGGTTTCTATTGAAATAAAAGAGGAATGCTGAGAGAATGGTTAATCCTAATGACATCGATGGTATGGTAATATCTTCAGGATTGTGTTTCAACACAGAGATGGATAATGTTATTTTTTCTCTCTCTAATGGAAAGTGCAGAGAGATAAAAAGAAAGCAAGGGAAAAAAGCAACCCACCAACAACTCCTGTTTCGTTGCAGGATGTGATGCATTTAATTCTACTTAAAATACAGATAATTCTCTTCATAGCTCCTGAAGAATGGATGGTCATGTTTTCTGGTGTATTGACAAGGCAAGGTAATCCTAGGAGATTATTTTTTAGTAAATCATTAATCACAAAGCACAATAGCTTAAACTCTGTGGTAAACACAGGAGATGAGCCAAACAACCCAAATCTGTCATTGCTTTCCTGCCTCTGGAAGCCAAAAAGGTTTTTGTTTATTTCTGGTCCCAGAAGAGATTAATGTTTGGGAAATATTTACTGTAAAGCCATGACGGCAGAGACTGATAACATGTATATACATTTAGGTAGCTCAATATATTTTACTTTCCACCTGTGCCATCCCTGCGCAGACTCATTTGTTCCCCGCTCCCCAGCATTATAAAAGTAAAGAAATACAAGTTCATTTCAAATGTACTACAGGGCCGTTCCCTTCAGCAAGTGCTCAAAGAATCACATTGTAAAGTAAACTGCAGTGACAGTTATTGTCACTAGTTGGTGCTAGTGATATTAGAGCTGTATAAGATGTACAGTGGTCCCTTGGTTCTCATTAACGCCTTGGTTCCCAAACACCGAAAATCTGGAAGTAAGTGTTCCGGTTTACGAACGTTTTTCGGAAGCCGAATGTCTGGTGAGGTTGTCAGCTATTGTTTCTGGGGCGCCTGCACCCATCAGAAGCTGCGCCTCGGTTTTCAAACATTTCGGAAGTCAAACAGACTTCCGGAGGGGATTTTGTCACTTTTGTCGCTTTTGTTTTTGCTATATATAGTTTTGCGTTTTTGTTTTTGAGGCTTTTTCACGTACAGTGGTACCTCAGGTTAAGAACTTAATTGGTTCTGGAGGTCCGTTCTTAACCTGAAACTGTTCTTAACCCAGTGGCGTAGCGTGGGTTGTCAGCACCCGGGGCAAGGCAAGTAATTTGCGCCCCCTAACCCGTGGATTTGCGCCCCCTAACCTGTGGATTTGCGCCCCCTAACCCTAACCCCCAGATGTTGCGCCCGGTGCGGCCAGCCCCCCTGCACCCCCCACGCTACGCCACTGTCTTAACCTGAGGTACCACTTTAGCTAATGAGGCCTCCTGCTGCTGCTGCACCGCTGCTGCACGATTTCTGTTCTCATCCTGAAGCAAAGTTCTTAACCCGAGGTAATATTTCTGGGTTAGCGGAGTCTGTAACCTGAAGCGTATGTAACCCGAGGTACCACTGTAATTTGTTTTTGTGACTGTGTGGCTTCCAGTTCAGCTACTGATTGATTGATTGACTGATTGATTGTGTGACTGCGGAAATGGATAAACCCTCCACATCCAAATAATATCATCAGTGCAGGTAAGATTATTTTTTTTAACTTTAATCATCTACAATACTGTCTTATTTATTTTATAGTACAGTACATTGTTTATTGCTTTCATTTTATGGATCAATGGTCTTGTTATATAGTAAAATTCATGTTCAATCGCTGTTTTAGGGGTTGTTTTTAAAAGTATGGAACAGATTAATCCGTTTTGCATTACTATCTATGGGAAAGCACACCTTGGTTTTGGAACGCTTTGGTTTTGGAACAGACCTCCAGAATGGATTAAATCTGAGAACCAAGGTACCACTGTATATGGATCTGGTAATTGTAAAGTAACTGCGGTGACCGTTATTGTCACTAGTTGGCGCTAATTATATTCGCTGTATAAGATGTACTGTACAAAGTAAAGTTACAGATAGGTAGCCGTGTTGGCTGCTGAATTGCAACTCATTACCAAACTTAATACCATGGAGAGACCTGGTCTGAACAAAGACATTGGATTCTTATCTCATTATACATGACAAAGCCATTTTTCACCTTCTCACCCCTTGCTTTTTCCTGTAAGACCTATTGCAGTCGTTAAGAGTCATCAACAGGCTCATCACAGCTATCTGCCAATCACCCATTCCCACCACCCTTCTGAGTAATACCCCTCCCCACCTTCTTACTATATAGAAGGATCTGGCAACTTCTGTTTCAGTGTATCTGAAGAAGTGTGCATGCACACGAAAGCTCATACCAAGAACTAACTTAGTTGGTCTTTAAGGTGCTACTGGAAGAAAAAAATTTTGTTTTGTTTTGTACAAAGTAAAGTGCTCTTTGTTACTCTGGGATCCAGGGCTTTTTTCCCCAGCAGGAACTCAGGGGAACTCAGTTCCGGTACCTCTCAGGTGAACACCATTGCCATACTAACAGAATGAGGGAGGAGTTCATGGTGAGTTCCGGCAGGTGTTAGAGATGTGTGTTTTCAGGATCCACCCTATTCTTGTGACTGCAATCTGCTTCAACTGTTCTTAATTCTGAATTTTAAATTGTCATAACCCACCTTGGGTCCTGCTGCTGTAGGGTAGGCAATAAATTATATAAATATAGACATAGATAATCATGGGCAGCAACCATTGACAACCTTATTCTCCATAAATTCATATAATTCCTTTTTAAAGACATCCAAGTTGATGGTCGCTACTCTATCATGTGATAGCAAACGCTACAGTTCAGCTATGTGCTCCGGAGATGAGTAAACCTCATTTGTCCCAGTTTCTTCTTTGTTACCCTTCCCATTTTCTTTTGGGGTATACTTCCCTTTTCTATTTCAGCATTTGTCATGCCAAAAGTATCGCAAACCTTAACAAAATAATGTGTACGGGAATTAGAGGTAAGCTCTATGCCAAACTCCCGACTATAATTCTTCAGCAATGCATTTGGAAGATAGGGCAGTCTACTCACCAGCATTTTAATACAGCATTTGCGCTGTGGCTCCAGAAGTTTCTGAGGTAAAGTGTAAGACGTTTCTATAATGAAATAAGACATTGCTTCAAGTGAATTAACTTATGGGATGTTAAAGTATGCAATTCAGAAACCCGTCATCCTTCTAAGGCTGGAGTAATAGGGCCATCCCATTTTATAAAGCTTAAGTCAAAGCCATGGTGTGAGCTTCATGGCTGAGTAGAGCTTTGAACTGCATCCACTTCACCATAAACTCATGACCTATGGCCCATCCGGATGAATGCTGCCCACATGTGGCAACACCCCACAGTCTTGACAAGCCTCCTAGTTGTTGTTGTTAATAATAATAATAATAAATGTATATACTGCCCTGTACCCACAGGTCTCAGGGTGGTTCACTAATAATAATAATAATAATAATAATAATAATAATAATAATAATAATTTATTATGTATACCCCTCCCATCTGGCTGAGTTTCCCCAGCTACTCTGGGTGGCTTCCAATCAAGTGTTAAAAGCAATACAGCATTAAATATTAAAAACTTCCCTAAACAGGGCTGCCTTCAGATGTCTTTTAAAAAGAAGATAGCTGCTTATTTCCTTCACATCTGAAGGGCGGGTGCCACTACCGAGAAGGCCCTCTGTCTGGTTCCCTGTAAGTTCACTTCTCGCAATGAGGGAACCACCAGAAGGCCCTCGGTGCTGGATCTCAGTGTCCGGGCTGAATGATGGGGGTGGAGACGCTCCTTCAGGTATACAGGACCGAGGCTGTTTAGGGCTTTAAAGGTCAGCACCAACACTTTGAATTGTGCTCAGAAACGTATTGGGAGCCAATGCAGATCTCTCAGGACCGGTGTTATGTGGTCCCGGCGGCCACTCCCAGTCATCAGTCTAGCTGCCACATTCTGGGTTAATTGCAGTTTCCGAGTCACCTTCAAAGGTAGCCCCACATAGAGCGCATTGCAGTGGTCCAAGCGGGAGATAACTAGAGCATGCACCACTCTGGCAAGACAGTCCAGATAAAATCAGAATATAAAAACACAAAATACATTGAGGTCCAGTGCTGAGGGCCTTCTGGCAGTTCCCTCACTTCAAGAAGCAAAGTTACAGAGAACCAGGCAGAGGGCCTTCTCGGTAGTGGCACCTGCCCTGTGGAACGCCCTCCCATCAGATGTCAAGGAAATTAACAACTATCTGACGTTTAGAAGACACCTGAAGGCAGCCCTGTTTGTAATGACTGATGTTTTAATGTATTTTTAATCTTTTGTTGAAAGCCGCCCAGGGTGGCTGGGGAAGCCCAGCCAGGTGGGTGGGGTATAAATAATAAGTTGTTGTTGTTACAAAAACAACCCAATAACCCCCCAACACATTTTAAAAGGGCATTGGGCATCTTAGTTTCCCTGTCTGCAAAAAAAATGGAAGGTTTGTCAAGTATGTAGCAGGTTAAAATTTGGTCTGGTGAGCAGCTTGCTTAGTGTCACAGGGCTAACAGGAAGGGCATGTCATTCAAGGTCACAGTGAGAGACTCAAGGAAAGTGCGGGGGGGATACAAGGAGGCTCATAAAGCCAAAGAAAAAACTCTGTATAAAGGAGTTGCTCAAACTGGCATGCAGCCACTGCCCCCCAGCCCCCTGAGTCAGGGCTCCTCCCCTGTAATCTTCTGCTACTGCAAGAACCAGGAGCCTCTCTCTGTGCCTGCCCGGCACGTTGCTTGGCAACATGCAGCAGCCTTCCTCTTCTAGGAGTAATTGGGACCAGAGAACCACCAGCAGAGAAGCTGTCAAGATGGATCTGTGGGAAAGCTGCAGGGCGCAGCTCCCCTCTGTCATCTTTGTCAGAGCCTACATCCAAACTGGAAGCATCTCTCTGCCCTGTGCTGCACTACCTGCTTGCTTCTGCCTTTTCATGATCCCTCAAGGTTCCTTCTTCTAGTACCTCCCTGCTTGTCTCCTCTTCTGAGGTGTGGCCAATGTCCCACTACCAAGCTCTGGGATCTAATTCATCTTCTTCTGTCCCTTCTCTTGAGGTAGCAGCTTCTACCACTCTTCCTCATCCAACCAGTCCCTGATAGCTAGTGTCCAAGCAGAAGAGACCATCTGTAGATGCAGAGCTCCCATTAGGAGTTAAATTTTATTTTATTTTAAATTTTATTGGGTAAATTCAAAAAGTAATATATCATAGAATTCACAATGAATATTGAAAAGACCAGAGAAGGTCACAAATAACAAGGCAAAAACAGTAATAATTTTCCATTTTGATAAAATATCGATCATCTTCTGTTCTATTATTCTGCATTTGTATTGTTATGTACTGAGTTGAATAGGATCCAAACTGCAGCAGTCTGATTGGTCCTAGAACAATAGGATCCAAAAGGCAGCAGTCTGATTGGTCCTAGAACAATGCAGCAGTATGATTGGTTGGCAGGAACCACCCAATCATGCTCCAGATAGAAGTGAATCCACAACCTGATTGGCTTACAGTAGAATTCTGGAATTAGCTAATCATGTGCAGCCCATTGTGTAAATAATGTATATAAAGCAGATACTTTGAGGGGACATTCATTCATTCCTCCTCACCACTATGAGCTGAATAAAGAGCATGAAATCACTTTGCGACTCTGAGTATATTTCACTGGCGACGAGGATGGGATCCCGCTGAGCTGACTGCCACACACAGCACCGCAGCACCCGCCACCTGCCGCACCGCTGCCTCGCACCGTGTATCCAGGCTTCAGCTCCGGGACACAAGGAACTCAGAATGGCAACCGACAGCAGCTTCTCGCCGTTCAACCCAGCATCTGGAGACTGGGAAGCGTACACCTCCCGTTTCACCTTCCTCCTAGAAGCCAAAGGGGTCACCGATGAAGAAGACGCCAAGAAGAGGGCAATATTCTTCAGCGTCTGCGGAGAGGAGACGTTTGAAATCGCCCGGGCTCTCCTTGCGCCTGAAGACGTTGCTACTGTTCCATACAAAACAATAATGGAACAGCTGAAGGGGCACTTTTCGCCACAGCCCTCAGTGGTGGCTCGTCGAAATGCCTTCTACGCAAAGCGGCAAGCCCCTGGGGAAACCATAACTGGGTTTGTGACCTCTCTCCGCCAAGCCGCCCGGTTCTGCAACTTCTCAGAGCTGGAGAACATGTTTCGGGACCGCCTCGTCGGTGGCCTGATGGATGAGAAGCTGCAACGACGCCTCTATGCTAAGAAGGACCTAACGTTCCAGGTCGCTCTGGAGGAGGCCCTGGCAACGGAAGCTGCCGAGAGGTCGACGCAAGAGGCACGGCCGAGCCAGCTGTCCCAACCGAGGGTCCACCACGAAGACCTCACCGACGACTCAGGATCCAACAGGGAGGAGGTGCACCGAGTACAGCAGCACACTCAAGCAGCCCACATACCAGAGCTGCCTCAACGAGAAGGAGGGAACTGAGCAAGCTGTGGAGAAAGTCACGAGAGGAGGACCTGCCGTTTCCGCAACGCAGAGTGCAAGCAGTGCAGAAAATTGGGACACATCGCCCAGGTGTGTCGGGCTTGGCCCACCCGACGCCAGGCATCAGATGACCAACCCAAGAGCCCCAGGTCCCGGGGCCCAACGCACCAAGGCAACTCGACGGAGCTCACAGACTTCCAGGTATACCAGTTGCCCCACCCCAACGTAGAGAAAATTTATGTAGAGGTACAGATAGAGGGGGCCCCATGCCGCATGGAGCTTGACATGGGTTCAACTCTATCCATAATCTCGGCAAGGACCTTAAGGAAACTGTGTCATGACTTCCCCTCTGCACCCAATGTTTTTTTTAACTAAACCTTATGTCTTATTTTATTTCCCACATTGTATTATATTGTTTACACAGAAATCATTCAAATGCTACCATAGTTGCCACACCATGATTGTAATTCTGTAAATATTTTTTAAACATGTCCCATTTTTGAGTAAGGTATTGATTGAAATTGCCTCGCAGTCTGTTTGTCAATTGTGCCATCCCAGCATATTCTAGGAGTTTATTTAACCACTCTGATTTAGGGATCAGGGACTTACCACATTCATGCCCAAGTTTCTACCTACTAGTATAATGATCATTCTATCATTTTTGAGATTGCATCCCACTCCATTTCTTTTACAGGTTTCTTGCCCACAGTAGTAGATATGATGGTCATCCGAACTGAATTCGCCCATTCCCGTCCATTTTAGTTCACTGATGCCCAGGATGTCAATATTTATTCTTGCCATCTCATTTTTGACCACATCCAACTTACCCAGGTTCATGGTTCTTACATTCCAGGTTCCTATGCAATATTTTTCTTTACAGCATTGGACTTTCCTTTCTCTTCCAGGCATATCCGCAACTGAGCGTCCTTTCGGCTTTGGCCCAGCCGCTTCATCAGCTCTGAATCTACTTGTACTTATCCTCCGCTCTTCCTCAGTAGCATGTTGGACCAGCATGAGTTTGAAGCTACCAGCATGAGTTTGACCAAACTGCGGGAGGCAGTGGAAGACAGGAGTGCTTGGCGTGCTCTGGTCCATGGGGTCACGAAGAGTCGGACACGACTAAATGACTAAACCACAACAACAACAAAGTACAATGATGACATCATTGGTCTAGTGCTACAGGGAAGAGTAGAATAACTGAGTCAAATCACTGGCAAAGTTTTCTTTGGGAGCAGAGCCAACAAATGTACATTTCTGCCCATTGCAAAACTCAGTAAGTAAATTAATGGGAAGAAATGAATGCTGAAAATTTAAAAGAATGCAGTACAAACCTAGTAATTTAGTCCTAGCCATTTAAAAGTTACAGTGCATATCCTGAAAGCGAATGGCTCGTGAGAAAAGTGGTTGGCTGAATTCATACTTGGAATACAAACTTCAGATACTGGTGGATTCAGAGTTGGGGTGGAGAAGCTTGCCCCCGTGTGTCCCACTCCCAGCTTCCTCCTCTTCCTCCTCCCCGAAGTCCTGAGAGGCAGTGTGGTGTAGTGGTTAAGAGCAGTAGTCTTGTAATCTGGTGAACAGGGTTCGTGTCTCCGCTCCTCCACATGCAACTGCTGGATGATCTTCGGCTAGTCACATTTCTCTGAAGTCTCTCAGCCCCACTCACCTCACAGAGTGTTTGTTGTGGGGGTGGAAGGGAAAGGAGAATGTTAGCCGCTTTGACTCCTTCGGGTAGTGATAAGTGGGATATCAAATCCAAACTCTTCTTCAAAAGGCTTGCTATGACTGCAGAATGTGAACCCTGCCATTGTAAATGTCAGAGAATACTATTTTGCCACAAGGTTCAAAAGTGCATTTCTCTAGTACAAATGCTAACAGAATTGCCGGTGACACTGATCTTATAATTAGCAGACACAATGGTCAGACAGCAGGTGGGGGGGGGGGAGGAATTTAATTTGATTTGTTTTACAACCCAACAGTTTCTTTATTTTAATCATGTTAAGGGGTTGTTTCCCCCTTGATAGTCATATTTATGAATATATGTTGGCTATTAGTAGGGGATGATTCATCAAGCAATTTGTCATCGAAACAAGATTAACATCTTTGTCGTAATTCCGTTCATTAATCCAAGTTATAATATTTTGTAGTTGCATGTTATTTCACATGTTATCCGCTTTGAAATTTCTTTGCTTGAGGCAAAAAAATGTGGGTGGGGATTTATTTCTTGTTTCTATCAGACCTAGGTGTTTCTCTGCATAGGTGACTGAAATCAGTCAGTCCCAACAAAATGGTGTTCCTTATGGCAGACAAGTCAGTTAACTAGTCAGCTGGGAGAGGACCTGCCCTTGATTGGATCACATTCCCTTTTAAGAGTAATTTCTTCATCTGGGGGCATTCCTGCACCCAGTGTTGTTCCTGGGTTCTCAGGTGGCCACTATGGCTCACAGTGAAATTTTAGGAAACTCCAGTTTTTCTCCCTCTCTCATAATAATCAAACCTAGGGACATCCAAAGAAGCTAAATACAGTGGTACCTTGCTTCTCAAACTTAATCCGTTCCAGAAGTCTGTTCCAAAACCAAAGCGTTCTAAAACCAAGGCATGCTTTCCCATAGAAAGTAATGCAAAATGGATTAATCTGTTCCAGACTTTTAAAAATAACCCCTGAAACAGCAATTTAATATGAATTTTACTATCTAACAAGACCATTGATCCATAAAATGAAAGCAGTAAACAATGTACCTCAGTCACACAATCAATCAATCAATCAATCAATCAGTAGCTGAACTGGGTTCCACACAGTCACAAAAACAAAAAGAGCCACAAAAACAAAAGCGCAAAATTAATAGCAAAAACAGACAGACCTCAGTGTAACGCTCAAAATGGAAGTGTGGCACTCAAATTGTCAGTGTAACACTCAAAACGGAAGCGTAACACTCAAAATGGAGCATGTTCGACTTTCAAAAATAGTTTGCAGACCAGAACACTTACTTCAGGGTTTGCAGTGTTTGGGTTCCAAGGTGTTTGAATACCAAGGTGTTTGAGAACCAAGGTACCACTGTAATGGAAGATTCCAGAAAAAAGATGAGAAAAACTATAAAACTATGTCTTCACCTAGCACATAGTTAAACCATTTAAATTGCTCCCAGAAGAGTTGCCAGCATGAATAGCTTTAGAAGAGGATTAGACAAATTCCTGGAAGAAAAGGCTATCAATAGCCAAGAGCCACAATGTTTATGCTCCGCCTCTGGCTGATAACTTCATCAGTGTCAATCCTGCATTAAAGATTCCCATACAACGCACATCAAATATGGATCCCTCCAGGAAGTCAACAGGGGAGCTCAAAGGTCAATTAGACCCTGTTTGGACATATGGACAGAATATTTCCCCTTGGACCTCTTTACCAGGGCACCATGATACTTTGATCTGGAGGAGAGGAGGGGAAAGGTTCCTTCCTACCCACCCCTGATTAGACTAAGGATGCAATTCAATGCCTTTTTCCACCAACAAGTTGTGACAATTGCTGCGAGGTCACCAAAATCTCCCAACCAGCCTAGTTGGTCCGCAGGCAAATTCCTCCCTGGCCCAAAATTTGGCAACTGAGTCACATCACAGCAAGGTCGTACATACACACCTTGCTTACTTGCTTACTTCCAGGTGCTGCCAAATTTATACAGGGTAGGATGCCCGATGCTGACTGTGCTGCCGAAAGGCTTACCCAGGTGTATTTCCAAATTCCCACCCTGCAGTCTGGACTCTGGTGGGCCAAATCAAATTCAAGAGAAGTAGGGGGGTCCTGTCTCTCCCTGCAGCCATCTGGAGCTGATGGTGCCAGCCAGCCAGCTGCACAGGAGGTTATTGTCGTCCCCCCCTCCAGCTTGCCCACAGTTACACCAGGCCACAACTGCCACTGCCATCCAGAATGGTAAACAGCTTTTGTGAATGTTTTTTGCTGAAAAGCGGTCCAGAAATTCAGTCAATTGAACCATCAAGTATTCCATATTGATGTGAAGATAAAGAAATCATACAAGTGAGAACTCTACATGATGAGATATCGGGGTAGAGTCCCCAGCTTATACATTACTAGTCCCAGAGGGCTACAGCTACAGGACATTCAGCATTTCATTCTCATCTGCTTCAAAATAGATTTTCATTGGATACCCTGGGTGTATAGATTTGTCACTAGTGGCTCTGGAATGAGTTGCCTAGAAATTCAAATAAATTAATGTAAATAAACAACAGCAGCTTTTACACGGAAACTTCCAAGTTAAGCAATTCAATTAAGTTCCTTCCAAGAACATAAAACTCACCATGTAAACCTGAACCCCCACAAAAGGGATTTAACAGTATTTCTCATATTAAATGGATAGATGTCAAGGAGACGGAAGGAATAGATTGGCTATCCATTGAGTCAGGTTTCATCTCTCCCCATTATGCAATTTCAATTACCTTTTCTTATATTTCTGGCATATCAGTGACAAAGACACTGATAGTGCAGCCCTGTCAAGCTCTCCTTCCCTCAGTACATCACTTCTGACAAATCTGCAATCAATCTCTGTACTTTAAGAATTAATGTTCACTCTAACAAGAGACCAAATCAAAACATGGACAGCTTCCAGCAAAGCTATTTCCTGTTTCCACAGACTGGAGATTATTTACAGCTATGACATGCCGTACACTGTTCAGGTAGTAAATCTGCTTATTCCTCACAGAGCGAATAATGGGTGCCATGCATTAGGAGGTATTCTGCAAACATTGCTTCTTATTGAGGGCATGGAGGCAAGATATTAACAACTTCAAAGCATGTATTTTGAGTAAACTAGATCAGCCTTGAAGAACCTCCCCACTCCCCAAAAAAGTTAATAGTAGCTTAGTAGTCTGCATTTCCATGGCAGCTACAGACAAAGGGTGAGTCACATATAAGCCTTACATTTACAGCATTATTATGACCACTGTAATGATCGTGGCTTTCACTGAGGACTCCTGAGAACTATAGTATGTTACAGGTGCTGAGTGTGTTAGGAGACCTCTATCCCTCTCACAGAACTATGATTCCTAGAATTCCTTGGGATGAGAGGTTGGTTGTTAAACCACACTGGGAGCTGTGGCTCTGTGAGGGGAACAGGGATCTCCTAGGAACTCTCAGCACCCATAAAAATCTACATTTCCCAGGCTTCTTCATGGAAATCCAGGACTGTTAAATGTGGACAACACTCCCCTTTCTCCATGACCCAAGTATGGATGCTCAGGCGTGCTGATGGAAGAGGAAAAGAGAGCCATCTCCTTTGCCATTCCACTCACTGGTTGTCATAGGATTCCTTGTTGCCTTGTTGTTAAAAATCAAGAGTCAGCTAGGTTGTTTTAAAACATAACCGGGTTGGGGGGGGGGGGAGGAACAGATAGGGTAAATTTCTGCAAAGTCGGCAGAATTTTGGAGAATTTTCAAAGGATGGTTGTGATTTGGTCCACACATTGATTAGTAAAATGCTAATTTGGTAGGTTCCCCTTTAAATGTGATCTGAATGGTATTTCTCCCTCTTCTCTAAAATGGGCACACCCAGTGGCGTAGCATGGGGGGTGCAGGGGGGGCGGGCCGCACCGGGCGCAACATCTGGGGTTAGGGCAAATCCATGGGTTAGGGGGCGCAAATCCACGGGTTAGGGGGCGCAAATCCACAGGTTTGGGGGCGCAAATTACTTGCCTTGCCCCGGGTGCTGACAACCCACGCTACGCCACTGGGCACACCACAGCATGAGGACCTCCCAGCCACAGGATGAAGGTAAAAAGGTAAAGGACCCCGGACGGTTAAGTCCCGTCAAAGGCAACTATGGGGTTGCGGTGCTCATCTCGGTTTCAGGCCAAGGGAGTCGGCGTTTGTCCACAGACAGCTTTCCGGGTCATGTGGCCAGCAGGACTAAACTGCTTCTGGTGCAATGGGACACCGTGACCAAAAGCAGAGCGCATGGAAATGCTGTTTACCTTCCCACTGCAGAGGTACCTATTTATCTACTTGCACTGGCGTGCTTTCGAACTGCTAGGTTGGCAGGAGCTGGGACAAAGCAACAGGAGCTCACCCTGTCACAGGGATTCGAACCACTGATCTGATCAGCAAGCCCAAGAGGTTCAGTGGTTTAGACCACAGCACCACCCGCGTCACAAGCTCCCAGCCACAAGCTCCCCATGACCCCATGCATCTTTACAAGTGAGGGTTGGTGTGTATTGAGCCTATGGGTTCCTGCTATTACAGAGAGATAGACTGCACAGTCATTCCATTTCCTTCTAATGGTTATATCAACAGAGGAAGGTAACGATTGTTGTGCTTTGAGGATATCCTTATTTCTCCACACTTTGCAGATAAAACTTGTGTTAACAAGAGAGAATCCTTGTATCACTAAGGGAGCAGGCTGTCATAGGGGGACTGTGGCTTCTTGAATTATGAAAGCAGTACATATTGTCTCTTTTTTTAAAGTTTAAAGAGAGAAAGGGGGCATCTTGAAATAAACCACAGCTGCTTGGAGCTTCAGCTATTTATTTCCACAATTATCTAGTATTCAACTGAGCAATTCTTAGATAAGGGTTGCAATTACACAGTCTTCCATTCACATCTCAAAATAATTTCCAAGGTCACTTCAAGGATAGTTTTGGAGGTAGCAGTTATTCTATTTGCTGATACATGTCTTAAAAAGGAAAGAAAAAATGGGTGGTTAATATTTTGCCCCTTTACAATGGCATATACTAAGCTGAGCAGTTTTTCTTGTAGTGTCCAAATGTCTAGAATCCAGTGGTGAATAAGAAGGAGGGGGAAGTAAATTAATTCTATGGGACTTTCATGCAAAATTGTGGCATTAACATTGACGATTGACTTGTCAGTGAAATGTGACGTCGTTTATTATGCTGTCATTCTAAACAGCATAATTGCTTCATGAAACCAACTTCTTTCAAAGGTAGATTGACTGCATTCATGATGCTCTCACTTGTCTTGTTTTCTCTGCTAGAAAGTTTGATCAATTTATTCAAACTTCATTTCCAGACCAGATTTACTCAACTCGTTTTAAACGCACTCGTATTTGTTGTTGCTCCCCGCTGACCTGTGGAATCCTGCAACACTTCTTCCCATGTGCTCAATAATTATTTGGAAACCTTTTTTTTCTTCTTCGTGAGTCTAAAATGTCCTTGTCAGCTGCTCCTTTTTGTCCTTTTGCTGGTGAATGCACCTACTATTATGGGGATTTCTTTGTCTCTAGGCAACTGCTCACTTCCAGAGGAGAGATGGGCAACCTGATAGGCTTAGGGATGGGGTCAAAATTCAGGTCAGTTCACACTGAAAGACACACTTATTTAATTCACACTCCTTAAAGCAATATGCAAACCAAAACACAGCTATCTTTCAAAATTTGCAGGTCTCTGGTGTGCAGTTCTCCGTTCAAATAATGCATATGGTCTATTGAGCAGAGATTATGAATTGTGACCCTCCGAAATGCTGTTGGACTCCCACTTGCATCAGCCTCAGCTAGCATTGCCAGTGGTCAAGCAAGATGAGAGTTGTAGTCTGATTTAGCATAGGCAAATCTGTCAGTTTGGGTTTCTCTTCGTTTCCTATTTTTTCTGTTCTTAAGTTCAGTTCTCCGCATTTCCACATCTGTCCTCATGAAAATTTATCAGAATTTTAGTGTGAATCTCTCCTGGGGCAGGTGTGGGGGAACCTTTGGCCTTACAGATGCTCCTAAACTCAACATCTGTGGCCATTGGCCATGCTTTCTGGGGCTGATGGGAGTTGTAGTTCAACAACACCTGCCAGGCCAAAGGTTCTGCACACCTGTCTTAAGATAAAATGGGAATAAAATGCAAATATTGATGAAAGTGAGATATGAATATGAATTATATTTAGAAAAATTGCATTAAATGTGCATATTAGTAGAAATACCGATGGATTTTCATGAGGACAGTTGTGGAAATGTGAAGAACTGAACCTAAGAGTGGAAAAATTGGAAGCTGAGAGAAACCAAACTGGCTGGATTCTCCTAACTCAGGTTGGTCCATGACTCCCATCATCACTGACTACTGGCCTGGTACTATATTTCCCAACTGATTTTATTATTCTCTTTTTCCCCCCAAATGCTTTTTATTGAGATTTAAGAACACAAACACCAACCAACAAAAACATCAAATCTTCTTACATATATCCTACTTTATGCTCCTTAGAGCCGTTGACTTCCTTCCTTCCCTTCCACAAGTTTTCTTATTCCAATCTATAATTCACAGTTTCATTGGTTACAAATTACACCGTGACATAAGATTTAATTCAATCCTGCCAACATTTTCATATTTCTACAATTCTCACTTAAATAAACCATAAATTTACTCCATTCTTTTTGGTACTTCGTTTCCTCCTGATTGCGAATTCTGTGTGTCAATTTTGCCATTTCAGCGTATTCAACCAACTTTATCTGCCATTCCCTTACAGTCGGAATCTCCTGTGACTTCCACTTTTGGGCTATCAGAACTCTAGCAGCTGTAGTTGCATACAGATATAATCTTTGGTCTGTCTTCTTAATATCTTCTCCCACCAAACCTAGCAAGAATTCTTCTGGATTTTTTGAAAAAGTATATTTAAACATCTTTTTTAACTCATTATAGATCAATTCCCAAAACTCCTTTATTTTATTGCATGACCACCACATGTGGTAAAAATCGCCGTCCTTTTCCTTGCATTTCCAGCAAGTTTTGCTACTTGTCCTATACATTTTTGCCAGTCTGGTGGGAGTGAGATACCAACGATAAACCATTTTCATTACATTCTCTTTTAAAGCAGAGCATGCGGTGAACTTTAGGTTCTCGTTCCAAAGTTTAGCCCATGCGTCATAGTCTATGTTATGTCCCAAGTCAATAGCCCATTTTGTCATGGCCTCTTTTATGAATTCATCTTTTGTGTTCCATTCTAATAAAAGATTATACATTTTTGAGAGTGGTTTGAGCTTACTTTCTGTAATATCTGTTTGGAATTTCGATTTCTTATCTTCAAATCCTAATTTTTTATCATCTTTAAGAATGTCGTTGACTTGATGGTATTGCAACCATCCTGTCAATTTTTCTGCAATACAATTATAGGGCTTCAATTTTCAACCTTTCTCAGCTTTCATCAAAATCTCCTCGTATGTGGCCACATATGATTTAATTATTCTCTTGGTAGTTATCTCTTGGTCTGATGTTCCCTTTTCTCCTCCTCACTTTCCTTCTAAAACAGTAGTTTTTCATTGAAAATCTGTGGATGTTTTCTGTCATTTTTTGGTGGAGAAAACTGTTTTGCACAGCACCTACTGAGTTTGAGTATTCTTGTTGTTAAGGCTGGAAATCACAAAACTGCCACAGAACTCAAAATATACTACATGCCTAATTTGTACATAACCAATTAATATAGATGAAAGCTGGCAATTATATGCTATATATTGCATGGATTTATAATCAAATTCAATTAGATGCAGTACTTAACAAGTGGCTTATAGGATCCAGCATAAGTAAAGCTGTCCCTTTCTTCCTTGGCATATAATCATTTTCTGAGATGCAAGGGTGCCAACATCCTTTGCTGTTCTGTGAAGACCCACTTCTCAAGGAATCCCCTTTCGTGCAGCACTAGGGCTGGAGGGAGGTGGAAGAAAAAGGTTCTGCACAACTCTCATGTATGCAAATTGTGACGTGAGATTTGGTCAGGCTGCCCCTGCCAGCCACTCAAAGAAGGGAAGTGGGCTTTGACCTGGGTGAACTGAGGAGAGAAAATTGTTCCTCTAATTGGATAACAAGCCTGCTTGCTATGCACCAGACCATTGTTTTCATTTGGTTTTGACCTCCTCAACCCTGCTCACCCTTTCTGATGTCATTTGATAACCAGGTGTCTGAGAGATGCAATGTGGGTTGTTATGGATGCTGAGTTAGCCACCAGTCCATGGAGTTGGGAAGAGTTTTTACTCAAAGGCTGCAGCTGGCAAGCGGGGCATTGGGGGTTTCAATTTCTGCATAGAATCCATATTTGATATAATCCCTAGTTTGTGTCCCTGTGTGTATTTGTATAGGCAGCCCCCCATTTATATGCTTTGAATATGTGCATGACTGTTGTCAGGAGTCCAGTCCCCGGCTTGATAATGCAGTTAATTAAAAAGGATGATTTATTGTCAAAACAAACAGATAGCTTTAACACAGCCTCTGTCATCATCAATCAAGATGGCCCTTCTGAAGACTGCATCCGGCGTGACCAGAAGCAACTGAACTTTCACTTCCTACGTCTTTTGTTTTGCTTCCTAACTTGCAGCCCTCCTATTCGTCGAGACCTCGGACTGAGTGGGTCAGCTCCCTGCTCTTCCCCATTCTCTGAGAGGCTGTCTCTTAACTCTTACCCACCTGTTTGTGCTTCCGGCGAGCCTTGACTGCGTTCTAGCTTGCTCCCGCCATTCATTCCCTTATCAGCCGGTATTCCAAGCGGCAGGGGAGTTGGTATGAGCCGATGCTCAACTTGCCTGGCAGTTAACCCTCTCTGTTCCTGGCTGCTTTCTTCAGTTGGCAGCAACCCTTCCCTGGGAACTGGCTGCAAACCTTCCCGGGGAGCTGGCTCATTCATGTCAACTGTGTATACACACGTCACATAGAACCCAGAAGTGACCTTGAAAGGTCATTAAGACATCACTGAAAAGGGTGGAAGGGGGCAGGGCAGGGCAGAGCAGAAGCGAAGAAGGGTATTGCAGGCTTTTTCGATGGGTTTCAATTACATGCTATTTCACTGATGCACACAGAGCCTTGGGACATGCCCCCTGCATAAACGGGGGTCTCCCTGTATATGCAAATTTCTCTCTCTCCCACACACAACAAACTGGGGATATATCACACAAACTAGGGATGCATGTGTGAGTAGGAGTTCCTGCTTGTACAAGGAACATTTCGGATCCAGGCTTTGGTTTCTTGTAATTCAAACAACCCAATATCCCTGAAATTACTTTTAGTTACAAGTAATGGTTTGCCTATGGGACGCGGGTGGCACTGTGGGTAAAACCTCAGTGCCGAGGACTTGCCGATCGTATGGTCGGCGGTTCAAATCCCCACGGCGGGGTGAGCTCCTGTCTTTCGGTCCCAGCTCCTGCCCACCTAGCAGTTCGAAAGCACCCCTAAGTGCAAGTAGATAAATAGGTACCGCTTTATAGCGGGAAGGTAAACGGCGTTTCCGTGTGCTGCGCTGGTGCTGGCTCGCCAGAGCAGCTTTGTCACGCTGGCCACATGACCCGGAAGTGTCTTTGGACAGCGCTGGCTCCCGGCCTTTTAAGTGAGATGAGCGCACAACCCTAGAGTCGGACACGACTAGCCCGTACGGGCAGGGGTACCTTTACCTAATGGTTTGCCTGGGAGAAAAGCAATGACAAACTAGACAGCATCTTAAAAAGCAGAGACATCACCTTGCCGACAAAGGTCCATATAGTTAAAGCTATGGTTTTCCAAGTAGTGATGTATGGAAGTGAGAGCTGGACCATAAAGAAGGCTGATCATGGAAGAATTGATGCTTTTGAATTATGGTGCTGGAGGAGACTCCTGAGAGTCCCATGGACTGCAAGAAGATCAAACCGATCCATTCTGAAGGAAATCAGCCCTGAGTGCTCACTGGAAGGACAAATCCTGAAGCGGAGGCTCCATTACTTTGGCCATCTCATGAGAAGAGAAGACTCCCTGGAAAAGACCCTGATGTTGGGAAAGATGGAGGGCACAAGGAGAAGGGGATGACAGAGGACAAGATGGTTGGATAGTGTTCTTGAAGCTACCAACATGAGTTTGACCAAACTGCGGGAGGCAGTGGAAGACAGGAGTGCCTGGTGTGCTCTGGTCCATGAGGTCACGAAGAGTCAGACACGACTAAATGACTAAACAACAACAAAAATGGTTTGCACTTTCACATATGCAACTATTTTTAATATAATTTGGGGAGCTGAATAATAAGCAGTTACCAATCTTTAAACCTTAAAAAAAAAATCTATTTTCGTAATACAGTTCTCCCTACTGAATGCTATGTTTTAATAAAACAAACACCAGTAAGGCTTTGACAAATAGCAATGTCAGCAAACTACATGCAGCTCTTCTACCAGTGAGTGAATCTAATTAAAATATGCCTATAAGTAATTATTTATTGAGAAGGAACAGAAGCTTTCTATAGACTGAGATCATCCTTATGATTTTGGGTGATGTGGGAGGATGGGCACTTTATGCCACAAAGTTAGCAGGTACAATCTTCCTGGTTCTGGAAAGAAAGGGAAAGCTAGGACCCTCAGGTGTCTGACAGCAGAATCTTATGCATTACACATCAGAAAATCCTGCTGAGTTGAATAATTTCTAGTAAATGTGTATACAACTGCAGTCTGAACCATATATATGTGTGTGTGTGTGTGTGTGTGTGTGTGTGTGTGTGTGTGGTTCAGATGTGGCTGGAGTTGATAACCTCTGCACCTTCTCCCTGGAATTTTTTCCTCTTGTCCTTGCGGGGCCGGGTGGACCTCAATTGCCTGTCCATGGAACACAGCATTCAGTGCAAAAGTAGAACATGATCATGTATACCTGAAGGGGCGTCTCCACCCCCATTGTTCTGCCCGGACACTGAGGTCCAGTGCCGAGGGTCTTCTGGCAGTTCCCTCACTGCGAGAAGTGAAGCTACAGGGAACCAGGCAGAGGGCCTTCTCGGTAGTGGTGCCTGCCCTGTGGAACACCCTCCCACCAGATATCAAAGAGATAAATAACTACCTGACATTTAGAAGACATCTGAAGGCAGAGCTGTTTAGGGAAGTTTTTAATGTGTCACTTTTTAATCTTTGTTGGAAGCCGCCCGGAGTAGCTGGGGAAACTCAGCCAGATGGTCGGGGTACAAATGATAAATTATTATTATTATTATTATTATTATTATTATTATGCTTAATAAACTGACATGTCGGATGCAATTTAATTGGAGATAATTCTTTTTAACTTTATGTTAAAGTTGACAGTATTCCATATGGCTTTGGGATGAGTGGGGCCTCTTAGTTCTGCTGTTGAAAATGTTGGCAGAGCAGTGAGCGAGTCATCCTACTCTGCCAAATTCTAGCATGAATTGCATACCCTCCAAGTGTCCCTATTTTCCAGGGACAGTCCTGGAATTGCAAAAGTCATTCCAGCTTCCGATTCTATCCCAGAATGTCCACATTTCCCCCACTGGTGCCGCTGCTAAGCTCTGTTGTGTGTTTTGCTCACATGAGAAAGGTGTGCCATTAAGTGAAACATGAAGACATTAAAAATCCTTCTGTATCGAAGCAGAAATCCATTATTCCTTATCCCTCTAGTTCAGGAGTTATGGACTATTAAGCAATGTCTCCAGTGGGATGGGGTTATTACTGAAAACAAAATGAATGGAAAACTTTCCCTCTCAACATGCTTATGAGCTCTTATTGCAAAAGGCTTAATGGTCAGTATTTCAAAAATGATGTAGCATTACTAATCAATACCGAGGTAGGAATGGTCATCCAGATTTTATCAGGCCACTGTGTAATGAAAACTAATGAAGTTTATGGGCGAATGACACATGTTCACACGCTTGCCGTTAGGAGGAAATGAATGAATTTGCTTCACAATGATATATAATTAACTGGCAAATCCCAGGTACATTGGATCTCCATCATACAGCTTAGCGGCAGCTGCACAATGCTTTTCTGATAGGCCGTAAATGTCCTCATAGAAGTGATATTGCTTTCAGTGATAATGGAGACTTCTGAGGTAGAGACAGACATTAAATCTCCTTTCAAGCAACATAGCTGCTTATAGGCAAGCTAAGTTGATGTCATTTCCCCCCCAGTTAAGATATGAAGAGAGATAATATGAAATGTAAAAATTCATAGCTATTCAATTCACCATATCTCTCTCTCTCTCTCTCTCTCTCTCTCTCTCTCTCTCTCTCTCTCTCTCTCTCTTTACGTTTTGCCTTTATTTCAGAAATGCAGCCACTTTGCTTTCCAAAGGGACAAAGCAGTTCTATCAAAACTTGCTCAAGGTTTTGTTAGGAGCAGAACAGTCCATTAAAAGCACAATACTACAAGATCGTTTGTTCTATAGCTATGTATGAACTAGTATGCCACTCAGAATATAGGAGTTGTCATCAGTTTTTTAACGATTGAAAGACAATTATAAAAGATGCCCAATTTTTGCTGGCATTAGCAGAATGCTATTGATTTTTATTACTGATGACTGGTTATATTTAAAGTTACTCACAGTGCAAACCTCTATATGTTTTCTCAGAAGTAAATCCCACCAAGTTCAGTGGGACTCAGGTAAATGGAATACTCTCTAACATTTCTCCGATGAAAATAGGGATGTTCTGAGGAAAAGCAGGACATTCTAGGAACAAATCAGAAATTGGGGTGGCTTCAGTAAATCCAGGACTGTCCCTGGAAAACAGGGACACTTATAGGGTCAGAAATGGGCATAGGATTGCAGCCGTATTCTCTAAGGCTGCATCCTCACCATATATTTAAAGCTCTATTTCTATTTTAAGGGCTGTAGCTTTCTTCAAATAATCTCAACATGGGAAGTACAGAGGGTGCACTTATACTGGGCCCCAGCTATCATTAAAAAAAAAAGTAAAGTCAAATCAGACATTTCTAAAGAAAGTTAGAAAGGAAAACACAGAGAAAACTTTAAGGCTTCGCCATTTGGCAGGCAAGTCACTGCTAAGAATGCTTGATCACTGTTACTAAGCTATTAGAGGAATTACTGTTGACCATCCTTACCCACGACTCAGAAGCAGGCAGGGGGCATAGCTCCCAGAGCAGCTGAAAAGGAAAAGAAAAGAAACAGGACAATTTCCTTCTTGTTGCTGCAAGGGTGGATGGATGAGCTGGGTTTGCTTCAGCACTTTTCTCCACATGGCTTCATTCATTCCCCAAGTGTGCTTCCTTAATAGAGTAAAACACCATGGGCTGGCCTTCATATGTTTCACTCAGAAGTAGTTTCCTTAAGTAAATGAGACTTCCTTCCTACTGAGAAAAAAACCCAGTGATGTTGCGAAACCCTGTCCCCATTTTCTATGTCCCCCACCCAGTCACATTTAGTCTGCTTGTGATCATTGGGTTGTATAGCCATAAAAGAAAAATACATAATGAATCAGCAAACACAGCCATACACCTTATAGCTGCAACAAATTGGCATTCCTATAGACTGATTTGTTGTTGTTATCAAGGTTGGCAAAATGTTTGTGGGTTTGTGTATGTGTGTTTTGCTGAGTGTTGTGAAACAGCACATATTCATTGCTTGCTGTTACCGTATTTTTCACTCTATAAGACGCACCAGACCATAAGACGTACCTAGTTTTTGGAGGAGGAAAACAAGAAAAAAAATATTCTGAATCCCAGAAGCCAGAACAGCAAGAGGGATCACAGCAATCCCTCTTGCTGTTCTGGCTTCTGGGATAGCTGCACAGCCTGCATTCGCTCCATAAGACACACACACATTTCCCCTTACTTTTTAGGAGGGAAAAAGTGAGTCGTATAGAGCAAAAAATATGGTATATCTTTGTATGTTGATTTTCTTCCCATGAGCTAAGGTTGCATGCATTGTCTTCCCCTTCCTGCTTTGATCTTCACAACTGCCCAGTTAAACTGAGAGGTGATAGTTCAGATGTCAAGGAGCCAGAGAAAGGAGGGGATCTATTGGAGGAATTGGCCCAAACTGCATCCCTCTCCATTCTGCTCATGGATGTCTTCCATCAGCAGAGAGGCACCAACTGGATGCTCACCAAATTTTACATGAAGGCACTCGCCAGTCTTGTCAAGAGATACGTGTGTTTCGTACAAAGTGTGGACTGAGAATTCTTCCTGAGTTTCAATGCATGTTGGTGACTTTGGAAATCTAATGACAGTTGTGTTCTTGTAAGCCATTCCAGTGTAAATGCATGTGCAACAACAACAACAACAACAATTTTTATTATTTGTATGCCACCCATCTGACTGGGTTGCCCTAGCCACTTTAAAGTTTGAAAAGGCCATTGTTGTTGTTTTACAATAGCCAAGGACCTCAGAGTTATTTCTCTCTTATTCACAATGTTTTCCAACTTGATTGTCTTCGTGATTTATTTGAACCCATTATTTGAACGCTAATGGACACATTTCCCATAGATCCAAGGTCCTATTTATTTATTTACTGCTAATACCAGCTAATTTTACAATAGCCTTGGGTCTCTATTAAAAAAATGCAAGTTGATCTATGCAGAAATGTCATGTGCTAATGGATTCCTTTTCAAAAATGGGAAAGAATGTTCCTTATGAGAAGAGAGACACAGCTTTGCAGGAATGTCAGTGGTTTAAGGTGAACCCATTAGACTCAAAAGCTTAATGAGTTACATGCCTTTCTGGAAGACAGGAAACTTTGTCGACATTAAATGCATTTGGCGGATCAAAAGGAGAAAGCTACAGGGAATCCATTTTCCCCAACAATCACAAGACAAGAACATGGTCTAAGTATGTAGACAAGGAGGACGTGCTCAGGTTATGGCGAAAGCAATCCATAGGCCTCACTCCCTGACTCCCTTACTTACTTTAGCCAAATCACGTCCCTCATAGCTTTCTAAAAACATTAGCTAAAGGGATACACACAAAAGGTAAGGCAGTGAGCTCTCTCAGTCCCTGTGTAATTTGAGTGCTGAATCAACTGAGAAATTTCATGAGGAACCCAATGAATGTTGCTAAGACCAGTAAAAAATTTTGGGAGATAGAGAGGTAGAGGAGCTCCCTACCTGTAAGGCAGAATATTTTTTTTATTCTAATATGGTAAGTGGAGAGGTTGGGCTTACATAAATAAATACATTCTAGCATATGCATATATTAAATATTGTGAATGATTGTTGTTGTTTAGTCATGTCCAACTCTTCGTGACCCCATGGACCAGTGCACACCAGGCACTCCTGTCTTCCACTGCCTCCCGCAGTTTGGTCAGGCTCATGTTTGTAGCTTCAAGAACACTGTCCAACCACCTCATCCTCTGTCATCCCCTTCTCCTTGTGCCCTCCATCTTTCCCAACATTAGGGTCTTTTCCAGGGAGTCTTCTCTTCTCATGAGGTGGCCAAAGTATTGGAGCCTCAACTTCATGATCTGTCCTTCCAGTGAGCACTCAGGGCTGATTTCCTTAAGAATTGATACGTTTGATCTTCTTGCAGTCCATGGGACTCTCAAGAGTCTCCTCCAACACCATAATTCAAAAGCATCGATTCTTCGGCAATCAGCCTTCTTGATGGTCCAGCTCTCACTTCCATACATCACTACTGGGAAAACCATGGCTTTAACTATATGGACCTTTGTTGGCAAGGTGATGTCTCTGCTTTTTAAGATGCTGTCTAGGTTTGTCATTGCTTTTCTCCCAAGGAGCAGGCGTCTTTTAATTTTGTGACTGCTGTCACCATCTGCAGTGATCATGGAGCCCAAAAAAGTAAAATCTCTCACTGCCTCCATTTCTTCCCCTTCTATTTGCCAGGAGGTGATGGGACCAGTGGCCATGATCTTTGTTTTTTTGATCTTGAGCTTGTGAATGATTACTGTTACATATAATTGTCAGACAGGGAGACAGGAGTTTCCTTGCCACTATTGACATTAAGAACTTTTTTCTATAACATCTTCTAAATTGAGATGTACATTCAGGCAAAGGCACCAAGACAGGCCGACTCAGATGAATTTGATTGTGTTGCTAAAGCACCACAACTTCAGAGCATCATTTTCTTTCCTTCCATGGAGAAAGGGAGGGAGAAGGTGGAGGGAGTCGGATGAGAATCTTCAGAGAGCTAAGAACTTTCCTTTATCCCAGGATCACAAGTTCTGATCTGTTTAAGCCACAGAGTCCTGAGGCTTCGCCAGGAGGCAGTGAAGATCAAAGTCTGCTGCCCTGCCAAGCTTCAGAAAGAGAATAGCTAATCATTTGTAAAATAAATGGGGATGGGTAGCTCGGAGAGCACATCTCAAGTTGGCAGGGAACTGTATGTTGGTTGCACATGGACCTCACCTTTAAAACAAAACCTCCCTCTCCCCAGATAGACTCACTTTAATCTGAAGGAATCTCTAAACTAGAAAAGAATAGCTAGTACTCAGAAATAGAATATGTATGTTAAGAACAACGTAGGAGAAATCAACAGCCCCCACTTGACGTGTTGGTTCTACAATTCCAGTACCCTCAGAGAAGACACAGAAGGAAACCTATTTTGGAGTGGGGGTGGGGCTCTAGCTGGCTAAGTGGATGCAACAACATGTGCAGATTAACAATAGTAAGAATGATTGACCCCATGTTGCTTTGCGAGACTGGGATGTGGGATTGGACTCACAAAGCAGTACGGTGTTAGCAGGAGCAAAATGTGCCCTTGAAAAGAAACTGTGCCCGGGGCAAAAGGCCCCCTCATTCCATCCTTGCTATGCCTCTGGGCATGAGACTTTGGCAGGGACCTAGAGCCTTCTTACCTTCTCAGGGGCTCTTCTCAGCTGTGTACCTGGAGCAACTGCACTGCTTGTACAGTGGTACCTCTGGTTACGAACTCAATTCGTTCCGGAGGTCTGTTCTTAACCTGAAACCGTTCTTAACCTGAGGTACCACTTTAGCTAATGGGGCCTCCCACTGCCACTGCACGATTTCTGTTCTCATCCTGAGTTAAAGTTCTTAACCCAAGGTACTACTTCTGGGTTAGCGGAGTCTGTAACCCGAAGTGTTTGTAACCCGAGGTGTTTGTAAGCCGAGGTACCCTAAATGTACAGCCCTAATTCTGCCTCTAGGAATGTCAAGTCAGAAGAGGCACATATTCCTAAAAGCCCATAGCCATGTCAAATCCTTTGTATCTTTAACTATATGAGATTTTTATTATTTTAACCCAAGTTGTCAAACCCGCTGTGCAACAACAAAGAGATTCTGCAAAATCTGTGTATATATTAGCATACCACTGATTTCTGTGGAGGAGGGAGGAAATAACAACAACAATAAACTGCATTTTTTTATATAAAAAAAGTCTTTGAAATAAATTGAGTCATCCACAAGGCCACCTGCAGTTAAATATGAAATATTTATTCAAAGTGGAGTAATAAACAAAATTTCAATCTCAATCATTCTAATTAGAAATAAACCTCAAAGAGCTTTCAGACTGGAATTTGAAATGGTACTTAATGCTTCAGCAAAGCCGTTCATTTGGAGAGCTGTGTATTTTCAATGAAACAATTGAAGCATTTAATTGGAGCAGCTATTTATTTATTTGAGAAGCCATGAATGCAAGAGAAAGTAAATTCAAAGCTCAAATATATATATATGCATCGTTTTCTATGAATTTGTGTGAGTCTCCTACAGGCAGTGATGATGCACTCATACCTGAACTTCAGAAATAACAGGATGGGTGATATTAACATCCAGGTTATATGAACAACATGCCCACAGTCACAGTATGACCTGGAAAAAAATGCTATGAGTATATAACCTACAATTTGATGGTGTGGATTTTGGATCTCAGCTGTGTTGACTCATATAAAAATCGCTCCTTCAAGCCAGTCTCCCTCATGTTGAGCAGAAACCCCCACAACCTGCCAGGCTTTTTCATTCACATTGAAAGAGCTGAAGAATGAAAGCTCCAGTCACCCATGGAGACAGGTTGGGCCCAGAGGCTGAGTGTCTGCATTAAGCACAGAGGCAGAGGTTGGGTTTATCAACCAGCTGCTAGTTCCTTTCAAATCACTCAAGATGTGAAGCCTCAGCGCTTGCCTATGCCAACACCTAGATAGGGGCAGATCTCACCCAAGACTGAGGACATCATCATCTCAACAAAAGCACATCTTGGAACCAGCACATTGGCAGCCCAGATTGAATTCAGCCGGACTTAAAGGAAAGCCATTCAGCTTTGGCAGGCGAGCGCAGAACATCTTCCAGATTTATTAACAATTGTGCTGCTGGTTGTTTTCCTTGTGCTGAGACAGCCTTCTTATGCTGTGCATTCTTGCCAAAAGAGGGGGAGAAAACAACAGGACTTGAAAACCAGAGGAACTGCAAGCGTGCCGCATAAGGAATTCTATTTTATATACACACAATGAGAGAGAGAGAGAGAGAGAGAGAGAGAGAGAGAGAGAGAGAGAGAGAACAGGGCCAATGCATTGAAGAACTTGATCTTCTCACAATGTAAAAATGTTAATACGTAGGTTCCTGAGTGGTTGCTCACCAAAACAGAACTTTGCAGCTCTCCTGGATAAGAGCTGAAAGGTTATGCATATAATAGTCAACAACACAGGACTGCATCAACTGTATTGACTGCCTTTGACATAGGAGTATTGCAGTTGCTCCTTATGGATTTCTCACACTTTATTACTTAAAGGGGGTGTCAAAAAAATTGAGGGGAGGGGCAGTGGACATGTTTAGAAAGTGCTGTGAGCCAAACAGAATGAAGGAATCTGTTAGAATCAAAATAGTTTCAACTCATATTCTCATTTTTTTCTTCCGAATATCCATGACAGGATTGTTGAATGGTTGGTCACCAGTGCATTCACATCCAAATGCTCTTTTGGAAATGCCTTTTTGGCAGCATAATATTAAATCTACACTAGAGTGGACATTCAGATCTATCTAAGACTCTTGCTTCCCCACCCTTTCCTGCACATAATATCTGAAATGCCTCTCCTGGCCTCATCACAAATCAAACCTAGATGTGCCAAGCTGTTCCAATTTTCCCAGCACATGCTGTTTCTGAAGGCACATACGTTATTATCTCTTTGTTATGATGTACCCCTAGAACTAAGATATCTAGATCTATAGATATAAAATTGCAATATAGGAAAAAGTGATCGGTTTTCCCAGCACCCATTCTTGTGGAGGTGGAGGTCGCTGTGAACAGCATGCTGACAAACGTGACCACAGACTAGCTGTATCCAATTTCCAGTGGGCCTTGAAGCTGGGCAGTCACCTAGGCTTCTGGAGGAATCAAATTGTGCTGTGAGTGACCGGCTGCATGGTTTACTCTTTCCATTGGCAATCCAGACTGCACACTTATCTTTTTCTTCGTTGCCTTGTGATTTCCAGTTGGAGTCTCATCTCATCTAAAGCCCGTTGACATTATTAGTATACAGTGGTACCTCGGGTTAAGAACTTAATTCATTCCGGAGGTCCATTCTTAACCTGAAACTGTTCTTAACCTGAAGTACCACTTTATTTTTTTATCTTTTCTTTATTTTTATTGTATGCATCAGAAGTATACAATATAACATAATGCATTTATTTAATTTATTTAACATAATTATTACAAATTATAAGCAAATATATACATACATGTTTCAGATAAGCACACATATATGAAAAAGAACAAAAGAGAAAAAAGGAAGAAAAGAAAAAAGAAAAAGAAAAAAAATAAAGAGGAGGAGAAGAAGACGAAGAAGAAGAAGAAGAAAAGTTGGAAGAATTTCTTCCAAATTTATTATACAAATATCTCAATAATAAAATTTCATTGATTGACTTCCATCGCTTACACTGCACTTCCTATATACATTTTAAGCAAGATTGTATCTGTTATTCTGTATTTTTCCCATACAATCTCACACAAATATTCTAATCAATAAATTTTCTAAATCTTTCATAAATCTATTCTAAACCTTACATTTAATCTTTGTCTACATAAATAATCATTGAAACATTTCCATTGTTTCTGGATTATATTTTTTGGTTTTTGTCTTATCAAATCAGTCGACTTTGCTAAAGTACCGCTTTAGCTAATGCGGCCTCCCGCTGCCGCCATGCCGCCACTGCGCGATTTCTGTTCTCATCCTGAAGCAAAGTTCTTAACCCGAGGTAATATTTCTGGGTTAGCAGAGTCTGTAACCTGAAGCGTCTGTAACCTGAAGTGTCTGTAACCTGAGGTACCGTACCACTGTATAGACACCCCCCCCAACACACTCTCTCCAATCCAGACCAAAAATACTGTATCCAAAAATATCCACAACTAGAATTGAAGCTCAAATTATTTATTTATTTCCCGGCACTGCACATATATGCGGTCAAGTGCAAGTCGGTCCCACACAAGTGGGGCAATGCCTGTAGTCCTTTATCTAAATGCTTTTAGATATTTCCTTCCTATGACAATCCCTTTGAGATCAGATCTAGTCTTTTCCCTCCTGAGATGGGTTCATACAATTGCATTCCTTTTACAGCAGGATCTTTTGATTCCATGGCCCAGATTCTTAGCAAGATTGGTCTCATGGGCCAAATTTGACAAGCCCCAATTTGGTGCTTTGAAATCCCAAAGTCAAGCTACAATCCCATGCACAGTTAATAAGAAATGCCATCCCATTAAACTTTATGGGACATACTTTCAAATGAACATGCACAGGCAGTTAGTAAAGCAGGTGACTTGATTCATGTACTTTTGAATCACTCATTGGGTGCTTCTTTGAATATCTGCTTTCCTTCCAAAGAGGTTATGGTATCAAACACAAGACTACTCCACTTTTTGTTATTACTTTTACATTGATTCTTATTCTTATTATTTATTAAATTTCTATACCACCCTTCATTCTAGGTCCACAGGGCAGTTTACAATGCAGTGGTACCTTGGTTCTTGAACTTAATCCATTCTGGAAGTCCGTTAGACTCCCGAAACAGTTCAAAAACCAAGGCACAGCTTCCAGTTGGCTGCAGGAGCTTCCTGCAGTCAATCAGAAATCCTGGAAGCTGCATCAGATGTTTGGCTTCCAAAAAACATTCGCAAACCGAAACATTTACTTCTGGGTTTGTGGCGTTTGGGAGCCAATTTGTTTGGGAGCCAAGCCATTCAAGTACCAAGGCACCACTGTATAAAAACGCAAAGATACACACCATAGTAACAAACAAAAACAACACCCGCACACACAGGGAGACAGTTTAGAAGGCCATGTATTGTTTAATTAGACAAAGACTAACCAGGAATTTGAACTTAGGTCTTCGTGATATAAATCTTACCGTTGCTCCCACTTTCACCACTACATTGGCTCTCTAAATGCCAAACTTTTACAGACTATTTTGTTTTAGCCTGGTAATTATACTGATCTGTTTGCTGAATGCAAATAAATCATTTAAGTTAGCTAGACCTCACTGTTGTACAAGTTCTTCTTAAACAATAGACCATCTCCGTAAACCGTATAAATGCAATTCCACATTCCATCTTTCACAAAGAGAACATTGTGCAAGTCTCTCCTTTATACAAATTTGATCTAGAGGTATAAGCCTAAATGTAAGTGTATTAAAGGAACAAATTCATTTCAAAAGGTAATGATTGCAAAATCAATCACATTTTGTGAAAAACTCAATAAGTTTATGATGTGGACCCACTAGAATGACCTTACATGGTAAAGAACCAACAGAGCTGAACTACAAGTCAACAGCAAGAGGTTTGCTAGCCTCCTCATCGGTTCTAAATTATGCAGTGTCATTTCCTGCTGCATACTGTGGGGCTTATAGTTCAGCCCTACTGATCTCCAAGAACAACAAAAAGCACTGCCAGCATCATTTTTCATGAACGATGAGAGACCTTCTGGATCCTTTCTGTCTTCATCGGAGCCTGATACCCCAACTCTCTTTCCCAAGGAGAGTTCCCCTCTTCAGGGAGAAGGAAGTGGTATCGGGTATCAAAGAGTTGTGAGGAGGAAGCAGAACTGAGGCTGGGCTATAGCTCAGTGGTAAAGCATCATGCAGATACTTCCATGTTCAAACCACAACGTCTTCAGGTAGGGCTGAGAGAAACCTCTGCCTTAAGAACCACTGCCAGTGAGTTAGAAGAACTATTGGTCTGATATAGAATCAGGCAACTTTCTGTGTTCTTTGCTTGAAGTGAGCTGTGCCAGCTTTGACCCTGCTTTCTTGAAGAGCTCTTCCAGATGACCTGGTTTTTTCACCATTCACCCTGATTTGCTTGCACAGATCTTTGCCAGTGGTTGGTCTATTAGAACATTCGCACTTGAGGAAATTGTGTAGCTAGTTCATATTGTTAAAAAGTTGGATTCTCTACCGACTCCTCCTTGACTGGAAAGTTAAGGAGGAGGAGGTAACAGTGGCCATGGTGAGGTAGTCACAAGACTTTGGCCATTCAATAACCATGGCCCAATGGGAAAACTTGTGGAAGAACAATTGGAAATTCACAAATTGTTATACGATTAGAGAGAACTTTCTAAAAATGCAACACCGATGGTACCTAACACCCTGGAAACTTTCAAAAGTGTACAAAAATATGCCAAGTAATTGCTGGAGATGCGAGATAATTCAGGAACTTTTTACCACATGTGGTGGTTATGTAAGAAAATACAAATATTCTGGGAGAGCATTCATTTGGAATTGCAAAAAATGCTAAAGATCTCTTTTAATAAAAAACCAGAGGCCTATCTCCTGGGAGTTACAGATTTGGATATTCCGCAAAAAATGAAGCAAGAGTTCTTATCGCGGCAAAATGGAAGAGTATTGAAATTCCCTCTATACATGAATGGATCCAAAAGCTGACAGAATATGCTGAATTAGATGGTCTATCAGAAAAAATCAGAATAAATCAAAACAGGAATTTGTCTCAAAATGGGAGGCTTTCAAAGAATATTTGAAATATAAATATAGTAGTTTAAACTCTGTTACAGCATTCGAGGAACTTCAGTAATAGTTGCAAGTTAGACATAAGAGTTAAGATATATTAAGAAAAAGTTAAATTATGATAAAAGTGTGTGTTGGCAATAAGTAACATGAAATTGAAAGAAGGAATAGATGGGAGGTTGGGTCTATAGTGTTAAGACCAACTTATGTTTTATTGTTTGTTAAGAAAATGTTGTGTTTATTGTTATTCCTGTGTGTAATTCTGTATCTGTGTTTTCTCTTTTTTCCCCCTTACTGTATCAGTAATACTAATAATAAAAGTTGGATTCTCACACTGAAAGAAAGTGGAAGGTGAATGGGGTGTGGAGAGATGAAGCGAATGGTTTGTTCGAAGGGAGGCCATGTTATTGGTTTGTAGGGATTTTTTTGTTCTTGTTTTTATCATGTATTTTTTGCTTTTATATTGTATTTTTATGTTGTGAGCTGCCCTGAGATCTGTGGATGAACAGTGGTAAGCAAATTCAATGCATAAATGCATACATACTGTACATACATAATAAAAGGTGAAGGCAAAGGTAAAGGACCCCTGGATGGTTAAGTCCAGTCAAAGGCAACTATGGGATGTGGCGCTCATCTCAATTTTCAGGCCGAGGGAGCTGGTGTTTGCCAACAGACAGCTTTCCGGGTCATGTGGCCAGCATGACTAAACCACTTCTGGCGCAATGGAACAATGTGATGGAAACCAGAGCGCACGGAAACACCATTTACCTTCCCAATGCAGTGGTACCTATTTATTTACTTGCAGAGGTGTGCTTTTGAACTGCTAGGTGGGCAGAAGCTGGGACAGAGCAATGGGAGCTCACCCCGTCATGCAGATTCAAACCACCAACCTTCCAATCGGCAAGCCCAAAAGGCTCAGTGGTTTAGACCACAGTGTCACCTGCGTCCCTTACATGTATAATAAACATAATAAAGATCAGCATTCTTCCTCATGTGCTTGTGTGTTGTTTACATGTCTTCCCATCCATCATTCACTCATTTCACACTTTTCAATGCAGTTAAGTTCCCTGTCACTTCCAAAGAACAAACAATTCTTTAAAAAAAAAAATTAAAAAGCCACATGAATTTGGTGTGCTAGGGTGACAGAGCCCTTTAATTGTGCAAACCTAAAGCTTAAATCCTTCCCATGAAACAATGACAGTCTGGAGACACCATAAGCTGAGGGAAGGATGCTTGATACAAACTCTTATCCCATCGCATTCACTTGATTGTGCAAAATGTAATTAATTAAGGAACAAGGAAGCAACAGTAGCCAAAGGAAATATTGGTGTTGAAGAAGCAGGCATGGATATTCATGTCCCCAAGCAGTTGATAGGAAGAAGTGAACACACTTGCAATCTCTTTTCTAGGGGGGGGAAAGTGTCTAGTCTACCAAAATTGTGTTTTTGGGATTGAAAATTGAAACTAGTCAGCATTCAGTGCAGCTTTCATTATAACTCCAAGAACCTCCTCTTTGAATACAATATGGAAAAGGTAATATGCTTAGCAGATTAAAGTCTGAGTAGGAATCCACATACTGTATATTATCCAGACCTTTTCCAGCTAAGGAAAGCAGAAGGAAAAAGGAGTAACTCTTGGAGTGCATTATTATTACAGAATACAAGATGGGAACATTTTCTCCTGGCAATGACAAATTCTACAGTTGTGTTAGCAGAGACTTCCTAGAGGTCAGGGATGAAATGTTAGATAGCAAAGGAATTGACATGAATAAAACAAAGCCAGGGGTTGGTGGAGATGAAATCGGAGACTACATACTTGACATCATCTTCCCTCTTAGAGATTGTCACTTGCTCACCAGAAGATTAATTCAGCAAGCATTTCATTAACAGCATTGTTCATGGATGGCTTTCCCTATCGACTTGAGCTTGCAATTTATTTCCCATAATAGAAACATACATAGGAGTTATCATGGCAAGGCAAAGTGAAGATGTTGCAGATTGAAGATAGCAGCTCACTATGAGCCTTGCAAAACCAGCAAAGAGGAAAAACATAATCTTCTGCTTTTCTTTTTTTCCTGATAGATGCTTGCTCCTTAGAATAACCTCATCTATTCAAGGTTGCTTTGAATGAAATGCTAGAGTGGTATCAGCTGGCATGCTTTGCTTTCCATCGTACTGAGCAGGTATAAAATGTGGCAGGGACTTGTTGTGTTGCTGATGCTAGCCTGGCTAAGGATTAGTCCCAATAAGTGTTGTGAAGGTCGTGATACAGAATAATATTCTTTCATACAAAAGCTTAGGAATTGCATTTGGTCTAGGACAGTGTTTCCCAACCTTGGGTCTCCAGCAGTTTTTGGATTACAACTCCCATCTTCCCTAGCTAGCAAGACCAGCAGTCAGGGATGATGGGAACTGGGGACCCAAATTTGGGAAACCCTGGTCTAGGAGCACAATGAATGTCGGAATCTCCGCTCGATCGAGCTGATAAAGCTCATCCTTCTCTGGCCAAGTCCTCCAGAATCGCCTCCGACGATAATTAACAACCTGAGCCTCTGATAAGGCTCCAGGCACATCCCCCATTCAGCAGAGTTTCCAGCAGAGTTTCCATGCGGAAGGATGAGATAGTATGAGCTACATGCTAGGAGTTTTATTTCTAACTATGCAGACAGCAAAGAAAAATACATCCTCTCTCTGTGAAAGACAGAGAGCAACTGAAACAAACAAAGGAACAGGAAACCAGTAACATCACATCCGTCTCCTGTCTCCTGTGAGACTTCCAACAGCCTGGAAGGTCTCTGGAATGTAAGCAGAGTCTTGTGACTCTAAGCAGCTGCACAGTGGCAAAACAGAAACTAACAATGAAAAGGGGTGGGGAAATGGGGTGCATGTCCCAAAGAACTGAACAACCAAGATGGTTGCTGCTTCCTGTCCCTTGTATGTATTTCATACCCTACTTCAGATACTTGCTTCCACAAGCCCACTCACCCTTTGCATGCGGCGGCATTGCGGGACAGAGGAGGCTTCACTGGGGACCCAGCAGGGGAATTCAAACTGCTGTGCCCTTCCTGATAGGGGAGGGGGCATGAGCCCCTCTGCCTATCAGAAAACGGATCCTAGCCTGCACCGTACTTTGGCAAATCGGAATGCAGGCTGGGACTTAGGCTGTGCCAGGGGGCGGAGTTAATGGAGCCGACGGTGGGCTTCACTCAGATCTGCCCCTTGCCCATTTAAGCAGCCAGCACCTGAGCCCTAACACACACTTTTAGAGCATTTTTAAGAAAGAAAATTGTGTTATTAGAACAGCATTTTCCAAGTAATATTAAATTATTTTATTAAAATAATTATTAGACATTGTTATAATTAATAGCATTTCCAGTTATAAATGTTCTTATGCACAAAGATTTTGGAAATGGTTTATCAAACTTATTACACAACACTCAGGGCTGTGGAATTATGGCAATTCCACACAAAGAGGGGAGACAAAAGGCAGTATATGTTCTTGGATGCAGAATGCATTCCTTCATATGAAACATTTTTATATTATTATTAAGCATCTAGCCCTTATGGTTTCAATACGTATCTACTAAATTTTCAGAAGACTTGCTGAATAAGATCTTCAGTGGATGGGATGTGGCTGTTCTCCCCATTGCTTTCTTCCTTCCCATGACCTGCAGGGACAGAATAAAATATTCAAAATACTAAAAGAAAGCCTGAGCACATTTTACAAATATTGGATATTTTACAGCTGTGCTTAATTTATATAACTTATACAGTGGCAGATAACTTATAAAGGTAAAGGTAAAGGACCCCTGACAGTTAAGTCCAGTCGCAAACGACTCTGGGGTTGCGGCGCTCATCTCACTTTATAGGCCGAGCGAACCGGCGTTTGTCCTCAGACAGTTTTTCTGGGTCATGTGGCCACATGGCTAAGCCGCTTCTGGCAAAACCAGAGCAGCACACAGAAACGCTGTTTACCTTCCCACCAGAAGGTACCTATTTATCTACTTGCTAGGTTGGCAGGAGCAGGGACCGAGCAATGGGAGCTCACCCCGTTGCGTGGATTCAAACTGCTGACTTTCTGATCAGCAAGCCCAGGGCTCAGTGGTTTAGACCACAGTGCCACCCACATGACATACACTAACAAAATTCTGATTTTAAACAGCATAGCCTAGTACATGCATCATTCCGAACATCTCCCAAAGCATTATCTACCTGTGCAAACATTCCAGTAAAACCTGTACTTTCTCTCTGCATGGTGTTGATAGTTATTAAGATGATGATGATTATTTAGTTTATATACCGCTTAAATGCCAAAATGACTAAACAGTGCTTTTCAGTGGGCATATAGTCTGCATGAAAGAGGTACTCCAGCACAGATCAAGTTGCCTGTTGCATGTAACATAATAATGTGCAATAACTCTTCAACTCTTGATAACATCTATCTATGGAGATAAGTTCTATATATATCAGGAATTCTGTTATAACGCCATTTTTTCCCTGACAGGAGAATGTGCACTTTAACTCTGATCTAGCACCAGCCAATTTGTCTCCCTCATGTATAAATAATATATTGTGTTATTAAAAATGACAGTAATATTTTCTTTCTGTTGAAGAAATATCTCCTTTATAGTTTCCAGAGCCTTGTCTATTAGGATGTAAGGCACTTATTTAGACAGAGCTATCAATATTCAAGGTGGTTTATAGAGCTAAATAAACTGCAGATGACAAAGACTCAGCTTGAGAGCGAAATCAGTGGGGGTCATGCTCCCAGCAGGGACCCACAACTTGAAATGAAAATGGGTGCACAACCTGGAAGTTCAATGGATTAACAGTAAAAAGGGAGGGGAGGAGAGGAGAGGAGAGGAGAGGAGAGGAGAGGAGAGGAGAGGAGAGGAGAGGAGAGGAGAGGAGAGGAGAGGAGGACACTGCCAAGCTTATTCTGGAACAGGAATGAAATTTTTGAAAATCTTGAAGTCCAGTTAATTCTCACTCCCCCCCCATTCCTGTCTCAATATTTGATCTCAATGAAAAACAAACAGATGCATACAACAATACATAAAAAGATATAAAAACACTTCACTATAAATAGTTATAAAACATGCTGCAGTATAGGGCTGGATACTTTTCTATGTATTATGTGTATAGTATGCATACTTTTGTGATGGAGAGAGACTCAAGTTTAAAGGGATTTATACCCAAAATTTGGTGGTTCCATCGTAATTGAGTTTCGCCTGCATCACACTACTTTTTGCACTGAGTTTCTGCCTATGTTTGAACAGTAAAAAAGTATATAATCAGAGGGATAGGACCCCTTTGGCCCTCCAGATGTTGGACTCCAATTCCTATCAACCCCAGTATCTAAAACCCAACATCTGGAGCAGTGGCGTAGCGTGGGGGGTGCAGGGGGGGCGGACCGCACCGGGCGCAACATCTGGGGTTAGGGCAAATCAATGGGTTAGGGGGCGCAAATCCACGGGTTAGGGGGCGCAAATCCACGGGTTAGGGGGCGTAAATTACTTGCCTTGCCCCGGGTGCTGACAACCCACGCTACGCCACTGATCTGGAGAACCACTGATTTATCTGTTCTGTCATCTGATTACCAAGCACTGCAATCAATGAGACACCAAAGGAGTGCTCCACTGGGAACCTTGGGTGATAGCCAATGCCAGTCATACTCCAATGAGACCCATTGAAATCAATAGGTATGTTATTTAGGTTGGTTGATTCCAATGGATCTCCTTGGAGTATCAGATGCTGGATCTTACCCTGTTATAATGGGCAATAATAAAAAAAGGCTTGTGTCTGGTATTAGTTCTGCTCAGAGTAAACCCACTGAAATTAGTGGAGATGACTGACTTCGGTACATTAATTTCAGTGGGTCTACTCTGAGTAGGACAGAGTTGGCTACAACCCTTAATGAAGCTGTGTAGAAATTCAGTCTAAAATTAAATTTGCCACAAATTTGGGAGTTCCTCCTCCTGCAGACTGAGGCTGAATCCCAAAGAATTTTGATAAAAATGGTGAAGGTTCAGAGGGTGGCTCCATACACCCTTTGGCTGTGGCCAAATATTGTTGAAAACAAAACTCAGGGTGGGTTGGAAGGTTTCTATTGAGGCAAAACATCTGAGAAAGCCATAAAATATTTTCAGTGCAACTAGAAAAAGATTCTCAGGACATCCTTGGCCATCAGGTTGTAAGTTTTCCCATCCCTGTTCGACACTATTGGCTGCATCTGACAGGTAAATGAACATCAGGTTGGTATCATTAAGTGTGTATTGTTACACATTACAGGGAAGAGGATAGCAGTCCTGTGTTTTCTGGCAGATTGTTCTATCCTCCAAAACAACAATACAACCACAGAGCCTCAATGATGTATATAATGATAAACTAGATAGGCTGGTAGTCTTTGCAGCAACTCATCAACTGGTAATAAAGATTTTCATGTTCCTGCATAAAGAAATTCATAAAAGGAGCATGGAAATCAAGTGATGGGGGAAGAATCAATCAAAGTGACTGTTTAATTGTTGGAGGCTGACGTGAGAATCACACTTAGGTTGCGAGAAATATACATGGGGCTTGCTGTGATGGTGAACATTATGGAGTTATAGCTGACACACAAGCCAAGCTAAATTTGTCAAATAAAAAAATGTAGGATAGAACGTTCCAAAATATAATGTCAGCAAACCAGAAGATGGAGAATTAAAAACAAATTGAAAGTAGCAATAGAAAGGAGACTCGAGGCATGAAACACCCATAAAATGGGGTAGCAAATAGGTCACTGGGGATATGGAATAAATGAAAGGAAGAGAACGACATAAGGAAAGTAATAAAGGATGCTACAAATAGACAGTATGGTTTCCATTTTCAAGGGGAAAATAATAGAAAATCTGTATTGTTTAATTAAGAGTGAGCAGAAGTTATACAGTAAAACAGTGTTAAAAGTTAAGGGTTTGGAAAAGAAAGAGAAATATAATACAATGGAATAGGAAGCTGAAGATCTAGACTCTGGTACAGGATTCTCAAACTTATTCTGAGATTGGATAAGTGAATGAGCCCCCTGCCCCCTGCAAAAATAAAAAAAAAATTAAAAATGCAACTTTTCTCTCTTCTAAAGGAAAAAATTGATCCTTCAAACTTTTCCCATCAGAGAATTTTTTTTAAGGGAATCCTAGAACTCCTGATGATGGTGATGATGGTGATTAAATTCCATTACTTACAAAGCAGCTTACAACACAGAAATCTATTAAAACCAGTCACAACCCATCATCCAATCAAAGCCCTAGAAAGCACATTGATACAAAAACGGGACAGGTCTTGCAGAAACTGCCCCACTAAAAGAGGTCACACATGCTTAAAAACCCTTCTAATTAATGACCAAAACCCCAGGAAAAAAGGGGAATTCCTGGCTCCTAAGAATAGATAAAGATGGTACCAGGTCTGCCTCCCGGAACGAGCATTCTGCAAATGGGGAGCCATCACTGAAAAAGCCCATTCTTATGTTGCCACCCTCAACTTCTCATGGAAGGGTCTTGTGGAGAAGGGTCTCACATAACTATTGCAGGGTCCAGGTTAGTTCATATGGAGAAAGGCAGTCCTTGGGGTATTGGGGTGCTGGGTCTTTATAGGTCAAAACCAGTCCTTTGAAGTGAGCCTGGAAGCAAAATGGAAATTAATTCCATCTTCACATTTCCAGGTTCTTCATTTGAGCATTCAAGTATGTCAATAGTTTGAGTTGGGTTCCCACTGCCAGTATCAAAAATGATAGTGTATTTTTTCAGACTATCTTTGGCCACAGCCCCCCCCCCAAAAAAAAAACCCCACCAAAAATCTTGGAATATGACCACTGTTTGGATTTAAGAATATAAGTGATTGGCATGCTTAAAACATTTTAGTATGTGATAGTCCTAATGGCATCAGTAACACTGGCCTGAAGCCAAAAGACAGAAGCCCCAGTAGCCTTATTGTATGCCTAATATGGCCTTCAGGATTCTGTATTTAGTTATGAACATTGCATCATTTTCTTTATATATATATAATTTTTAAATTAATTTTCAGTATATCATTTTCAACAGTAATTAAACATATTTTAACATCTTATACAATTTTTTTGACTTCCATCAATCTCATCTGAGAAATTTCCAATCTAATCTCTAAATACACATTTCCCACTTCTTCAATTACATTTAATTCATAACTAATATCCCTATTCTTTCTCTAATTTGCAATGTTTCATACATTTTTCCTTACTCAGCTTCTTGTAATCCTGCCAGCATAATTTGTTGGTTACAGTTGCTCTTCAAATAATATGTATATTTCTTCTGTAAATCTCTGGTTCCACAGGTTTCAAATCCTTCCTTTCATTTTGTCCAATTCTGCATAGTCCCTTAATTTTGTTTGCCATTCTTCATTCGTCGGCATCTCTTCTGAACATTGCATCATTTTCAGAACCAAGAAGCCACAAATGACAAGCTGGCACAGTTGAGTGCAGAGTGAGGTCGGTGGATCAGCACTCCATTTGCTCTCTTGAACCAGCTTTCACTGCTCACAAGGAGAGTCCACCGCCTTCCAGGTGAGTCTGTTCCACTGTCAAACAGCTCTTACCATCAGAAAGTTCTTCCTGATGTTTAGACATAATCTCCTTTCTTGTGACTTGAAGCCACTGGTTCTGGCCCTACCCTCCGGAGCAGAAGAAAACAAGCTTGCTCCATCTTCCATGTGATGGTTGATGTTTTCAATGTTCCAGAACAATAAATTATAGGATAGTCTTATATACCTTTTTTTAAAAAACTAGTGTCCAAAAGCAGCATGAATGTTGTTATTCATTTATGTGTAGTTGTCTGTATTTTTTGTACTATTTTAATTGTTGCATTGATTGCATTGTCCTTGGGTGTTTAATTGTGTGTTTGTGTGTGTGTGAGAGAGAGAGAGGGGGGGAGTATTTTAAAAAGAAACAAAACTAGAGACCTTTCTCATAACCTTGGCAAGATTGCTACAATTCTAGAAAGAAAGATACATCTGACAAAAGATTCTTCCCTTATGTGAAATGATCTGGAAACACAGCAATTTCCTTTGGGAGTTTGCCTTTTGGCAATCCTAGGCTGAAGAGAGTTTCCAAAGCATTTTATCATTGCTCTGTTATCAGGAATTTTCAGGGATGGGTGGGAGACAAGTTGTAAACAAACACAGAAAGAAACGCTCTGCCGTGCCTCAGCCTAAAGAAAATATTTAAAGAAAGAAGGTTTAAAGGTTAAATCTGAAAGTCAAATAGCCAAAGCCTGATGATATATAACCAGGTACTATGAAGAAGGCATAGCTGAGAAATGTATGGAATATGGTAGCAGTGAAACTGCTTATACCATTAACCGAGAAATATGCAACTACAGTCTGCCATCTACCAACTAGCACATGATATGGGGTTGAATGAATTTTATTATTTCGGTCACAGACCAGTTCCAGCCCACATACAATATTAAGGAAGTCATAAAACATGATAGGGAGACATTTGATATGGGGTTTGATTCCTCTCTTATTGCAGGGCCACTGGAAACCACATTTCTATGTTGTCTTCCTGGAAGTGGGCTCAAAGATGTTTCTGGAGACCCCTATAAACTGTGATAACAGCTGGAACCTTTGGAAATATTTCCAAATGGAGCCAGGATCAACCCCATTTGAGCGGGTTCCAGGCCTGATTCAGAAATAAGAAACACCACTGGGATATCGTAGAACCCTTCCTAGGATGCTCAAAAACTGTCAGTGTGGTAAGGTGAAGCATAGGAAGAAGAAGAAGAAGAAGAAGAAGAAGAAGAAGAAGAGGAAGAATTTTTATTTTTACCCCACGCTCCCTAGCCAGAGCAAGGCTCAGGGCAGCTAACACAAGTAAAATTACAATAGAAACATAATAGGGGAGGGGGAACCCAATTTAAAATACAGGTTAAAATGCAATTTAAAAATACAGCCTCATTTTAAAAGTAGCCCATAGATCAAAACCGTAAGGGGAGGGAAACGTAAGGGTCAGACTGAGTCCAAACCAAAGGCCAGGCAGAACAGCTCTGTCTTGCAGACCCTGCGGAAAGATGTCAAGTCCCGCAGGGTCCTGGTCTCTTGTGACAGAGTGTTCCACCAAGTTGGGGCTAGTACTGAAAAGGCCCTGGCCCTAGTTGAGACCAATCTAACCACCTTGCGACTTGGGACCTCCAAGGTGTTGTCATTTATGGACCTTAATGTTCTCCGCAGGGCATACCAGGAGAGGCGGTCACGTAGGTACGTGGGTCCTAGGAACTTCATCTGTTTGTCACACATGACTCTGTTAGCCTCCTTTATGGCAAGGTTACAGTTCTCCCACTGCAGTGAATGGATTTATATATTTATTCGTTTTGTATTTCAACTTCACCAGTTCACCACGATGAATGCCTCAGAGCCTGCAAGCAAAGGCCTTTCCCAACCCCATTTTTAATTTTGCACACCATTCTAGGGTTTGGGTGAAGCAAATGCATTACTCATTGGATTCAAAACGAGCCCTCACTCTTGTGTTGATATTTAAAGGTACTGCATTTCTCTGAATTCCTCAGAGTTCAGACAATATACCACTTCATAGCATGAGCCCATTTGTTTCTGTGTTTAATTTACACCCCACCAAAGAGCTCCCCATTCACCCTGGCTTAGATGTTAATCAGATAGGCCTTTAAATCATGGCAGGCTGGGTGGGCATGGCCTGGGGGAAATAATACTTACTTTCTACATTTATATCCCACTTTTTCTAGAAGAAGTTCAAAGCAGTGTGCATACTTCCTTTCCCTCCATTTTACCCTCATGAGGTCAGCTAGGATGGGAGATCATAACCAGCCCAAGGTCACCCCATGAGCTTCAAGCCCGAGTGGGAATTCAGTCTCTATCAGGGCCGGATTTAGGTTTGATGAGGCCCTAAGCTGTCCTTTGTCAACAACAAATTGTCGCTGGTTTTTTGTGTTGAATATATGCTACAGTGGTACCTCGGGTTACAGACGTTTCAGGTTACAGATGCTTCAGGTTACAGATTCTGCTAACCCAGAAATAGTACCTTGGGTTAAGAACTTTACTTCAGGATGAGAACAGAAATCGTGCAGCAGCGGTGTGGTGGCAGCGGGAGGCCCCATTAGCTAAAGTGGTGCTTCAGGTTAAGAACAATTTCAAATTAAGAAAGGACCTCCAAAATGAATTAAGTTCTTAACCCGAGGTACCACTGTATATGGTAATTTATGGACCTAATAGGTAGGTCCTATTAGCCATTTGCACATAACCAAATATGTATTTTATCAAAGTAATTGTTGAACTGAAATACAATTAAGAAGAAGTATGTTAATGTTGTTGTTTAGTCGTTTAGTCATGTCCGACTCTTCGTGACCCCATGGACCAGAGCACGGCAGGCACTTCTGTCTTCCACTGCCTCCCACAGTTTGGTCAAACTCATGTTCGTAGCTTCGAGAACACTGTCCAACCATCTCATCCTCTGTAGTCCCCTATACAATTACGATGTTTTGGGACGCTTTGGTTTTGGAACAGGCTTCCGGAATGGATTAAGTTTGAGAACCAAGGTACCACTGTATATTGAAATGAGCAAACCAGTGGTATTTTAGGGAGCGGGCAAGCAGGCAGGGCTCATTATTTACATCATAGGAGCCTACACAACACAAAACACTGTTACTGTATATAGGTTTTATTTTATTTGTTTTTTATCTTATATTTTGGAAATGTACATCCAGGTTTTTTTTCCTTTAATTTTTTTTGGGGCCCCCAAGAGAGTGGGGCCCTAAGCTATAGCTTGTTTAGCTTATATGTAAATCCGGCACTGGTCTCTATGTTCCTGTTTCAAATCTCCAGTCACTGCATTGCACTGGTACTTCCCCCATGATTTGAACTGATAATCCAGCGACTGTCACAGACCACTCTGAGAACCTAATGTTCCTGAGCATGGATGCTCTGCAAATGCATTGAAAGTGGGACTTGATTTTCCTCCTGAAGCAGTTGCTCCTGGTTGCTTTGCAACCTAAGGGCATCAGCAACAATAATCGGAGGAAGTAAAAAAGAGAGGCACTAAAATTGTGCCTTATGATACCAGCATCTGTGGAACATAATATATGATGATTCCATGTACTTTATGAGGCAAAGCCTGGCAAGAGCGTCCGACATTTCAATGGCACCTTCAGACAAGATGCAGGAATTCTCTTGCCTCTTGCATATTATAGGAAGATGTCACATTGTTATCGATTGCTAACATTGGTAGTGGAATATAATTGTGATCAGCATCAATAACTGGAACAAACTTCATTTGTATGAGACACTGTTGGGATAGGCATGACAAGGTCACAAGGGAAATTAAAAGAAGCCGTTGAGATAAGATCTGTTCACCTATCAATAGGTGCACTTTGTTATGCTGATTGCTAAGATAGACTATAGACCAAATAGAAGAACTAAAGTAGGGTCCAAATGTGATCCTCCAGGCTCTCCATCTTTGACCACACTACTTCCCAGTCCACATGCTCTATACCCAGACTTCACTCCTCAATGACCCCACTCTGTGCCTTCCTTTGAGCGTTTTTGCCCAGATGAAATGTGTACTTGAATTCTGAAGATGAATTCAATTCTGTGTCCAGGGCAGCTGTCTACCAGCTCCATCTGGTACACAGGCTGAGACCCTTCCTGCCCGCAGACTCTCTCACCAGAGTGGTGCATGCTCTAGTTATCTCCTGCTTGGACTACTGCAATGTGTTCTATGTGGGACTACCTTTGAAGGTGACCCGGAAACTACAACTAATCCAGAATGCAGCAGCTAGACTGGTGACTGGGAGTGGCCGCCGGGACCATATAACAAGCGGTCCTGAAAAACCTACATTGGCTCCAAGTACGTTTCTGAGCACAATTCAAAGTGTTGGTGCTGACCTTTAAAGCCCCAAACAGCCTCGGCCCAGTGGAGCGTCCAGCTCTGAGGGCCTTCTGATGGCTCCCTCACTGTGAGAAGTGAGGTTACAGGGCACCAGGCAGAGGGCCTTCTTGGTAGTGGTGCCTGCCCTGCGGAACGCCCTCCCATCAGATGTCAAGGAAATAAGCAACTATCCTACTTTTAAAAGACATCTGAAGGCAACCCTGTTTAGGTAAGTTTTTAATGTTTAATGCTGTATTGTGTTTTTAATATTTGATTGGGAGCTGCCCAGAGTGGCTGGGGAAACCCAGCCAGATGGGTGGGGTATTATTATTAATAATAATAATAATAAGCCCAGATGGAGAACAGAGGAGTGTGTGATACAATGCATTGAAACCAGCCTTCTGTACAAAGATAAAATGCACACTTGTTGCATTTTTGCCTGTGGCCCTGCCCACCACTGGTATGCAGCCCTGAAAAGGCCCTGATCCACACAGTGGCCTGAACATGTGATTCTCTAGCCTATACATTTGGAGAGAGTGCAAGCCAATTGTCCAGTTTTTATGCACTAAATGGAAACCATTTTATTCCTTAGGAAGCCATTGGTTCAGCAAGTCACCCTCTTCATTCAACTCTGCCATCTTCATTGAGATGTGGATTAGCTATTACTGCAACAATTTTTATTTAAAAACCACAGCAATGCTGTTGCCTTTTCATTTCAGCTCTGGAAACCAGGTTCAGCAAATTTCCCCCCTTTTTATAATTCGCTCTATCTGAAGCCTGAAATGTTTGGGTTGACCTCAGCAATAACCTATGTGATCTTTTATAAATATGTTCTTGGTGTGATCATGCTGCCCTGAATTCAATACAGTACTGAATCACAAGAATATTTGTGAGAGCGTTATGTGATGATGGATTAACGTTGTTTGACATTTATGGCACACTCTTATAGATACACCATCTAAATTTCCTTTTCAAGGCTAACCTTGTTTACATAAATGCCTAATATTTTATCTTAAATCACACTCTACAACTCTGTTTTCTCAAATGTGGTGTTTAGCAACACTGTAGGCTTTACCCTAGCCTTACGATTGACACCTGGCCAGAATATGATCCTTGTGGACAAGTTAACAAAATTGGAGGATGTTGGATGTTCAACAACAGGAGTCATCCAGGGTTAGTTTTATTTTTTTAATTTGGATGACACTATACTCAGATTGGCTTGAGATTCTAGTCAGTTGGGAGTTAGCTGTCAGTGAGGAAAAATATCCAGCTAAGATGTTCTTTGCTCTCAGTTCACTGGCATTTACCATTGTGGCTACCCTAAGCACTGAAATTGCAATGGAATAAAAAGAGCCCTGCTGGATGAGGTGAAAGGTCATGCAGTCCAACCTCCTGTTCTCAAAATGGCTACCAGAGGTCTCCAAGCAAGACATGTACATGGCTAGCTACAGACTAAAATCATAGAATGTGTTAGTCATTTTGGATGCTCTGTCTGATGCATTTTCTATGAACAGCAACACAATTCAGCCTAGGTGATTCCAAAGGCTTCTCATTCAAATATGTGAACCATTGGCAGATGGACAAGAAACCACACAATCCAACTATTCTGAATGCTACTTCTTTGGATTCACAGGTGAGGTGAGATTTATGCTCATGTTCTGTTTTGATCATGGGCCAGATATTTGTCTCTCTCACCTCTGGTAGGTGTGGCTGCCCAGCTGTCAATCACCTGATGCAATTGTGATGTCAGGCGATGCCTCCCTCTGAAATCTTGATTGCCGGGACATCAGTGCCAATGGTGCAGGAATGCTTGCAAAAGGCTTTCAACCCCTCCTCCATTTATCTTTGAAACCAAAAATATTTGAAGGAGAAAGGAAGGAAGGGGTTTGAAACTCTTGAGCAAGGCTGCTCCCACCTTGTCTTGCTCAGGGCTTTCAAGCATCCCATATCAAACAACTAACTTTGTGGGGATTTGAAGGAGAATCAGGGATGGTGGACTTACTTACTGACTTATTCATTTTCCATACTTTATTTATTTATTTATTTGTATGAACCAGGTTCAGAGACAAGACTTCATTGGTACCTTGGACAGCTACATGCAGAGTTCTTGGTGACTTTGGAGAAGCTGTTGGCAAAGGGAGTCCACCAGAGGGAGATCCTTTCAAGGATGTCTTTCATGATGGCATCCCACACCTGTAGCCAGCACTAAACAGGGCACGTGTTGATCAGGTAGCAATCATCAGCATGAGATGAGGACTGTAAGAAGAAAGAGGCTCCCTTTTGTCACCCATTGCCTTCTTTTCCTTTGCTGCTTCATTTGTGTAATATTAGGTGGCCAATAAATTGGATAAACAAATGACCTGGTGTCTTCCGGTTGAATTTATTGACATTGTTTATTTTTGTAAGCCACCTTGAGGTCTGGTTTGACCCTCAGATGGTTTAGAAATTCTATAAATGCCTAAAATAAATTGTCTGGATTCTTTATGCTTGCCACGACACTCCTACGTGCTCATCATCAGGGCCTTTTCCTGAGGAGCTCAGGGTGGCATCTATGGTCCCCCCCCCTCATTTTGTTCTTGCAACCACCCTAGGAGGTAGGCTAGAATTATGTGGAATGATGGGCAAAAGTTACTAACAGAACTCTTTGTCTGATTGGTGGTCTGGTTCCGTGATCCAAGTTCCACACACACTATCCCTGTGCCTGGTGAAAAGTAGACCAGACTAGATGTGACAATGGCCATGCTTTTCTATACCATGATTGAAAGTCTCCTGAGTTTCTTTCTTTCTTTCTTTCTTTCTTTCTTTCTTTCTTTCTTTCTTTCTTTCTTTCAACAGGAACCACAAGAAGCCCCAACTCAAATTGTGACAATGACATGAAGGAAGGATTTTTTAAACCCCATCCCCTGCCTCATATTCCTGAAGAAGATCATCCCCTTAATCCCTATATTTTCCTTCCAGAGCTGCCTTTTTTAATCAATTTGAATTAGAAATAAATGGATGGATTTTCACACACACACAATTTTGTGAAAACAGTACTAATATTAATATTTATAACAATAATTTTTGTTTTTCAAGTTTTAGTTTTCGTGACATAGTTTATAGTGCTTCTGTCCCTTCAGATGTCATTTCCCCACACTTTCCGAACTAGATTTTCTTGTCTGCCTTAGCCACTTACATTATAAAAGCAGAAATTCATTGCAGCAGTTTAGTCCTTAACCTGTCAATCAATGCAAATTACATCAAATGATATAGGAGGGGCCATTTATACATTTGGAAGGCTGCCCACTGGTAAATGGGGAGGAAAGATTCTGCTTTTGAATCCGATGAGAGCTGAAGCAGAGCACGATAGGGGGGAGGGAAGGAAACCAAGGGTTTATTAAATTTAACACATAATCTCTCCATCAGGTTCATAAAAAGAAGAAGAAAATTTCTAGCATAATAGGCCAAAATAACACAGTAGTACAGCCAGGAGCAGCAGTGTTTGGAGACACGGTTATCAGTGCCCACATAGTAATAGCATTTTATAAGTCAGTTTTTAAGATGCCAAATGAGATGTGCTGAGCAGGGTCAGATTTGAGGGTCACAGAATGCTCCACAAACATCCAGCTTGGGGATCAACAGTCTCCTTATGTGTGTGCTTTAGAACAAAGAGATTAACAACCATCTAAGGCAGTGTTTTTCAAAATTTTGGAGCTCAGGTCTTCCTCCTCCCCCACCATGCAGCATCAAGTGTCTGTCTCAGAAATGAGCATTCAGGAACCTTTATACCCAGTTGTACACATGCAGGCTTCGGCCACATATTAGGATCTTTGCATCAAGGAACTACCGTATTTTTCGCTCTATAAGACACACATTTTTCCCTCCCAAAATTAAGGGGAAATGTGTGTGCGTCTTATGGAGCGAATGCAGGCTCCTTGGCTTCAGTGATAGCAATGCAAAGCCTCCGAAGTGCAGTGGGAGTGCTCCCACCACGCTCTGGAGGCTTCGCGTTGCTTTCGCTGAAGCCTGGAGAGCGAGAGGGGTTGGTGCTCACCGACCCCTCTCGCTCTCCAGGCTTCAAGGAAAGCCGCCTGAAGCCTCCAGAGCGCAGCAGGAGTTCCCCCTGCACTCCATAGGCTTCGGGTTCCTTTCGCTGAAGGGTAGGTGCCCCTTCAGCAAAGGCACAGCACCTCTTCAGCTAAGCAGGAGGAGAAATGGAAGGGGCTCCGTTTCTCCTGCCGCTTCGCTGAAGGGGTGCTGTGCAGAGAGGGGGAGAAATTTTTTTTATTGTTCTCCCTCTCTAAAACAAGGTGCATCCTATGGACGGGTGCGTCCTATAGAGCGAAAAATACGGTAATTTACCACTGGCGTGATAAGAGGAACGAGAAGGTGCATCTCTGATTGCTCCTTCCCCCCTCCCCCCAAAATCCCTGCTCAAAAGAAATGCACAGGAAACTATCATTAAACTGAAGGCATTCTTTTCAAGTGGAGGACACCGGGGTGGGGGGCAGGAGAGAGAGAGAGAGAGAGAGAGAGAGAGAGAGAGAGAGAGAGAGAGAGACTGTTAAGACCTGTATTGTTACAATGGCATTTGGAAACTGTAGATCTTTGCCTTTGGCCTTAAGAAAACTGTACACTGGCATTAAAGACATATGCCTAAACGAATAAGCAATGGCCCTTATTATGATAGCTGATCATGGACAGAAACCTTTAATTAACTGTAGTGAAGGGGTTGGAGGGATGAGGAGATCTCCTTCTTGGGATTAGATTTGCATTTTAAAAAAGTGTCAATGCGCTTTAGTTAAATGAAAGGCAAATCCAAGAGACAACTTGTTAGTATAATTGTTTTAATTTTCTGGTGCAGCAAGATGTTGCAGGTGATGATACAGCAATTACCATCCGAAGCACACATTAAGAAATGGCATAATTCAGAAAGACTTCATTGTTCAAATGGGTGGCTTGGGGGGGGGGGAATGCTTCCTGCTCTACTGGAAACAGCAGAAATGTTGGCAAATGTCACTGGTGAAATTCAGCTTTGCTGCATGCCTGGCTGTCAGCATGGGTTGTAATCATCCCTTCTGCCCTTGATTATAATCATTCTTGTACCCATTGGGCATAGTTATCTTCTATATATTGTTACATGCATCCCCCAATCTCTTCCGAGCGGGAGCAAGAATCCAGGGAAGGTTCAGGTGCTTGCCGGGGGTTGTGTTTCCATAGGAAAATCAAGGCACAGTGGTTTCATGAACTGGCAGGACACCAAGGAGAGGGAAGAGGATCCCAGCATGGGGTGTAGCTGCAATTGGTACACACCAGGAGAAGCTGAAGATGGGGAAGGGGAGGTTGGGGACTTAAGAGGTACTCAAGGGGCATCAGAGGACGTTGAAGGGGCAGGTATCAGTTTGCAGGAAACACATCACTAGCACCAGCGGTGCTTCCTTCTCTGTGAACTCTGAAGCAACAGGAACAGTAGGAAGTAGTGGTTAAGAGCAGTAGACTTGTAATCTGGTGAACCGAATTCACTTCCCTGCTCCTCCACATGCAGCTGCTGGGTGACCTTGGGCAAGTCACACTTCTCTGAAGTCTCTCAGCTTCACTCACCTCACAGAGTGTTTGTGGTGGGGGAGGAAGGGAAAAGGAGATTGTTCGCCCCTTTGAGACTCCTTAGGGTAGTGATAAAGTGGGATATCAAATCCAAACTCTTCTTAAAGAGATTGAGGCAGGCGAGAGACCACAGGCCAGCTTACAGGTGAAAATCATGGGGCTTGTTAGGGCTGGGAGGAGGTGTGTGGCCACTCAGCTTGATTAAGCTCAGAGCAGGTGAGGACTGTGTCCTTTGTTAAGTGGAGAGACACAGCTGGAGCATGCTCAAGTGTGTCAAACAAGGTTGGGAGGAAGAAAAGAGAAGCAAGGAAGAGACTCTGTGGTGCTCAGTTTGATGGACCATGGCTTTGCTATTTGGGGAGCTCCATTGGGCTGTGGTTTCAGGACTGACCCTCAGATTCTGACCCTGGATCTTTGGAGGTGGGAACTTGGCTTTATGGTTTGACTTAGAACCTTTCTCATTGCATTGGACCTGAACCTGTATTTAACCATTAGACTGTTTGACTCTTCTCTAGCATCACCATTAGGACTGTGTGCACTTAAGGACTAACCTCAGAGGATGCTAGGGTTCAGGGCAGGTAATGATGTGTGGATGGCCGAGGTGCTGGATGGCTTGAAGGGTTGGTTGCAGATGTGAGGATATTGGCGATGAGTGCTAGGCTCATGTGGCGGTTAGGCATTGGCTTAGTGAGGTGTGTGGGAGGGGAGGTGTGGCCATCACCTGCCCCTCCATGAATAAGGGTATTCCAGTAAAGGAATCTGGGGGGTCCTCGATCTCGTCCAAAGTCTGCTTGGGGGGCTAGGGCCATGCCAGGACCACAGGAACCCTGGGGTTGGCTTCGGTTGGTTTTCATCGATGTTGCTCCCTCGTTTGGTGTTTACCCTTCCAGACTTCCTGCGAGAGAGGCAGAAGTCAATTATAGTCAGTTGTCAATGCCTAAGCCAATACCACTCACTTTGCTGTAATCAATAAAGTTGTGGCCTAAATTTTGCCCCAAAACTTAAACCTAAATTACATGTCAGTGTGAAGTTATTTACTTAGGGGTGGGTTTGGGGGCCTTGGAGTGCAATGCAATTACAGAAAGAGTCATGGACTATATCAATATATATTTGAGCCTGGCAATGTCCTTAGTCTGGCATTTTCCATGGTTGCATTTGTTTAGGATAAATTGTTGTTCTTGGAGTACGTAATGCACTCATGGAATCATAGAACTGTAGAGTTAGAAGGCACCCAGAGGGTCTTCTAGTCCAACCCCCTACAACAGCCTTTCTCAACCTGTGGGTCCCCAGATGTTGTTGAACTACAACTCCAGTCACCCCTAGCTAGCAAGGCCAGAGCTCAGGGATTATGGGAGTTGTAGTCCAACAACATCTGGGGACCCACAGGTTGAGAACCACGGCCCTACAATGTAGGAATCTCAACACATGGTCCCCAATCTAATTTTAAACCAAACCACACCCTGTTTAGCTTTGCAGATATGCTAGCAGTTTTATGGCTGCACAACAAGGAGGGGTGACTTCACTGTACAGATAATGGATTGTAATAAACAAACTCATCCTGTCCACACAAGAGCTTTCACTTGAGCAATGGAACATCTCTTTTTTTTCTCCCCATGCACCTCACACATCTGTTCCAGGGTGGTGGTAAACCCAGAAAAGCTTTTGGGTGGGGGCACACAGGGATGAGAGTTATGGGATGTTCCTTTGCATAAGTTGAAGTCCTTGCTTGAAAGAGATGGTTTTTGTTGGCTATACCTCAGCTTTTGTGATTTTGAGTCTCTGCAGTATCAATGTTGTTGTTTTATTTAATCCTCTTTTAAATAGGGGGGGGGGGGAGAGAAGGGAGGACAAAGAGAATAGTGATCACATGTGGACAGAGCCAGATGCAAGGGATATTAAAAGTTAACCAACAATTCCTGAGCTGTTACAGAGATGTCAGTGGAGACATCTTGGGGCAGAATGGTTGCCAAGGGTCTCTGGCCAGTTAGAGCTTCCCAGGTGCCTGAGGTGGATGTAGTTTCATGAGTACCTGTAGACTGTGCAGTGCAAAACAGCAAAGGCAAAAGGAGAACATACAGTGAGAGCATTTCTTTGATTCAGAAAAGGAGGTGAATTTGTTCCAGCAGCTATAATGGGTGGGAAAGTTGTGAGCCGAATTTTGTATGGAGCCAGCCTCAATCTGCATTCCTGGCCTAAAATTTTCTTTAGAATGAATTCATTCATTCCTTTCTTCTTCTTCTTAGAGCTATACTGGGCACACTCAAATGTATTGCTAGCACTGCCCTTAGTCTAGAAGACAGGCAGAGCTCGTTAAGGAGCTTGGCATAGATATATTCTATTCATTATCATTGGCTCTGAATCTGCTCCACTGCCCCTCCATGGTCTCTGGCATCTCAGATGTTGCTTGACTCTTTTGTGTCGACATGGAAAAGTGAGTTAAGAGGGGTGTGATTCATTGTGCTGCTGGTTTGTCTCCTTGTCTGCGATCATTGGAGTTAGTGCAAGCCAAATCTGTGGTTGGATGGAGAATAAAAGATGTTGTAGAGCTGGAGAATGCTCAGAAAAGGGCAACCAAAATGATCAACTCCCCTACGAGAAAGGGTTATAGCATTTGGGCTTTCTGGTTTGGAGAAAAGGGAAGCAAAAGACATGAGAGAAGTACGTAAAATTATGCATGGTGTGAAGGAAGCTGATAGAGAAAAGTTTCTCCCTCATAACTTGTGAACATTCAATAAAGCTGAATGATATAAGTGTGGCGATCACACAGGGCCCCCGGACGTTTGATGGTCCATTGACCCTGTGCCACCACTGTGATTGCTTTCTTCGCTGCCACCAACCCGTTTCTCCTCGTGGGTAATCACAGAGTTCAGACAGTTGTTAACGTTAACAAATAATCAAGTTTATTTATAGGCATGAACAAGCTTATGGTTTCAGTTTATTTTCCTTGGCAGTTTCTTAATCTTAGTTCCTTGACTGTCCTATGTGTTCCTAACAACTTCAAACTGATTATTCCAACTATCTATCTGACTCCACCTAACAATTCCTCTCACTCCCTCACCACACAACTCGACCAACCCACTGATTTATATCCTCCCTCTTCCTTCTTCAACTCCCCACTCTCAACTGACTTTCACACCACTCTACCTCTCACTCTAACTCCTCCCCTCAGTTTCCACTGGCCAATCACATCACATTCATTTTAACCCTTTCCTTATGACCCACCTAGGAGGCAAACGCCACAATAAGATTCAGGACAGGCAAAAGAAAATTTTCATACAGCACATGGAAATTTACTCCCACAAGAGCCAGTGATGGATACCAACCTGGAAGGCTTTAAAAGAGGATTAGACAAATTCATGAATTTCAAGGCTACCAACAGCTGCTAGTGATGGTCCACCTTGACCAGCGGTTCTCAACCTGTGGGTCCCCAGATGTTGTTGGACTACAACTCCCATCGTCCCTGAGCTCTGGCCTTGCTAGCTAGGGGTGATGGGAGTTGTAGTTCAACAACATCTGGGGACCCACAGGTTGAGAAAGGCTGACCTTGAAAGTCAGAGGTAGCCCGCTTCCGAATGCCAGTTCCTGGAAACTGCAGGAGGAGTTTCCTTGTGGGTTTCCCATGAGCATCTGGTTGGCCATTGCATGTCAAGACCCTGTGAACCCACCATTCCCAGGGAGTAAATAACAACATATAGTTTTGGGGTAAAATAGGCCACAGCTTGTATTGGTTACAAATTTTAATGGTTTGGCATAGGCTTTGAGGGAAGCCACATTATTCCACTCCAGTCCACCTGCTCAGAATGTAAGGGTAAACCCAACTTGGGGGGGAGGTATGATCTATATCAAATAGGGGTATCCCCCCGAGGGGTCCCCATTGGATGAGTGCTATGGCCCTAGCCCCCATCCAGCCATCCAGACAGAAGTCACTCCTCCTAGATCCCTTTTTATTTTTTATGTATTTTTTTTATTAAAGATTTTCTTGTTTTACAGAAGTATGTGTAATGTCTCTCGTATTTTTTCCATGTAACATTTTTACAAATCAGTTTCATTTGTTGAGACATTAGGGGAAAATAAGGGGTGCGGGGGGGGGAGAGATGGGTGGGGGTGGGGGTGGGGTCGGGTGGCGATGTTTCTATTTTGCTTAATGTATGTAGGGTTTGGTGTCAGCGTTGCTCGTGCAGGTTCTCTGCTGTTCATTTGTGTTTCTTTGGTGGTGAGAGAGGTTGGAGTTGGCCTAGGGTATGGTTGTTTGTTTGTGATTGGCTATGGTGATCTTTGTTTTCGTGTGTGAGTGGGGTGGGTGGGTGTTTTGGATCAGGTTAGCCATATTGATTTGTATGCTGTTGGTGGATTCTTGTCATTGTCTTGTTGGGCTGTGTATGTGATAAAGGGGAGCCATACTGGGGTGAAAGCGTCTTCTTCTGTTTGTCCCCGTGTCAGTTTCAGTTTATTGGTTAATTTTTCTAGTGGGGCTGTTTCCCATACTATTTGGTACCATTGGTCCATGCTTACTCCTGACAGGTCTCTCCAGTGTCTGTTTATGGTGTTTCTGGCTGCTGAAAGTAGGTGGGCTATGAGTTCTTTGTGGTGTAAATGGGCATTGTTGTCTTGGAAGATGTTTAGTAGGGCCAATTCTGGGGTGATGTCTAATACTCGCTTAGTTATTTTACATATTTCTCAGATGGCTGTTGTCCCTTTAATAGGATACCCTTAACCAAGGAGGGGATGACTGAGGCTACAATCTCCCCTCCAACCAAGACCAAGGCTTATCCAATGCCTAACCACCAATGAATGTCAGCCTTTGGAAACTGCAGGAGGGGCGAGTGCTGTTCAACTCAAAGCCTGCTTGTGGGCTTCCCATGAGCATATGGTTAGCCCCTGTGAACATAGGGTGTTGGGCTAAATATGTCACTGGCCTGGTTTTCAGGCTGTTCTTGCATTCTTAATAAAATATACATATGTGGAAGAATTGTGTGTGCCAGCTAATAGATTAAGTTCACCACAGTCACTGGACCTGACTTGATCTGCCTCTAACAAATACATTTGCCATGTCTACCTTTATTTAATATAAAAAGAATGGTTTGGTTGGCTGTCTTCAATGTTTTATCCTCTAAGATCCTAAATGGCAGATTTGCTAAAGTTCCCTTCAAGCATAGGTGCTGTTCAAGTAACCATACAGAGACAGAGGCACATTCTCATGTGTTCTTTTATGATAGATTTTATCAAGGAGTTAGAGAACTTGTAATTTATCTTCTTATGAGGAGGTTTCCTGGTCAATCCTTAAATTCCTTTTTTCTTGAGGGGGACCAATAAATCTATTATCCAACAGCTGGCAAAATATCTGAATGTTGTCGTGTCTCCCTGGCCTGCTACAATTGCTAGCTCTCATTTGTCGGAGTTAATTAATAATTGGTTCTACTGAGGCTGTGATTTTGGTATTTTATATTTTGTTCTTTCTTTATCGGTCAGCCGACCATAATAAATGATTGATTGATAATGGTAAGCTCTCCACAGCCTGAAATGAAACATGTGGTATTGCTGTAACGGGATTTAATGAAATTCTTGTAGGTGTCCTTTAGCTATCATTAAAAGCGTTTAAAAAAAAAAGTATAGAATTCCATATATGCATATAATTAGCTTCAGAGTGGTTTCTGGGTTTTTGAAATCAGCTCCACAGACTACACGATAGTAATACTGAAATTGGCAATATGTGTGTTTCAGCACAGCCCACATGGGGAAAATGTGAATGGTTTGGCATCTCCAAGAATTCCTAGTGGCCACTACCCTGGTCTGCTGGGGCTTGGAAAAGATGAACCAAGAAATGAAGCAGGCCAGACAAAGTATCTCTAGAAAAATCCTGGTAACTCTTCTAACACAGCTTTAGATAGCTTTAGATCTCATCAGAGAGTTTTTGGACTTCTGAAACTTTATGTAGGCTTGTTAAGGTCTTGTACTGTGAAGACTTAAAGGGTCACTGTCCAATTCTGTCTGCACTGACTTCTACACCATGGAAGGAATGGGAATTAGGCCTTGCCCAAGGAAGGTGGGAGGGTAGCCTTCAGGAAACTCTGAGGGTCCACCACTGATTTGGAGAAGCCTATATCTGCTCAACATCTGTTTTTTTCATCGGGGTAGTCTAAGGGGCTAGATGGGGGGGGACATGATAGGTACCACCTGTTCCCTCCCATAATGCCCCGGAGCAATGAGACTTATGGGACAATATGGAAGAGGTGTTATGTTGGTCTTCCCACTACCGCTTACAGTGATATTAAAAGATGAATCTGTGATTTCTCCTGATGCTGATAATAAGCACCCTCAAAAAATATCACAGAGGTTGACTATCCCCCCCAAAAAAATACAAAAATACTTCTATCCTCATCCCTGCCCAACCCCCAAAGTGTTAACTTGTTTGTAATTGGTCCAGAACTATATGGTCTATTTTTTCTGTGACTGCTGAGTAACTTAACTAAGAGTCTTCTTAATAACTACTCATCCATTTAGGTCTGGGAAAGTTCGGCTAAGCAATGGTCCTGCTACTGGCAAGATTTCATGAGGCATAAGTGCTGCAGTTAACATCAGCAGTGCAAATTATTTTGAGATATAAGCTCTAAGCAACACACATTAACTGCCTAATTAGGTGCCCATTATGCCTCATATATTACTCCAACGTGTTCACAACTCTTGTTTTCCTGCGTCGTTGTCCTCAATGGGCCTGACAAATGATGAATGCTTGAATAACAACTTACTGTAATTGCGCACTTGACAATGGTATATGTCAAGCAGCTTGTTTGAGGGATTGTACTGTTTTAGTTGAGTGTCATTAGTGGCTTGTGTATATGTGTGTGTTTATCCCTATGTTAGAATGGCGCCTAACAACAAACATTGCCATGAACACCCACTTCAGATCTTTTATGCCTATTATCTTCATTGACATAGTAAACAGAAGATGCTAGAGAGGTGATTGCTTTCCTCATCAGCAAGTAAGAAAATGGGATTTGGGGGTACTTTAAAACTAGGGGTGCATCCAATAGTATATTTCAAGTCACAGAAGACTCTACAATCCAGCAGAGGCTTCTGTAGACAGAAGGAGGAGGCAGGTGATTATAGCTGATTACCGCTTTCTCCTCTAGCTTCCCGAATCTGCTCCTATCCATGATGGCTATCTTCTGTCTCCATGGTCAGAGGTAAGATGCTCCAGAATACTGTAAACTTCTGGGAATTAAAAGTGGGTTGAGTTCTGTATGCTCAGGTCCTGCTTTCGGGCTTCGTGTAGTCATCTGGCTGACAACTGTAAGAACAGGGTACTTGACTAGAGGAGAAAGTGGGCTCTTAAGTTATTGTGCTCCATAGAATTGGGGAGATCCATCAGAACAGAAGTGCTGAAGGAGAACAGAGAATACGTCAAAATCACTTTCCTACCCCATACCCTCCAACATTTATCCGATGGAAATAGAGACACCGTATTTAATAATAATAACTTGTTGTTGTTTATACCCCATCCATCTGACTAGGTTGCCCCAGTCAATCTAGTCGGCTTTCAACATATATAAAAACTTAATAAGAAATTGCAATTGAGTAGATTGGAAGTCTGTGAGGGGACCAGTGGTCTCCCAGAAGCTCTCACCACTCTTAACAAACTACAGTTCTCAGGATTTTTGGGGGGGAAGCCATGACTGTTAAAGTGCCACCATAGTGCTTTGACTGTATATTGCAGATGCAGTCCTAATTTGAAAAGGTACACATAAGAAGCAGCTAACCTGCATTGTAGAGAAGTGATAAAATATGAGGTTCAGCTGGAACAGGAGGTACCAAAAGAGTAATTACATCAGTGGTGTCCTGGTTGTGGAGTTTCATCTCTACGGAAGTATGATTTTTTTAAAGATCTTAAGGGGAAGGTGTGGGAATGTTCAGGGATGCAGGAGAGGATATATTGTTTGATTATATCCTTTCCAACTTGTGTTAACAAGTTCTACAATTTAGCAGAGTAACATTCCCCTTTTTAAACTTGCATAGCGGATGCGTTTGCTCAGGCTTGCTAAAGCCTCTAAAATAAGTTACCTGGTAATTTCCCCTTTAGTCCCTCATAAAAGAAATAGACACGACACAGTCTTCTATAAAAGTATAAAAAGAGTTTACTCACTCATTCCGTTCACAGATGGATCCCAGAAGGAAGACTTAAGTTACAAAAGTAATATACCTGGAATCTATCACATAAAGAGATAGTCCCTTTGTCCTCTCTTGGCTGGAAGCCAAGAGAGCATCTTAGGTTAAGCAGATGTTGCTTCTTCGACGAATGTAGTTAGAGAGAGAGAGATGGCGGCCAGCCCTATGCTTTTGTTACCTGCACAGGTGAGGCCACACGCACTTCTGGTCACATATAGAGGAAATCTGTCCCAGCCTAGGAGGAAACGGAAAGTTCCAACTGGCTGCCCCAGACATCCCCTTTTTATGTCCACTCTAGGGATGTTGTACTTGACTGCTCTGTGTTTCACATCCCACAAAAGGGAGTTGTTAAATGAGACCTAAACTCAACCTCAAGGCCAAATTTCAACTGCATCTTCAGTTTGTTGTTGAGATTACAGGTGCAGAGGTCTCAATCCATCTACCATTTCGGGAGGAGAGGTTTATTCCTTCTAGCATTGCCCACCGCACAACTGCAGTCTGGACAAAAACCAGCCCCCTGTGGAGCTATTAAGCTTAGGAAAAGTTTTTTCTAGCTCTTGCACCATGTTGATGGGGTGGGGGGAAGAGCCATTTTTGGCTGGATTGCAGCTGGGGAAAGGAAGGGATAAACCTCCCTGTCCCATATGCTGTAATCCCAAAAAGAGTTGAAAGAGAAGTAAAAAATAAAAGCCAAATACATTACAGAGCTGCACACTCTGAATTTAACATAATGTCAGTGTGGCCTTGAGTTATCCATTCTGCTGTCTGAAAGTGGTCTTTGCATGTGTGATGAATTTGAAAGGTGCTCATGTTCTAATGTGTGGGGCTGCAGATAGTATTTTAATTGTGCAATTGTGCTTTATTTTTACAAAAAAAAAACTTGTGAAATGCCCTGGAATATATGGAGGGTGGTATACCCTGGTATATGCCCTGGAATATATGGAGGGTGGTATACAATACTATATGATAAAATGCTCCCCAGGCTTGTGTTTCTCAATGGGGCGGATTCATGTCCAAGCATTTTCATTGAACTCCTGATGAATGAATTTCAACTTTATTGAGGTCAAAAGGCTGTTCCAAGATAAAATGCCTACATTATATAGTATTTTACCTCCTACTGTGAAAACACTCCATTCAGCTACACATGCCAGTTTAATAAATGTGAGCAATAAATCCTAGAAAGTATAGAGATTTCTTAAAGCCACAAAGGTGTGAGACAAGTTTAATAATAATAATAATAATAATAATAATAATAATAATAATAATACATGGGAGTAATCCTTAATTAATAAGCTGTATTTTTATATATTGTACATCTAAGGACACCAGTCCTGGAAATGCAATAATGCATGCACACTAAAAATGCTGAGATCATAACAGATGCAAGGCTTAGGCCATGTTGCTTATTTTAATTTTAATGACTTGATCATAATTTTAGTTTAAGGGCAACACTTCCTCCCTCCTATCCTCCTTCTCCCAAGTGTCTCAAATAGCCAAGCACAATTTCTGCTGACTAAACACGCAGCGGACAGGGGTTTTTTAATGAAGAATTACAGTGCAGTAGCATGTTGAGAGAGAACTCATTAAAGCTGGTGCGCAGTCAGTCAGTTTGAAAAGGTGGCAGTATTTGCTCACACAAAATGCTAGCGGTACAAATGAATCTGCAGGAAAGCGAGCAGAAAGGGAACTGTACCAAATGTTTTCCAGTTTCAATGATTTGAAGTAAAAAAAAGAAACCAACTGGCTATTTGGAGTAGAAATGCTGCTGCCTCAAAAGCAAAATACAATGTGAATGTGCACCTTTGTTGTTGTTGTTTAGTCATTTAGTCGTGTCTGATTCTTCCTGACACCATGGACCAGAGCACACCAGGCACTCCTGTTTTCACCTTTATGTGCACCTTTAGTCAAGGCTATTCTGCATGATAGCTTTTCCTGATAGTTGCTGCTGTTGCTTTATCCTTCTTGAATTACTCCTATGAGTGGTTGCCCCACCCAACCAGGGACCATGAAGTCAATAGGAAGACTTTGCAGTGTGCACAGCCAATCAGATTTGGCTCCATTGTGATATCATGAGGAGCATGTGAGCACAACTGAAAGCAGCTCCTTTCTCTCTGATGGATTCCCCCTTCAAATGCCCTTCACCTATATTCATGTATGAAAGAAGAATATGGTTGTAAAGCCCATGCTTCTCATCTAGCTTGACTTTTACCCCCAGATTCAATATAGGAAGCTGAGCCTGAGATATTTTGTGCCATGCCCAAGGTCACGTAAGGAGTCTATGGTAGGATTTTAACTGGATGAAATTTTGTCTAGGGGATTTCCTGTGTCACAGCCAAGTATCTTAGAAATAATTCCTCAATAGCACTTATGTGTTAAGTATGGTGATTTCTGCTATTATTATTATTATTTTCCTGCCACAAACCAATATGGCTAGCCTTCCAAAAGAAAGTAACATGATGGCAAATGATTATGGGAAAGGGGAACAGAATCCATAACTGTGGTCACATGGGAAGCAGCGGAGCAAGCCTCTGCACTAATTTGGGTGACTCTTGAATAAACACATTTAAGAAGCTCCTTGGTCAATGTTAATTCCATCATCTGCAGCAATGGTTTAGGGGTCGTTATTTTATCAGCAGGGAAACGGCAAAGAACTCTGAGATTTCATTACAAATGGCATAGACCAACAACTACAGAAAGGCATAAGCTCACACATGCATCAAATTGGCAATGCACAAATATATCTCAGTTGGTTAGGGTGTAGTGCTGATGATGCCAAGGTTGCAGGTTCGATCCCTGCATCTTCCTGAATTGCAGTGGGTTGGAGAAGTTGATCCTCAGAGTCCCTTCCAACTTTACAATTCTATGATTCTATAGTTCTAAACGTTGGCCCACTGAGACAGAAGCTGCATACTTTGGATGTAAATCAAATACTCAAACTCACAGTGTGGATTCCATCCCATTCTTAGAACTTTTTAGTTTCTCCTTTCTTCTATCCATTACTTCTATAGATATACATGGTGCAGTCACGGAATGCCTGGAATCCCAAATTTATATTTGTCTGCCCTTGAGAATGTGATGTTGACCAAATGAGATGTTGTTTGACTAAGTGCATGTCTGATGCTGCTAATATATCCATTTCAGCTGGCTCTGTTTTTAAACTCTTATTTTGTTTTCTCTTGATTATACTATGATGACAATCATAGTCAATTTATTCATTGCATTGGTGTGATATACAATGAAAATGCTTTAATTAATGATGCCAGTTATCTTGGGAGCCCCCATGGGAGCAGCCACTCAAATGTTGAGGTTGCTTCTTACATTCTGTTAAATTTGAAATTTTATATTCGAGATCTGAGTGGTGAAACTGGAATTCTGTACAATTGAATACAATCCTTTCATTTGTACATGTAAACTTCTGAGAGGAGTAAAAGGCATTTGCACATTAAAAGCAAGCTACTGTTGATGACTCTGTTCTTGAATATTAACCGCATGTGTGTGCAACTATGGGATGGAATGTTGAAAACTAGTTGAATATTTGGGGTGGGTGTGACATTTTCCAGCAGTGAATATCACTTGATATCTATTGCTATTTCAAATTGTGGGAGAAAGGAGTCATGAAGCTAAGAGAGAAGGAGGAGAGGCCAAGCCCACTGCTTTCTCAAATATTAAAATAATTGTTGTTGTTGTTTAGTTGTTTAGTCATGTCCGGCTCTTCGTGACCCCATGGACCAGAGCACGCCAGGCACTCCTGTCTTCCACTGCCTCCCGCAGTTTGGTCAAACTCATGCTGGTAGCTTCGAGAACACTATCCAACCATCTCGTCCTCTGTCGTCCCCTTCTCCTTGTGCCCTCCATCTTTCCCAACATCAGGGTCTTTTCCAGGGAGTCTTCTCTTCTCATGAGGTGGCCAAAGTATTGGAGTCTTAGCTTCAGGATCTGTCCTTCCAGTGAGCACTCAGGGCTGATTTCCTTAAGAATGGATAGGTTGGATATTCTTGCAGTCCATGGGACTCTCAAGAGTCTCCTCCAGCACCATAATTCAAAAGCATCAATTCTTCGGCGATCAGCCTTTTTTATGGTCCAGCTCTCACTTCCATACATCAGTACTGGGAAAATAAATTAAAATAATACCAAATATTAATTCACAGTTGCACCAAAAATTCATGGTTGGCAAAATTGGGAAGGCCATTTCAGCTTTCATGGAGGACTGAAACTCTGCAGTAGTTCAGAAGATACTCAAAAAAGGAAGGGGAGGGAATGGATCAGCCCTGTTGAAAGCAAATTTCTTGTGGTAGGATGAAAATCACAGAGCAAGGTGTGGTGTGCTCGCAGATCTCCCAGTGCGATTTGAAAAGACAAACAGACTTGGATGAAATAGTTGGGGTGGGGGAATGCATGGTTTCTCCTTTGCTGCAAATTATGCATTCTGGAAATCCAGGGAGCACAAGGCATGGCAACGGGCACCACGTTAGAGCAGAAGGCAAATACCTGAAGAGAAAAGCACTCTGCGAGGCAGCGGTTTACACTGTTAAGTGCAAATTACCCTTCCACTGTGAGAAGCCTCGGGGAAGCCGGTGTCAGGCTGTAAAAGTATCAGACTGGCGGTTTCTAAAGCGGTGGCTTCCTTAGCAATGCAAAAGAGCAATCCGGTGTCACCGCTTGGCTCCGTTCAACACTAATATGAGAGCAGGTGGAAAATGAGAGAGCTCTGCATTAAGTATTATTTCCCACATCCCTTAATATTCAAGCTAAACTAGGTAAGGATGGTGGGGGGGTGTCTTTTGTTTTGTTTGTTTGCGGGGTGTCCCAGTGACTCAAGCACTGTCTTGTGCTTATGGCGAAGGGCAAGTAGATTAATAGACGGTCCGTTTTCTCTTAGCATTAGAAAATTAGATCATTTATCAGGATTACTTTTCTTTTCTGGTTGCCTTGCTGGGGTAAGCTGCTTGCACCTTCTCTCTTCCACCCAATGACTCCCCCTCAAGTGTTTCTGAAACTATTCTGGAGTCAATCTCGCTGAAATCTCTGGGAGTCAACATGCGTGCAGTGGGGATGCAAGAAATCAAAAGAGAGATGCGCCCCTCCCTTCTTCGACATTAGAAAGCCAGGCGGGGTTGAGAGAGGGAGACTAGCGCCGAGACAAGCGTAGACTCTTCGCTGTGAAAGAGAAAGCGAGCGATCCCTCTGGTCCGTTTCATGCATGTTGCTCAAATTCGCGCGTAGCAAAAATGCACGCACGCACGCATCCTGGATTTCTGAGCCGAGACATCACGTGCGTGTGGAGAGACTGGCTGGAGACTGGCCGCCCTCTGGTTTGCAAGATCATCGAGCCAGAGGGAGGCGATACCAGCTTCTCCTGTCCCACAGAGACAAACCCAGGGTCATCCTCCGAACCCTCTTTTGGTTCGAGCCTGTGCCATTATAACATCCCCACGGCGAGTCTTGCAAATTGGGTTATACGCGTTGGCTCAGAGAACCACTGCCTCCCTTCCCCAGCCGTCTCTTTAGCATCCCTCCTCCAGCTCCTTGCAAAATTAAAACAAACCCGGAAAGATCGGGCATCTGGCTGGTTTCCTCAGTGCCTTTCCCGGTTGGTTTCACGGGAGTTTCCCTCCCGGCGTGTTGCGATTGTTAGGGCAAAATTATTGAGAGAAGTAGCCTTGCACGGTTACTATATATAACCGAAGGGAAGGGATTTGCACTGAGTCTCTGGAAAGAGTTTCTTTAGCAACCTGGGAAGAAGGTGGCGGGGCTGATGTGCCAAGCCCTTCAAAAGCGAGGGAGAGAGAGAGTCTTTTCTTCCTGCCCACCCGATCTCCCCCCTTCCTCCTCCTCCCGAATCGCATTAGATCCTCCCCTCCAGCTCCCTAAATCAGCTCCGCCGCTATATCTATCAGGATGAGACCAGCCTCCTCCTGTAGTTCTCTCTGCGCCTCGCTTCTTCTCCAGCACCACCTGGCTCACTCGGTCTTGGGTTGCTGTGGTTTTTACGCACAGAGCCAGGCTCTCCTCGTCTCCGTTTCTTTGGATGAATATAATCTCGTCCACCTACTTTTTGCCTTAAAGGATCAGCTTTAAAATCTCCGCTTCTCTGACTCTGAGCGCCTGCCCGCCTGCCTCCCCATAACTCTTCCTTTGCATTTGTCCGGTCTCCCTTTATTTTTTATTTTCACATCCATTCATTGTTTCCTGGGCTCTGTGGCACGCACGCACGCGTCCGTCCGGCACACCGCTTGCCCGGTGGTTCGTTGTTGCTTGGCTCTCCCTCTCTCTCAGCGCCGCTAAGGAAGCTCTGGCGGATGCCACCGTCCTGCTGTGGACACCCCCACGCCACGCCGCCCATCGCTGTCCATCACCGCCGTTCTGAAGCGCATCCAAACCTCTGGAACTACCATGGGATGCGCGCTCGCCTCGTGGAACCGCTTGCTGCCCAGACACCTCGCCTCCTGAAATTCCACCCGGTGAGTGCCTCGCCTTTTACGCACGCCAGATTTAAGGAAGCCTCCATCAATTCCTCCCCACGATGTTTAGCGATCGCCAGTTTGATGAGCTATTGTCTCTGCGACTTTTTAAATTTATTTTATTATTGGTGGGGAGAGAGGGGAAGCTTAAACAAATCTGTCGCTCTGCTGCTTTCCTATCTATTTAACTCCTGTTGATGCTATGGATATTCCATTCCTCTACTAACCCCTTCCTTCACGCAGACACAGCAGAGAGAAAATGACGAGTTACGGGGTGCACTGTGTGTTGGGGGGTGCATTTCTGGGCGAGGCAAATTGCACCCCACATGTTACATTTCTGGAAGAAAATTATGTTGGGAGGCTGAAACAGATGGGGAGCGGGTGCTCTCTTGCCTTTCTCTGGTGCCGCAGATGACAGGCACACACACCAGATCCTTGCTTGTAAGCTCCGGGTTCTGATCGCGCCTTGACTCGCTCACTTGAGACACATGGGACTCTCACGTCTCCCCCAAAGGCACCCCTAGCTCGATGTGTCATTCGCACTATTGGTTTCGCAGCATGCCAAACACCTGGGTTTCTAGGGGCTAACTTGTCGGGGGCTTGTGGTGGAAGATCCAGAGAGGGGTGGCATCGTTGCCCTTGGTGGGCATCCTATTCGGAGGGTTGATGGGAGAGAAGAAGATCTCACCCATATCTCACAGCTTTCGCGTTGGGGTGTCTCTCTGGCGCCACTTGGTCTTTGTGGGAGACTCTGCCCTCTTCCAGATTTTCTGGGAGGGGTCTTAAAGAAGTATTTGGGGGAGAGGAAGGGCTGGGCTCAACCTGTCCCTCAGTCCAAGAAAGGGGGGAGATTCCCCACCAGATTCGACTAGGAGATGGGCTTCCTTAAGGGACCTTTCAAGGTGGTGCTTTTGGAATTGTGAAATCGAGAGTCGCATTTGGGTTCCGAATCCACCCCCGCCGGCCCCCCAACAGCTTCCCGGTAGGGAATCAGACCGTTGCTGCATTTCACCCTGGGCATGCAAGGCAGATGCTATTTCACTGAGCTAGGGTTCCAAAACGCTGAGGAAGTCTGATTGTCTGGTCGGGGATCTCTCTTCCGGAGCTCACATCTTCTTGCAAGTCTCTCTCTCTCTCCTGCGTTATTATTTGTGTAGAGTTCATTTGCAAAAAAATAAACTGCGTGAGGAACTGCAGGAGCCGGAGAAGACAGATGAGCGTAACTTTTCCTGTTGTCTGCCTGTCTGTCTGTCTCTCTCACACACTTCATTGCATTAATATGCGCTGGGCTATATACAATATATGCATACCAGTGCCGAGTAAATTTCGGGGCTAGGGCAGCCGACATAGGCCAACGATGCTTTACTCACATTACCTGGTAGCAGACTTGGGTTTGTCATTTGGGGTCCATCCAGCAGGGAGCAGCTGCAGACAACTCTCACTCCCCGAAAAGCGTGTTTGCCAGACGTCTGTCTGCAAACACGTGTTGGTTGTATTCCCATTTTGGAATTTTTTAAGTGCACACCTTAAGTCCAATCTGCCAGGTGGGCCCTTAGGCAAGCTTTCGGCCCCCCATCTATCTAATGCTGGCCCATCTTGCGGGGTTCTTGCTGTTGCTGTGAATAATTGTCAGGGGTCCTTTACCTTTCCCTTTTCTTTTGTACAGTATATAAAAAAGCATGAAGACTCTCGAAAGCAGTCTATAAATGCATTATCATTCCTGCCAGTTCTGTACTCGCAAACGACCATTAGGGAGAGCAAAGGGGGCACATGTCCCTCCCAGTGAGTGGCGTGTGCCCCCCTCCCCGTTCTGCGGCAGGCTGTGGTGGTCGTTAAGATGCACTCTCACGATCACTACAGGTGGACGCGCTTGCTCATTAGTCTAACCCTCAGAATACTACTTGCCATCGGAACACCTAACGCTTGGAGTAGTTCTTCTGGAGCAGAGACTTGTGTGGAACCTTTGGACCTTCCAGATGTTGCTGGACTCCAGATCCCATCACCTCTGGCCGTTAGCCACACTGGCTTGAGGGGTGGGGTGGCGTGGGGAGGTTGAATTCAATACATCCTCAGGGCCGCAGGTTAGGCTCACCTGTGTCTTGGAATTTAGGGGTTCCTCGTCGGAATTCCAGAACCACCTTTGATGAGCAGATCCTTGGGATAAAACGAAAGCCATTGCCCTCATCATGCCCTCCTTCCTGTCAATCTCCTACGACACTTCTCTGACCCACGACTGGGGAGAGAATATTGGACCAGACAGACCAAAGCTAATCTTCTTTAGGACAGCGATGCGCGTGGATGAATTATTCCACTTTAATCCATCTGTAGAGTAAAGGGACCTAAGGACACTTTTTCAAGGGGGGGGTGGTTATAAAGCGTCGGCGTTTCCCCCTCTGATCTCGAAGAGAAGATCCGGTTGGCAGGAGTTGCTCCGGTTTAATTAAACCGGAGTAAAGCCCCCCTCCCTTCCGCCCACCCCCTTCCGCGTGTCCTTCCCAGCTGTTCTGCCACCAGCTGGAGCGAGGGAAGACAAGTCACCTTGCTCAGGCGGGCGGTGCGTGGTTTTTGCAGCAGAGTCTCCAGCCTCACCAAAAGAAGAAGATCCTTCTCTCTCTTTTTCTCTGCCTCCTTGCCAACGCTGGCCTTCCCCTTCCACCCTCTTCCGACAGAACTTGTGCAATTAGCCCGATCCCCAAGCAGAGCTAGTCCATTGCACTTCCGCGGAGCTGCAGCCGAGCTCGCAGCAGCTGCAGCCGAGCTCGCGCAACTCATGGGGATCCGGAAACTTTGAGCATCATCAGATAGATGCGCTTCAGAGGACGCCAGACGCGGGCGAGCCAGCTATAGGTAAGGGATTCCGCGTCGTCTGACTCTCCTAACAGGCTACCCGAAGGTGAACTGTACCACTGGGTTTGGAGTCATCGTGGGGAAGGGGGGGTGCAATTTGGTGCAAGGAGGGTGAAGGAGAGAGAAGGTGGGTGCTGAGGTGCTCCCGGTGTCAGTGAAAAGAACTTGGTGACAGTGACGAGAGATGGCAACAGGGGGTCGAGTTTGGGTGTAAAACGGCGGGGGTGGGCAGCGGAGGCTGCCAGGCTTTGCAGGGGAGGCGAGGCGAGCAAACATCCTTCTGCGCATCGCTTGCAAATAAATCAATGCAATTAATGGTGTCTTAATGGGCATTTGCAGGCAGCGAGCGAGCAAGCGGCATGCTTCACGGGCGAAAATCTCCATCAGCCTTAATGTGTTGTTTCTTGTTCAATACTATTTACCGGGGGTGGGGAGGCACCGCTAGGAATGCCACACCAGTCAGGAAAGATGTGGGGAAGGGGGGGGGGAGAGAGAGAGATAAAATCCTAAAGGCTCATTCAGCAGCCTGTGACATTTTTTGCTTGTGCGATTTGATTTTTAAAGAGGTGGCACAGCTCAATAATATTGTGGGGTTGGAGGAATAATTCTCCCTTAAGGGGCATGATCACCAGACAGCAAAACGGATGTAGTCTCTCTACTCTCTCTCCCCCCCTCTTTTTTTTAATGGACCAAGATTATGATGATCACCTCTGTTCCAGTCCTAGCTTTGGTGACTCTTCGGTGCAAGTTTTCAGTATGGGCTCGACAGGGAGACTAGGCAGGGTTGCACAGATCAGTATGCAAAGTACAAGAGGGTGCACGTTTCTTGTGTGGCTTTCCTCCTGCTTGCGCTGCCAGCCTTCATTAAAATGCAGCTCAGAATATGGTGACTTTTCCCTTTTATTGCAAGGTATGGCAGCCGTGGTTCTGTTCATTTCCTAGTTTCGGGGAATTGCAGAGTGCACAAGGAACTGACTACGGCCAAAACGAAAGGCCAGGATGGATTGAGTAGGAATGTGAGAAGATTTGGATGTGGGTGGTTTTGCGCATGGTATCCCATGCCCACCTATGTATATGTGAATCCTCACCCCTCTTTAGAACAAAGTGAGATGCATCTATAGCATGTTGTCTATTGTTGGTCCTGTAATGCTTTGCCAGGCATCAAGGACATCTGCACCAAATCATCAGCCCATATGGTAGGACACTGGAGGCTGACCCCTTCACCATGTGGTTTCATGCACACTGGCATGCAATGAGGACTGTACCTCAGGGGTAGAACTTCTGCTTTCCATGCAAAAGGTCCCAGGTTCCATCCATATAACAGCTGGGCAACCCTGAATTTGTCAGTCAGTGAAGAAAATCCTGAGTTGGGTGGACCAATGGTTTAATTCAGTGAAATGTTGCTTTGGTGGTCCTTTCTCAATTGCCACATACAGCGGGTGGCGCTGTGGGTTAAACCACAGAGCCTAGGGCTTGCTGATCAGAAGGTCAGCGGTTCGAATCCCCGCGACGGGGTGAGCTCCTGTTGCTCGGTCCCTGCTCCTGCCAACCTAGCAGTTCGAAAGCACATCAAAGTGCAAGTAGATAAATAGGTAGCGCTCCAGCGGGAAGGTAAACAGCATTTCCGTGTGCTGCTCTGGTTTGCCAGAAGTGGCTTAGTCATGCTGGTCACATGACCCGGAAGCTGTACGCCGGCTCCCTCGGCCAATAAAGTGAGATGAGTGTCGCAACCCCAGAGTCATCCGCAACTGGACCTAATGGTCAGGGGTCCCTTTACCTTTACCTTATCCTCTGCATTCATGCTCTAATAGAAGTTACACAGGACAGGAATACACAGGCAGAGGAACAAGGAGTTCAGTATATCCCTTCCCTGAAGTTCCAACACCATTAATTTGGCATCCGCCTCACCCAATTTCCCTTGGGGGCTGCTCGCATGGTGCCATCGGCATATGAATGCATGAACTGTAAGCAGTGAATCTGAGGTGATATGAAATCTCTTAGTGTAATAGCTCTCTGCTGGTCTGTTCATGCCTAGGAAGACCCCAAATTGGAAAATATGCAGAGGCTGAACCAGGTCCCCCAAATGTTCCCCTGTTCTACCCCATGAAAGGAGCTTTTGACTCAACATCAGGAAAAACTTTTTGACAGTAGGAGCTGTTTGACGGTGGAATAGTCTTCCACGGGAGCTTTTGAATTCCCCTTCCTTGGATGGCCATCTCTTATTAATGCTTTAGCTGAGATTCCTGCATTGGAATTATGAGGCGTAAGCATAAACCAAACTTTCCTTCCTTCCTTCCTTCCCCAACATCTCAACACAAATTGGAATAATAACACGGGACTGTTGAGAGAGTATAATTGAAATACCACAGCTTTGAAAATGTCAAAGAATAGGGTCAAGAATAGGGAGCACACAGCGTCCCCAAATGTTCTTTAAATAGACACTGCAAGTCTCTCTTTCTGGTAGTGTGTGTGTGTGTGTGTGTGTGTGTGTGTGTGTGTGAAGTCTGGAGCATTGTTTCTTCCCACCACAACAGGTATTAGGGAATTCTCACTGAGGCGTGTCTCACTTTTGCAGCCAGATGGTAGCAGACTCCAGAAATCTCAGATGGTTTGAGTCCACTGCTGACTCCAGCACTAAGCTTCTGCTCCCATCAGGGGGACACCGAATGGGCTGTGCTGGTGTTTTGCCACTTTTCCTACTTGAGAATCACACTGCCTAGTCAAGTTTTCTAATTTATGCAGAGAAGCCCAAGAGCTTGCTTATCTTCATATACTTTCCTGCCAAGGTGCTTTCTGTGGCCAGGAGTCCTTTATGCAAGTTTGTTAAAGGAAGAGGTTTCCTGAAGGCTAATTTGGTAGGAGACATTTCTCATCTTGTGTTTGCTTCAAGGGCAAGAGGGATGGAAAACTGGGTGGAATATGGACAAAAAGGAGAAGGTAGAGCAGAAAGTGCACCAGAAGAAGAGACACTGAACATGGTTTTTGTAGGCTTGTTTTGCAACAGTCACAGACTGATGGGCTTTTAAATAGGTGAGATGAGCAGGCTAGGCAATAGCCTTTTGCTGCCTTTCCTGTGCAAATGCCATTAAGTGTTAAATTGCATCCTTTGGTGAGTGACTCCATCACAGAGCTATCTCAAGACATTTCTTTTTATTTTCAGCTGACTGCACCATAAAATGAAACTCCCTTCATTGGGTGACCATTTTGCAATATAATCAAATGGGCTCTTTCAATTATGAGGCTTAAGCATTAAGCAGAACTTACTTACTTTCTTTCTTTCTTTTTCTTTCTTTCTTTCTCTACATATGAGAGAGACAAGATGAGCCTTTAGGAAGGGGTGGGTGTGTGTGTGTGTGTGTGTGTGTAAAAGCAAAACAAAAAATGAGCTAAAGACCTCAGCAAGTCAGTATAGACACTGATACCATTTAGCACAGGGTGGAAACCCAACTGAACCTACTAAGACTTATTTTTGAGTAGAGTACATATGCATAGGAATGACTTCCAGTCTGGAGGAGAAAGTGATTGTGTTGGATTTCTATAAAATGCCATGCAGCCCAGTTCTGTGTATGTTTACCCAGACAAGAGCTCCACTGGAGGGTGTGTGGGATTTGCTCTGCTGTAGCTAGAATCACAAGCCAAGTCATGCTAGAGTTATGGAAGCAAAACCCATTGTGGCTTATTTGGGGGAGAGAGGGTTACATATAGGGGACTTCAGAATGTTTAGTTGGCTGTGTAAAGTTCATAAGAGGCAGATTACGGGCGACATAATTTCAGATTTCATTGGGGGGGGGATTTAAATGGGAGGTGGAGTCAGGAAGGTCCACCGCCTCAGTTTTTGATGCATTAAATTCTTTTTACAACTAAAACTTGAAGGCCTTCTCATTTTTATTTTGTTTCTGTATGTCATAGTAACAATTGCAGTATTCTCAGTGAAAAACGGACATCTTAAATTTCTCTTCGCTTCTATAAAATTATCTTTTAGCATGCATACCTAATACATTGCACCACTTGATTCAGTTACTTGGTAAGTAAAAATGATGCTCTCTGAGGATAATCAGATGTGGTCTGAACCCTGCACTTTGTATATGGTGGGCTTTGCAAACTACACCCCTAAGCATCTTTCAGAGGGTACAGTCTGTGTCTGACCCTCCCAAACTTTCTGAGAGCTGAAAGACACAAATCGAGAATTCTCTTCATTATTGATGTGGACACTGTGGTCACCGCTTTGTTCTATGTTTCTGTCTTAATGGCACAGGTTGGTGGGGCTTCAGTTGCACCTCAGCTCAATGCAAGGAGAATTGGGTTTCCTCAAGTAGAATCCCTGTTGGGTTGCCAGTCGTTGGTAGGAAGGGACTTGTTTGTTTTTTAACCTCTCAATCATTGCAGATGTCTTCTATTGTTCCCACCTGCATTCCTGCTTCTTTTCCTACTTGGTGTGTGTGTGTATGGAAGTGTGTGGGTGCAGAATGTTCCTTGGTTGTGTAGCATTTCACATGATGCTTCCAGTTGAGGCTATGCTTTGGGGCTAGCAAGGTTTTTTCCTCCATTGTTGACATTATTGCCTTCAAACAGCAGCACATCAAGAAAAATTATTGCCTTCAACTCTCAGAGCCCCAATGGGACATGACTTGGGTATTTATTATCTCTTTGTTGCAGCTGGAGTGGTGGGGGCAGGGCCGGATTTAGGTTTGATGAGGCCCTAAGCTACTGAAGGTAATGGGGCCATTTATATGTCCAGCTGTCCTTTGTCAACATCAAATTGTCACTGTTTTTTGTGTTGAGTATATGCTATATGGTAATTTATGGACCTAATAGGTATCTAAAGCCATTTGCACATGTAGAATGTAGGCACCTATATATAGAAATGAGCAAACCAGTGATATTTTAGGGTGCAAGCTAGCAGGCGGGGCCCATTACTTACATCATAGGAGCCTACACAACATAAAACTCAGTAGCTGTATGTAGGTTTTATTTTATTTGTTTTTATCTTATATTTTGGAAATGTACATCCAGGCTTTTTTCCCTTAAAATTTTTTGAGGCCCCCAAGAGAGTGGGGCCCTAAGCTATAGCTTGTTTAGATTATACATAAATCTGGCACTGGGTGGGGGATTTGGAGAAAGGCAAGCCCATTGTTCTCTTAGTCTATTGTTCTCTCAGACTTAGAATGGGATTCTTCCCAGGTGATAGCTTCCTCTCTTAGTCAGCATGTTTTCCTTGCATCCCAGTAACTTCCTTTTTAGTAAACCCAAAAGGAAAGCGAAGGACCATTGCTTAGAGGTGGAGCAAATGCTTTCTGCATGCAAAAGGTCCTTGGTTCAAGCTGGGAGAGACGTCTGCCTGAAACTCTGGAAAGTAGCTGCTGGTGAGTTTCGACAATACTGACTTGGTAAAATGCTGTGTCCTATGTTCTGCTTTATTCTATGCACCAAAGGCCTATTATGCTCTTTGAGTATTAAGGGCACTCATTTGCAAAATATAGTTTCCCCCTGCTTATATTTGCAAGCAACCCAGATGGCTTGGTTGTTGATTTTTGTAGCTTGGTTTATGATGCACACCTAGTAAAGGTAAAGGGACCATTAGGTCCAGTCGTGGCCAACTCTGGAGTTGCGGCGCTCATCTCGCTTTACTGGCCGAGGGAGCTGGTGTACAGCTTCCGGGTCATGTGGCCAGTATGACTAAGCCGCTTCTGGTGAACCAGAGCAGCACACAGAAATGCTGTTTACCTTCCCACTGGAGCGGTACCTATTTATCTACTTGCACTTTGATGTGCTTTCGAACTGCTAGGTTGGCAGGAGCAGGGACCGAGCAACGGGAGCTCACCCTGTCGCAGGGATTCGAACTGCCAACCTTCTGATCAGCAAGCCCTAGGCTCTGTGGTTTAACCCACAGCACCACCAGTGTCCCTATGATGCACACCTAGTTTGGAATAATTCCCACTGAGCTCATTGAGACTTTCTTCTGAGTAAACATGAATGGGATATGGCTGTATATCGCATGCAGTGATCTGCTGTGTATACAACATTCTCAGCTGCTCGCTGCTTGGGGTGCATTGCCCACTAGTTTATGTGGACGGATCTATGGCAAGTGTATTTGAGCAAGTCTGTTGAGTCCTGATGTAGGCTGTTTTTGATGACTTCTAGTAAGCCCCACCCCACCCCCCAGCCATTTAGTTCTGTGATCCCTCTGCAATAAGTGAGCCTTTGGACATCCAGAGAAAGCAGAGCGGTTCACAGGTTTTGAGAGAAGATGTCCTGATATATTGTTTGGAAGAATCTCCTGTGATTTAATAGAATTTCTTGCACCCATTCTTCAGTGTGACAAATGGGTGCTCTTCTAAAATAAGCCATAATGGACTGAACAATAAAACTGAAATAGGAATCTTGTGGGCAGAGTACACTCTGGTATGATTTCCAGAGAATAATCTGAGTTCAGGAAAGGTATCAGATGCACCACGTCCACCACATTCTTAATATGGGAGAAAAATGGTCCCTGGAGAATAATATGCCAGGAAAATGCCTTGCCTTGAGAATACAATATGTGTAAATTGCACCAATATACATTTAGTGAAGGGACAGTCATCTTATGCTCAGTTGCTAGCTGAGTTGCTTCGCTATTATAATTCCATAGACCAAGTAGGGTACCTGAACAATTTTATCTGAGAATCTTAATGTAGCTTGGGGAAAAAGAGATTCTAATTTCCTGTAGTCTTTTATTACCACTCCAGCATATGCTTAGTAAAACAGTGTTTCGTGCTCCGGGTGTTCACTGATGAAATGCCAGAGCTCCAAGTAAAGAAATCTAAAATTGGAGACACACAAACAAGCATATGAAGACAGTGAAGCTCTCTTGCTGCAGAAGGCAGAGTTGGTTCAACAAAAAAGCAAACCTAGGCACACGTGAGTCGAAAAGTCGCCAATTTCTGCCTTGCTGTCCTTTGAGCCCTGATGTGAACAAGCATCCCTTCAAGTTAATTTTCATTAGACTGACTTTCCCCACCACTGAATTCAGGGTAGACTTAATTATTTAGGAAGCTGTTTCCATTTGGATCGGTCTTCAATCAGATGATTATATTCAGTTGATCCGACTAGTCACTAGAAGCATCCAGTAACATCCTTTTGAAGGAAGTGTTTGTGTGTGTAAACGAAGCATTAGTTTTGTCAGCTCTAGACGGAAAATTGGGGGAGGGGGCTAAGAACCCCCTTTTTTATCTGTTCTGCATTTGTCTACCTCTTAATATTCTTATACCACCTTTTCCCACAATAGCCAAATAACAGTGGTTTACAGCAAAATAAAATACAACAAAATATAATAACGCAATCAGTTAAAACCATTTCACATAAAATACCTACATAACTAATATAAAAGGAGAATCATACTTAAAACTGTCTTTACCAATTATTTCTGCCATCTCAAAATTCTTTATCTTTTTTTCCTTTCCTCTTTTTGAAGTAGGGTAATGAAACCTCTGGGAACCTGGGGAATTTTTTTGTGGCATGCAAAATTACAGCAGTTGCATGTTTCTAGTCTATCTGCTGGAGGAGCACATTATAGTTTATCTAGCTATATCAGTTTTGAGCAATGTCATGCTTTAGTATGACTAAGGAACAGAACCATGGATGCAGCTAGGGGCAGGAATGATTCTCAATCTCTGGTGCTAATAGCAGTACGGAAAAGGTTTAGCTCTACCCCGTTGTGCCCCTGGTTTAACCCCTTGCCTTCACTTCAGTAAAGCAGTTGCCATTCATTCCTGTAGATAAACACCCATCACTGCACTTGGGGAAACAGTAGCAATGAGTCGCTGCTCTGTATTTGGCTCTTTTCAATTGTCCAATATCAAAGACTCATGCAGAAACATAGGAGGAAGCAGCTCTTGGCAGGAAAAGGAGAAAGAGGTTATCTCCCGCTTGGACTACTGCAATGCGTTCTACGTGGGGCTACCTTTGAAGGTGACTCAGAAACTGCAATTAATCCAGAATGCAGCAGCTAGACTACTGACTGGGAGTGGCTGCTGAGACCAAATAACACTGGTCCTGAAAGATCTTCATTGGCTCCCAGTACATTTCCGAACACAATTCAAAGCGTTGGTGCTGACCTTTAAAGCCCTAAACTGCCTTGGTCCTGTATACCTGAAGGAGCGTCTCCATCCCCATCATCCAGCCTGGACACTGGGGTCCAGCACCAAGGGCCTTTTGGCGGTTCCCTCACTGTGAGAAGTGAGGTTACAGGGAACCAGGCAGAGGGTCTTCTCAGTAGTGGCGCCTGCCCTGTGGAATGTCCTCCCAGCGGATGTCAAGGCAATAAACAACTTTTTTACTTTTAAAAGGCAACTGAAGGCGGCCCTGTTTAGGGAAGTTTTTAATGTCTGACACTGTATTGTTTTTAATATTTGGTTGGAAGCCGCCCAGAGTGGCTGGGGAAACCCAGCCAGATGGGCAGGGTATAAATAAAAAAAATTATTATATTATTATTATCCTTATATGCACGCTTAAAAGTAAACGTTTTCATCTATCAAAGGTGAAGTGTGCTCCCTCTTTTAATTTAGAAAGAAGTGTCCCACTATTATTAGGTTTGAGGAACACTGCCTGATATAACAACCCACCCACTCTATATGTCAAGCATTTAGGTCAGGCATCCCCAACCTTCTGTCCTCCAGATGTTTTGGGCTACAATTCCCATCATCCCTGACCACTGATCCTGTTAGCTAGGGATCATGGGAGTTGTAGGTCAAAACATCTGGAGGGCTGCAGGTTGGGGATGCCTGATATAGGTCAATATCTAGGGCTTTGGCTAGTGTGTGTGCAGAATGCATGTGTGCAATCATCTTCAGAAACAATTGTATGTTGTTACAATCCTAGAGGAAACATTTATCAAAATGCCCCCCAATAGAAATAAGGTAAAGGTAAAGGGACCCCTGACCATTAGGTCCAGTCGTGACCGACTCGGGGGTTGCGGTGCTCATCTCGCTTTATTGGCCGAGGGAGCCGGCGTATAGCTTCTGGGTCATGTGGCCAGCATGACTAAGCTGCTTCTGGCGAACCAGAGCAGCACACAGAAACGCCGTTTACCTTCACGCCGGAGTGGTACCTATTTATCTACTTGCACTTTGACAGGCTTTCAAACTGCTAGGTTGGCAGGAGCAGGGACCGAGCAACAGGAACTCAACCCGTTGCGGGGATTTGAACCGCCGACCTTCTGATCAGCAAGTCCTAGGCTCTGTGGTTTGACCCACGGTGCCACCTGCGTCCCTCCAGTAGAAATACATGCACACATATTGCAAGGAATCAGTTCCTTTAATTTTCCATCCATCTAAAATGAGTAAATGCACACAAATTTGGAGCCTACCTTATTTTAGGTGGGACAGGAGGTGGGGAGTCATCATGCTGCTACATTACCCTCCCCACCTCAGTTGTGCTTCTGACACAGTGGGTCATACAGCATCATCACTTGTTATTCAGCATCACTCACCCATTGGGGGAGGGGAAATTCATTGGCAGTGTCGATACAACCAAGGTCACAATGGTCAAAACATGAGATAAGGACTTCCCATGCGGTATATTGTTCAATTCCAAAAAGCCACGCACACACACCCCCTCTTAGCCAGAAACTACAGTAATTTAACTTACATTAGGGTGAAAGTTTGTAACATTCAAATCAAGCACCAGTGGTACAGCCATTGACTGCAGTAATTACCATTTTTTGGTTTATACAAAGAGAGAGAGAGAGTCTTGCTAAATAATGCTAACATTCTTGGAGAAATGGATCAGCAGCTAGGTTAATTAATGCCTCTTACTGAGTATAAGCCTTCCTGCCTCTGCCAAGGCAGAAGATCCTGAGAGGTAGAGATGTGCTTGTTTGGCTAATAGTCCACATATTTTCAGGTTTTGGTCTGAAGACACAGTGATGTGGAGGAAGATCTAGATGGGACTGATTCTAATTAAGGGTGCTTTGGATGTGGTGACTATTACATGAGTTTCCTAGTTACAGTGCAAACATTTATCTATGCTGATGTTAATGTTATGCTTTCCCAGTAACTCTTAAATGCCTTGCCTTTTCTTTTTTCCTGAACAAAAAAAGAATGTCTCGTAGCACCTTAAAGATAAACAAATTATATAATGGCCTAAGTGTTGGTGGTGTATATTAGATAGTGAGGTGAGAAGGAAATTAAATGAATGCAATAAAAGGTAAAGATAAAGGGACCTCTGACCATTAGGTCCAGTCGTGACCGACTCTGGGGTTGCGGCGCTCATCTCGCTTTATTGGCCGAGGGAGCCGGCGTATAGCTTCCGGGTCATGTGGCCAGCATGAATAAGCCACTTCTGGCGAACCAGAGCAGTGCATGGAATCTCTGTTTACCTTCCCGCTGGAGTGGTACCTATTTATCTACTTGCACTTTGACGTGCTTTTGAACTGCTAGGTCGGCAGGAGCAGGGACCGAGCAACGGGAGCTCACCGCGTTGCGGGGATTCAAACCGCCGACCTTCTGATCGGCAAGTCCTAGGCTGTGTGGTTTAACCCACAGCGCCACCTGCATCCCTTCAATGAATGCAATACTGCCTGGGAATTGCACCATCGACTTGAGCAGTTCTCAATAAACATAGGTTGCAAGGTCCTCTGCCCTATCTTTTCAGGTGTTATACTGTGGTTAATGCTTAAAGTGTTATACTTAAGAACATCACCAGGACCTGCCCCTATATCACAGGTCTGGGGCCTGAAATCTCAAGGTCTGGGATGTTCTTGACCTGACAACTCTATGTACTATATCAGTGGTGGCGAACCTATGGCTCGCATGCCAGAGGGGGCACTCAGAGCCCTCTCTGTGGGCACGCACACACACCATCATCCCAGCACACAGCCCGCAGAAGGTGAGGGCAGTGCGCCGAGTCCTCAGCTCAACTTGGGCAGCTGGAGCACCATGTGCGTGGCAGGAAACTGTGCGGCAGGAGCAGGATGTGATGCCCATCAGGGCGCCGATTTTCTCCAAAATGGGGGTCCCATCTATTCTTTGATCCAAGTTCATTGCACCCAATTGCACTGAGGATATTGTGGCAATTAGTATTTTGTGTGAGCGGGTTGCAATTATTATACTGGGCTCTCAGTTTCAGATGCTGCACAAGCAGGATAGGAAAGAGCCAAAATCCCCAAACTGGCCCGTCTGCTGCAGTGCCTTTAGGGCTCCTTTTGCTCAGCCGCTCAGCGTAGGATGCCCAGACCGAGAAGGCGCACTCGTGGCCAGGGAGGCACAAAGGGAAGGGCTGGGTGGGGCATTGGTCCCATTCGGGTATGTGATGCTATCCCCAAGCAGGCACTCATGTTGTTTTCAGAAGCTGGGTTTGGATCCTGGGACTTGTGTCTGAGTAGAAGCACCTCGGATGGGGCATTGGAGGGTGCAAAACAGAACCACAACCCCCAGGGTGTGCGTTGTGCGTTTTCCCTTGGTGAGCTTCCACTGTGGGTGGGGAGAACACAGCACTCTGCACGTGCTCAGAGGCGTGCTGCCACATTGATAGGCCGCTGAGAGTTCCGAGTAGCTGCCTTCCTTCTCCTGCTGCGAGGTTGAGGCTTTACGCATCCTCCAGCATAGGGGCCGGTTGGGGCTGGGCTGGGCGAGGGAGTGGGGCTAGCATGTGGGGCAGCCCCCGGGGCCCTTTCAGGAAATGGTGACATGATGGGGGCACCACTCTGCACGCGTTCAGAGGGCCACGCCGAAAATGCTTGCTTGCTCAGGCTGGAGCTTAAAAGCGGGGCATCCTTAAAGTGTGGAATTCTCTGCTAAATAATTTTAAGGCACTTGGCATTGCTTTCCTTACTTAGTTTGGATCATCTTAATGCAAACTTTTACAAGTTGTTTGTATCATCGAAAGCTCTGTTACTGTGTTTTTCTTTTAAGATAAGATATGTTTATGTAAGAGTTGTTGTTTTCTAAACTAAAACCTCAGTATTCAGGTTAAATTCCTGTGTTGGCACTTTGTAATAAATAAGTGGGTTTTGGGTTGCAGTTTGGGCACTGGGTCTATAAAAGGTTCGCCATCACTGTACTATATAAATATTATGTCCAAAATCCGAAAAAGATGCAAGTGACCTTAAAGGGTTACGAACGCTATCTATCAATCTTTCCATATGCCTATCTCTCTAACAGCTTGGGAAGATCGATACTGTGACCAAATATTTTATTGTACTTGGACTGAATTTTGGAAGGACTTCCAGGGGCCAGGCAGCACAGCTTGGGGTGGGGTAAAATCTGGCCTACTATCCCAGAATAGTGGCATACAGTTCATAAGATGTGTCCCTTTCATTTGTATGCCAGCATGGCTTTGCAAAATAGTTAAATGAATATTGTTTCCATTTTATGAGGCAAGGGAAAAATTTGAGCAGCCTGTCAATGGGTACTAGAAGCAAGCTGTACTGGTTGAATGCTAGGGCTATAATTTTTCATTATTTTTCATACTTTTATAAGAAAAAAACTTGTTCTTTTTCCCTTATGGGGTTCCCAAGAGCCCATATAGAATCCTTATATAGGTTTCTCTATCAGTAGGAGAAATAACAGAGGCCAACCAGAGAACATTGAGAAGCAAAGCGGCTAGTAAGCCTGATCTTTATTAAACTGTTGCAAGAGGGTCCCCCACTCACCCCACACAGGGAGGGAGGAGGAACCCAGAACATTGGTGTGCAAGCTCTTATATGTTGTTGTTGTTTAGTTGTTTAGTCGTGTCCGACTCTTCATGACCCCATGGACCAGAGCACGCCAGCAACTCCTGTCTTCCACTGCCTCCCGCAGTTTGGTCAGATGCATGTTTGTAGCTTCGAGAACACTGTCCAACCATCTCGTCCTCTATCGTCCCCTTCTTCTTGTGCCCTCAATCTTTCCCAACATCAGGGTCTTTTCCAGGGAGTCTTCTCTTCTCATCAGGTGGCCAAAGTATTGGAGCCTCAGCTTCACAATCTGTCCTTCCAGTGAGCACTCAGGGCTGATTTCCTTAAGAATGGATACGTTCAGTGAATGGATACATACATCACTGAAGGGGCGGTCTACAGCGGAAACCTGTCTGCCAGGATACCTAATAATGGTCACTGATTGCTTTTAGCTGGGCATCCTGGCCATTCTTTTGTGATGGTAAATACTCAGTTCCTGAAAATAGGTCACAGGCTCACCCTATTCACACACAGATACGCCCATAAGACAGGATTTCTGAGCAAAGAGACAATGGGGAGGTTTTTCCATTTCCTTCCTCCTTGCAGAGAAACATTTGAGGTCAATTTGGGAGAGTCAAAATGGTTTCAGGACTGTTTTTCTGCACTGTTTCAGACCTGTGGTTCATATATTTATGTATGTGTTTGTCTGGTACATTTATGAACATTTATTTTATATCTTAGACCTTATAATTCTCATAACATTACCATGAAACTAGCCACAGATCTGACTAAAATGTAGGCTCCTCAGATGAGTTTTTGACAGGCAAAAGTGTAAGTAACCAGCAAGTTATAACTCCAGGGGACGTCATTCATTTGTATACCATTGATTTCACTTAAGGCAAATGTGTTTGAGATTGCAATTTGTGGGATACAGGTTAACCTTTAAGAGATAAGGACAACTGGGATTTGTGCAAAATTGCTCATGAAGCAAGAGTCTAACCTCGGTCTTCTCAGTCACTCAAGTGACTGTAATATAACAAGCATTCAATGAATGTATATTCTTTATGAATGATTAAACCCAGAGAACCAAAAGTAGTACAGTTGCATGCCATAGCTTCTACGGTACCATCCTTTGCAGCTTAAATTGGAAGCTAATGCAAGGTTGATTTAACCTTCTAGAAACAATAATCCAGGATGCTTTGAAGCAGATTGGATTTTCCTGGTATTACCCCCTTAAAAACAACAATCATACACACATTGTTTTGTGAAGTAATAAAGGTAGTATTTACTCACATAAAATTGGTCTTGAAGCATCAGTTACAGGAGCAAAATGAAAGACAGGTTTTTAACTACTGTGTAAGTTACAAAAGTACAAAATGTTAATTCAAGAACGGTGTCTGAATTCTGAACATGTGGGCATCTTGGAAGCACTGTGGAGAAAGAGGAGGCTGTCCAGGCAGGAAGGAAAGAAGGATGTAGTGTTACAGCTTCCTGTCAAGATAGACAAAGGTAGTGATCTCAGAGTCCTCTCTAGCAAATTTTACAAGAAAGTTCTGTGAGCCTTAGCCCCTTCATGTGACAACCGGGCAAAGCATGAATTGTTGGTTTGACTGCAATAATGTCCCATAATGACAACATTCTTTCCTGATTTTTGTCCATAACATGTGGTATTCAGGAATGTGTTTCCTTTGAATATGGAAGTGTTCATGGCTAATATGTCTTTGATTGACTGACATCCCTATCATGGCTTACTGAGTTCTTGAATTTGCAATTTACACTAGTAGCCACCCTCACATCCTGTGCAAGTGAAGATCACTTAAAGCCACATTTCTTATGGGAATTTGCAGATTCCTGCTCTGAGGACGATTATTAGGAAGTTTGAAGGAAGCAAACAGAGTTTCGATATTACTAGTGATATTGTGTGTTAGTGCAACCCAGAGCCAGGCCACCCATGAGGCAAAGTGAAGGAACCACCTCAGGTGGCAAGATCCACAGGGGCAGCAGATCCCAATATAGATCTTTCTTTCCCCTTGTTTCTGATTGGTGCCATTTTGTGGTTCGCCTCAGGTGCCAAAATATCTTGGGCCTGCCCTGTTGCAACCCTATGCATATTTACTCATTAGTTAGACTTACAGGTAGGTAGCTGAAGAAGTGTGCATGCACACGGAAGCTCATACCAATAACTAACTTAGTTGGTCTCTAAGGTGCTACTGGAAGGATTTTGTTTTATTTTTTTATTTTGTTTTGTTTCATTAGTTAGAGCCGCTCTATGTTGCCAACTCCCAAATATCTGGTTACCAATTAGCTATTGGGCTAAGTTCAAGGTGTATAAAGTCATATACACTTCAGGAGTTGAATAAAATATCATCTCACCCATTATGCAATCACTGCATTCTGAAGGGAAGGGCCTTCTGATGATACCATCTTATCAGGAGGTCTATTCCACACAACAGAGGTCTCAGCCTAGGGCTTGCTGATCAGAAGGTCGGCGGTTCGAATCCCCACGACAGGGTGAGCTCCCATTGCTTGGTCCCTGCTCCTGCCAACCTAGCAGTTAAAAAGCACATCAAAGTGCAAGTAGATAAATAGGTACTGCTCCAGTGGGAAGGTAAACGGCGTTTCTGTGTGCTGCTCTGGTTCACCAGAAGCGGCTTAGTCATGCTGGCCACATGATCTGGAAGCTGTCTGCGGACAAACGCCAGGTCCCTCAGCCAGTAAAGCGAGATGAGCACCACAACCCCAGAGTCGTCCATGATTGGACTTAATGGTCAAGGGTCCCTTTAGCTTTTTACCTACCCTTTGGAATTCGCTCCCCTTGACTATTAGATAGGTGCCATCACTGTTGTCTCTCTGGTGCCAGCTGAAGCCCTCCCTATTTCAGTAAGTGTTTTAAACTGAGATCTCTCCCAGTCTGCACCTGTCCTGGAATTGTTTTTTTAATGTCTCATTTTTAAGGTGTTTCAGTAGTTCTATTGCTTGTCGTTTGCTGCCCTGGACTTCTTTGTGGGGAAGGGTAGGGTATGATTTAAAAAGATACAAAAAGCGAACAACAACTTGATGCATAGGAAAACTTGTCAGGACAGTTCCATACAGTAGCAAAGTGTATTTGGCATTTGGTGCTGAGTGAAAAGTTAACTGTAGGATGGGCTACCTTACTTCCATAAGCAGGAAAAGAGAACCCGCTGTTGTTGTTACTGTCAAGGTGTATTTAGGCCTCAATTATAATTTATACTGAAACAATTTATATTCATTCATAAGAATTGAGGTCTATTCTTTCTGCAAGCCCAAGGTGGGTGATTCTGTCAATTCTGGTTTCTCTCAGTTTCTCATATTTTTTCCAACCTTAAGTTCAGTTCGCCACATTGCAACATCAGTTAGCATTAAAAAAGAAAAAGTCCTCATGGAAATTCAGCAGAATTTCAGTGCAAATTTCTCCAAATCTATAGCTGTTTGCATGCCATTTCCCCTAATGTATGCATTTTTGCAAAGCTATTTTTCCTAATGTAATGCATTTTTTAATTCTAGTTTCACAAATACATATATTTTTATGCACACCTTACCCCATCAGATGCATTTTAGACATATTATTTGGCTGGATAATTGCATTGCAAAATTCGGAGAAGTATGAATTTCAATTAGGGACTCTGTTTTGGTTCTCATTGTGTCGGACAGTGTGAATCAGGTAGATGCACTTTCAAATGAGAGCTGAATCAAATTTTGCCCCTTCCCCAACTGAAGGCCAGTTCTGGCTGTCTATTGCAACACACACAGCCCTCCAAATAGTGCGATAAAACTTTGAAACAGACAATGGCTTATTAGCAAGGGGCGAGAGACAAGTTTTCACAAGAGCAGGTAAGCTGTAAATAAGGATTTGTTATGTTCATCCATGAGAAGAAATAGGAGGCACTGGTCTTGCTGAAGGATGCTAGTACAGTATGGGCTTCTAGGGATTTTAACAACTGCTCTGCAAAAACTAATCTTGTTACACTTGATAAGAGTGTGTGGCTGACTTGGCTTCCTTCCTAAAGCAAGAGAAGGCCTGCAATGCCATTATTTTCACTCTTCATTACTTCGGGAACATTGCTCACACTTTAGCAAACCTCTCTTTTATCTAAAGCTGAGAAGATTTATCCCCCTGGGTTTGCCTCTCAATCACCAGAGGCAGATTTTTTTTTTTAAAGAAGAAAGAGGAGGAAAGTCATCTTCTACCTCTGGAACCCGATAAAAGCAACGTTTTAAAAGCTTCACTAAACCCACAAATGGAAAGCATGTTGCTGACATTAATAAATTAATTCCCAAGGATGGTTTATTTAAGGGGGGAGCACAGAAACATAGAACATACCCTCCAACATTTCTTAGGTGAAAATAGGGGCATCCTATTCTATAGTAACAATAATTTTATTACTTGTACCCAACCCATCAAACTGGGTTGTCCCAGCCACTCTGGGCAGCTTACAACATATATAAAAACATAATAAAACATTGAATATTTTAAAACTTCCCTATACAGATGTCTTCTAAAAGTTGTATAGTTCATCTCCTTGGGTTGGGAGTTGCATAACCCCATACCCTCCAACTTTTCTCTTATGAAAATAGGGACATCCTAAGGGGATGCGGTGGCACTGTGGTCTAAACCACTGAGCCTCGGGCTTGCCGATCAGAAGGTCAGCGGTTTGAATCCCCACGACTGGGTGAGCTCCCATTGCTCGGTCCTTGCTCCTGCCATCCTAGCAGTTCGAAAGCACGTCAAAGTGCAAGTAGATAAATAGTTACCCTCTGGCGGGAAGGTAAACGGTGTTTCTGTGCACTGCTCTGGTTTTGCCAGAAGCGGCTTAGTCATGCTGGCCACATGACCAGGAAAAACTGTCTGTGGACAAACGCTGGCTCCCTTAGCCAGTAAAGTGAGATGAGCGCCACAACCCCAGAGTCGTTCATGACTTGACTTAACTGTCAGTAGTCCTTTACCCTTTTAAGGACAAGCAGGATGTTCCAGGATCAAATCAGAAACTGGGATGGCTTCTGTAAATCTGGGACTTTCCCTGGGAAATAAGGGCAGTGGAGGGTCTGACAGAATGCTTAAGGCTTTACATAATAAATGCCTTTAGAGGTGATTTGGAAGATGGCTGCAAAGGAGAAGATTCTGAGAAATTCTAAAGGAAGCAAAAAGTATCAATCTAGTTTGGGAATCTGGTTCTAGAAATGGTCAAGCAGCAGGGGTCAGCAAACTTTTTCAGCAGGGGGCTGGTCCACTGTCCCTCAGACCTTGTGGGGGGCCGGACTATATTTTGAAGAAAAAAATGAACAAATTCCTATGCCCCACAAATAACCCAGAGATGCATTTTAAATAAAAGGACACATTCCACTCATGTAAAAACACACTGATTCCTGTACCGTCCGAGGGCCAGATTGGGAAGGCAATTGGGCCGGATCCGACCCCCAGGCCTTAGGTTGCCTACCCATGAGCTAGATGCTTGAAAGCAACCCACAAGCAGGGAATGAATGGAGCAAATCTGTCAACATTTTGATACTCACAGAGTCATATTTTGATGTGTGAATAGTTTAGTATACATGCATAGGCAAGAACCTATATTCTTCTGGTAGGATTTTTGCAGCTCTGAGTATGACTCAACTCAGTGTTTTTTTAGGGGTACTCTCATTTAGACTCAAGAAAACCACCATTTTATAGTTCAAATCGGGGGAAATAAATACAGTAAATGGACAAAAGTACAAAGATTCACAAAATGTTTAGGGGTATGCATCCTCCCGTATCCCCCAAGAAAAAAAGCGCTGGCCCAACTCATATGTGCTTTTCATCACTTGATGAGTGCAACATTGCAGAGAGAAGATCACAAAGGAAATTTCTACACAAATATATCCTACTCTGAGTATGGCTTGGTTGGCTATAACTAAGTATATGTTATTTTTAGTAGACTTGCACAGCAAATAGGACTTGGAAAAATAAAGATTTGGGTAACATGGATTTAAACTCAAACATGTGTTGAGGGAAATTATAATCAAGTGGATATCCTGGTTGCTTTATATATATATATATATATATATATATATATATATATATATATATATAGGATAGTGTTTTCAATAGCATTTTGAATGACCATTAACACTAAGTCCAAAGAGTCCTGCACCACATTCTTTTATAATTAATATTTTTACGTACGATACCACCTTTTTAATTTATGCTGTCTTTTTTCTACTCATTTTTCTACTTATTTGGACAAAAGCCATCCAGATATTTGATTTATTATGCACCGTATAGTACTAGATTCTACCAGGTTACAGCCAAGCCTGCACTATTTGACACCACTCATTTCAAGGTCCAAGAAAGAAAGATATGAGAAAATGCTGCATACCCACACTAATCAATTTTCTTGTGTTAACTCTATGGATTTGAACTAAAACAGGAGAGACCCATTAGTCATCATTATAATTTAATGGCCTGGAACATTTTGAGTCAATAAGCGCACAGAAGAGTAAACTCTGCCTATTATTGCACTCTTGTAATTTAGAAAGTGACATGATCTTTTCATGAAAAGTTAATTTAAAAAGTTCAGTGTTTCATGTCTGAGGCACATTTCCCGGTGAAAGCAACCATAAAATTTCAGGTTTCAATGCTCTGCCAGTATGTAATGCATCTAGATTTTTCTATTAGCAAAAGCGTAGCTCCAATGGAAAATAATACCTCTTTGGGATGTATCCTAATTATGTGGCTTGTGGGAAAAGGGAAAGCTATACCTTCCAAGTTATAAGGGCAACCCAATAATCAAAAGGCACATGTAGAGAGTTTTTGCAATTTTCCAGGCTTAATTTCAAGAGGCTGTAAACAACCACTTTCCTGAATCCAGCAGTTGCCAGAACCAGGTCTATAAGGTCCACACCAGCCTAATTTTGGCTACAATGGAGTCCTTATACTTTCAAAGTGTCAGAAAAGCCAAAAAGTCCCGTGGCAGCTTAAAGACCAACACATCTATAGTTGTAGGTGTGGGGTAGGGTCTACTCAGGGGATATACCTGAAGGAGCATCTCCACCCCCATCGTTCTACCCGGACACTGAGGTCCAGCACCGAGGGCCTTCTGGCGGTTCCCTCACTGCGAGAAGCAAAGCTGCAGGGAACCAGGCAGAGGGCCTTCTTGGGAGTGGCGCCCATCCTGTGGAACACCCCTACATCAGATGTCAAAGAGATAAACAACTACCTGACATTTAGAAGACATCTGAAGGGAGCCCTGTTCAGGGAAATTTTTAATGTGTGACATTTTAATATATTTTTAATCTTTGTTGGAAGCCACCCAGAGTAGCTGGGGAAACCCAGCCAGATGGGCGGGATACAAATAAATTATTATTATTATTATTATTATTATTATTATTATTATTACTACTACTACTACTACTACTACTACTACTACTACTACTTCATCTGACACATGCAGGGGTTGTCTGACTGGTTTTATACAGATGATTCCCCCCCCCTTTACAGTGGGAAATGTCCAGTAAAACATACAGGGAACCAGGCAGAGGGCCTTCTCGGTAGTGGCGCCCGCCCTGTGGAACGCCCTTCCAGCAGATGTCAAAGCGATAAACAACTACCTGACATTCAGAAGACATCTTAAGGCAGCCCTGTTCAGGGAAGTTTTTAACGTGTGATATTTTATTGTATTTTTGGTTTTTATGGAAGCCGCCCAGAGTGGCTGGGGAGGCCCAGCCAGATGGGCGGGGTATAAATAATAAATTATTATTATTATTATTATTATTATTATTATACGTTGGCCATCATCAGTCTGGTGCCCACCAGAAGCATTGGACTGCAACTTCCCTCAGCTCCAGCCAGCATGTCTGTGCTGGCTGGAACTGATGGGATTTGCAGTCCAAACACCTGGAGGGCACCAGGTTAGGTGAAGGCAGGTGTTGGCAATGCATATAACACCATAGCTGTCAACTTACAGATTTGAAAATAAGGGACCAGCAGCCTTGAAAATAAGGGATTAGCAGCCAAAATAAGGGATTTTAGTCAACCACCAGCCAAACGAAGCCTCAAGTGGTGGTTCCCACAGCGCAGCAACCCAGCAAAGGGGATGCAGCAAGGAAAACCACCGTCACCTCTCTGCAGGGAAGTGCTGAGCAAAGGCGAGTCCCCAGGCAACGCGGCCGATTTGATCGGCACAAGGCACGCAAGCTCCACCCCCCAGTCATTCTTAGACTCCTTATTGGGTGAGCAACACAGTTGGAGCCTCCCTCCTTCCTGGCCGGCAGGGAGGGAGAGGAGCTGCTTCCTTTGAACCTGGGGAAATTTAAGGGACATAATCAATAAGGGACAGCAGCGGGAAACGGCACTGGGATAAGGGAGTTTCTTGCCAAATAAGGGACGGTTGACAGCTATGCATAACATTCCTCATCAGAGCACAAATGAATGAAAGGCAAAGCAGGCCGAGAAGAGCATCAAATGCTTTGCCACAATGCATTTTTTAAAAACACATTTAAGGTGTTTATTTTTGCCTCAGCTGACTGCTGTGGTGCTGCATTTGCAATTCTTCCATAGTTATTTGCGACACTTCCTTAGGGATACCCGAGTCAAACTTTCCATAATGTTTTGTTGTACAATAAAGAAAAATCAGTGCAATTCAAAGGAATTAAACATATGTTAGTGCTGCCATACGTTTGGATTTGTTTCCATAAATTAAAAAAGTGCGGTTTTGGGACGTGTGTGTGTGTGTGTGTAATATAATTTTGGGGGTGTCCTGGTTTTTACTTTTTAGAAATATGGCAACCCTAACTGTGTTCCAGGGAATCCTATGTTTTCTTAGATTTAAAAGCTCATCAGAGATTTAAAAGCTCAGAGAGAAGATTAGTAATGGCTGACAAGAGTGAAGGGCAGGTAATAATTACTAGGTAAAAAGGTAAATGACCCCTGGACGGTTAAGTCCAGTCAAAGGTGACTATGGGGTTGCGGCGCTCATCTTGCTTTCAGGCTGAGGGAGTCGGCGTTTGTCCACAGACAGCTTTCCAGGTCATGTGGACAGCATGACTAAACCGCTTCTAGTGCAACGAACACCGTGATGGAAACCAGAGCACACAGAAATGCCGTTTACCTTCCTGCCGCAGCGGTACCTATTTATCTACTTGCACTGGTGTGCTTTTGAACTGTTGTTGTTGTTATTATTATTATTAAAATCTTATTTTACACTGTGCAGTCACAGGGGGCCATTAGTTGTGTTCTAGGCTATGTTCTTCCTTTATACAAAGCAATGGTGAGATCCAACAGCTACAACCAGCACTGGCATGAAAATGTGCCGGAGGTGGCTCAGCAGAAGAAAATGTTCCCTGAAGATAGAAACTCTGAGAACCGCTGAAGCTGGAAGGCCTGAGCAAAATTATTAATAGTTATTATTTGTTCCTTAGGCAGCAAAAAAAGCTTAACTGTTCCTCCTGCTGCATTTCCAGAACACCACAAATGTATTCAGATTTTATGATGAGTCTTGTTCATTATGTATTATGGAGCCCTGCCTGGGTCAATCAGTTTCCTGCAGTCAATCCACTTATATTTTATCCCCATGATTTTTTAATATTATGAATATCCTGTCCAGAGGAAGTGCAATAATCCTATTTATTGAACTCTAGTGGGTTTTTGTCTTGTCTTGTCTAGAATGGAGCAATAGTCAGGAGACCTAAAGCTACTATACCTTGAATATTTTTGTGACGGAAATGTGCGTAGATCAAAGTGGCATTCATTGTCAAGTTCAAGTTCCCAGCAGGAGCCTGGTACAAATGATTATAATTGGTAGTGCCCTATTTAGGTGTGAATTAGTGGGAAGTTTTTCTTCATCAATAGATTCACTAGAGAAAAGGCTATCACACGGCAAGACTTCATTAAATAAATGCCATGCTGTTCCAGTTTCAAGTTAACCACTGCATTTTTTTATCATACCAAGGAAAATTTGTGTTTCTCGATGCCACTACGTTACAATGGCTTGTTGCATTCTTAACTTGAGTTTATTGCGTGGACAGGTGGAGTCCCCCAAACCCTGGGCGGCCCCCGTGTGGAATAATGACTCAAGACAACGTGCTATGGGATTAAAATTGGCCACAACTTTATTATGTTTCAGATATGGCTCAGGCCTTGGCTCAGGCATTGGGCGTTTATCCCTCCCAGTCCCCCACCGGGGATCTGGGGAACATCAGGGTTATCCAGAGTGTGTGGGGGGGGGGATGGGCTGGCTCTGGAGAACATATGTTCAAGTAGAGAGAGCCTGCCCCCATTATGCCGCCGTCGCAGCGGAGAGGAATGTCAACCCCTTGGTGTATTGCCAAGGCCTCCCCTCAAACAACCCCTTTAACTGGGAAGCCTGGTATCGCCGGTGCAAAGAGAAGGGGGGGTGAGTCACCGCTACACGCCCACCCCCATTTAGGGAAGATAGACTGAAGGTTTCTGCCCAAGGCCTGATACCGCCAAGGTTGTGACGTTTTGCTACGGGAAAGGCAAACCTGCCAATGCAGGAAAATTCCTTTCCGGCCCTTCAACAGCAACCCTGACGTAGCAGCGCCCACTGTGGAGAAAGGGTTAACCTGCAAAAGATGTCTTAACTGAGGGTGGGTAGGGTGGGAGAAGCTCTGGAGCCAAGTGACAATTCCCAGGTAAGATCCTCCCCCCAGTATGTGGGCAGGGTAGTCCCTCCCCCTACCGGGCCTGATCACCTTGGCAACGCCTCCCCAGGCAGGATTGGGCAACTGGCTGAGGTAGACGGAGACCTCCAGGTATCCCACCTGGGGAAGGCGAAGCCAAGCCTGTGCTAATGGTGCCGCATAGGGTCCAGGGGGCTGTGCGCGACCACGCAAAGGGCACCCCCTATTTAATGTGGGGAGTGGCCATTCTTACAGCTGCCTTTCTATCACTGCTGACTTTGGGGAGCCAGGGTATCAGAAGGGCTCCATGGGCCGGATTGTGGGATTTTTGGCACTGCAGAAGGGAGTCCCTGTGCTGCGCTGCACCACTTTAGCACAGCACACGGGGACTCGCCGAGTGGGCGACGGTTCGGGGACGGCTTGTGGGCCAGTTAAATGACCCCCAGGGGCCGCTTGTGGCCCATGGGCCTTAGGTTGCCTACCCCTGATTTAGACCAAGCCAAGACACATCTGGGGCTTCTTTTTGACTACATAGGTAGCTTGTAGGAGGCAGACAGGCATACTGATCCTCATAGTATTGAATTGAGAATCAAACAGGAAGTAAAACTGCAGAAGGTGAGATTTGAAGGAAAAAGAGATGAAGGGTTTGCAAAAAAAGAGGCCCAAATAAAAAGCTGTGTTTTAAAAAGTGAATGCATGGACAGAAAAGGTGACTCAAGTAGAATCTAATTCGAGCAGTAAAGAAGGTTAAGGGGCAGGTAGGAAACAGAGATGGTAATCTTAGATTTAATTAGGCAATTGATACTCATGGTGTGGCCTATGGAGAGGAAAGTGTCGAGAAAGAAGGGGATATTAAGGAGTCAGATTATGAAGTGTAAGAAGCTGAAAGGGAAGATGAAGAGAAAGACGAAGGTAGTGAAGAAAAGACAGTGCCAGTCCCGAATGCTTTCCCGCCTGAGGTGGAGACCCCTGTTTTAAGGCCAATATTTTAAAGCATTGCTCCAGCTTTAAGACACCAGTTCTTGCCTTCATCTGGTTCCAACATACCACCACCTGGAAAAGGTCACTTCACCTTACAGAATCAACCATTAAAAATAGTACAAAATTATCTGAAATGATGGTGGCAAATATCAAACAAGCTTCTACCATACCTCTATACCAGAGTTAGTAGCCTATTGCCTTCCAAATGTAGCTGAACATCAGCTGCTATCAGCCTTACATCCAGTGACCAAGGGTGATGGGAATTGTAGTCCCACAAGATCCAGAGAGCCAAAACTTAGCTGTCCTTGCTCTAGAAAATGGAATCAAATGGCTTTGATGAAAAGTTTCAGATCTATAACCTGCAATTTGCTAAATCTCACCATTGGCTTTCCAGAAGGTATTATGTTAGCACCTTGACTACCATACATAGAGTCTTTATTCTCCACACACCAACATATTTGTTTAAATATGCAGTGTGCAACCCGAAGCATGTCTACTCAGCGGTAAATCTCATTGAATTCAGTGCAATTTATTCCAGTGTAAGAATGCCCAACACTGCAATCTTAAACTGAATTCCATGCAAATACTACATCACCTGTTCTACCACTATTTCCTATTTTTGTAAACCATATTTTAAATTTAATTTTCTGGTAAATTACAACTATTTTCGTAAGCTGGTTAGATTCACTTATCAGAAGGTAAGTTTCATTGAACCTAAGGACTTACACCTGAGTAAACATGCATAGGGAGCATGCACTTTGCTTACATCCCAAGCACACATTGGATATGGATTAGATACGGTGGTGATGTATGAAGCACAGTACCATTTTACATTTGGGCAAAAATCTTGCTAGGAATGTCTACCTTTGTTAAATCAGTCATTGGTGATTCTAGATAGCATTCCACTAGTGCAGAATGCCTATTCTTTCTTAACCTTTGCAAATCTCCCCATGCTTATTTACATTGCAACGTATGGGTTATTTGTATCTCTTTTGGTTTTGCTATTTCAAATGCATGTCACAGACAAACACTGTATCTATTACCGTTCCTTGTTTTGGGTCAGAATATCCTATCTGGCATGTTGCAATATATTGTCTTGACAGCCCTGACAAGTTTGCCCCAATATACTGGTTAGCTTTGGGACATGTATGAAACCGGCTGAATAGCAAGCATTCCATGTTTTACTAGGTAGCTGTGTACAGTTTTTTGACAAATGAGGAGGATTCGCCAAATCATTATATCAAGCAATCATGCCATCTGTTGTGTCAGTCCAAGCTCTTTTAGCATTTATTTCTATTCCACTTTAAAAAAATGGGCTGCCGCTTAAAAGGGAGCCAGTGTGGTTTAGTGGTTAAGAGCGTTAGACTTGTAATCTGGTGAACCGGGTTCACGTCTCCACTCCTCCACATGCAGCTGCTAGGTGACCTTGGGCTAGTCACACTTCTCTGAAGTCTCTCAGCCCCACTCACCTCACAGAGTATTTGTTGTGGGGGAGGAAGGGAAAGGAGGTTGTTAGCCGCTTTGAGACTCCTTAGGGTAGTGATAAAGCAGGATATCAAATCCAAACTCTTCTTCTTCTTCTTCTTCTTCTTCTTCTTATTATTATTATTATTAAAGGCTGGGTATGGAAGGAATAGCATAACAAAATGTGTGTCAGAAAATATCTTCATACGTTTTGAATTCTCCACCATCCCCACCCATACACGCCCTCCCATCAGATGTCAAGGAAATAAACAACTACCGGTATCTGACTTTTAGAAGACATCTGAAGGCAGCTCTGTTTAGGGAAGTTTTTAATGTTTGATGTTTTATTTTGTTTTTAATATTCTGTTGGGAGCCGCCCAGAGTGGCTGAAGAAACATACATACATACTACATCATCATTAGTAATATATTCCTCCTGAGTTTGGGTCTGGCTTATACAGTGGTACCTCGGGTTAATAACTTAATTTGTTCTGGAGGTCCATTCTTAACCTGAAACTGTTCTTAACCTGAGGTACCACTTTAGCTAATGGGGCCTTCTGCTGCTGCCGCCACGCGATTTCTGTTCTCATCCTGAAGCAAAGTTCTTAACCCGAGGTACTATTTCTGGGTTAGCAGAGTCTGTAACCTGAAGCATCTGTAACCTGAGGTACCACTGTAATGGCCTGCAATGTTACCACAACTACTCCGTTTCTCCACCCCACAGCTCCCTCAGCTCTCAGCAGTGGTCATAATAGGAAAAGTTCACAGGGAGACTCTGTTGAAGCTTTGATACTTTTCTGAAGCCTGTGCAGCAGACTCCAGAACATCAGGTACCATGGGAAATGTAGTTCCCAAAACCTAGTCAGGAACCAATGGAACTACATTTTCCATGGCGGTTGCAGCAGCATCTAGGCCAGGTCCTAATGGAGACCTAGTGTGAGCATCCGCCACACAGAAAAAAACCCCAACAGTATGAAGGGGTGATGGATGAATCCTGTGTTTGTGTAAGCCAGGCTTCCTCAACTCCCATGATTCCTAGCTAGCAGGACTAGTGGTCAATGATGATGGGAAATGTAGTCTCAAAACATCTGAAGGGCCGAGTTTGAGGAAGCCTGGTGTAAGTGTTTAGAGGCATATAGGTCCTTGTTCACATTGAATAGTTCATATACGTAACAATTAAGTGTACGTGAATATGAAGTTCACTCTCACCATGTGTATAAGCTACACGCTTCCAAAGGATGTAAAACATTTGGCCTTCAGTTACAGTTTAATGGCTCCTTAGAAAAGCTGATAAGAAATCTCAAGCAAGAATACATCCTCTGCTAATGTATTCATGTTAGCTTCATGGCGGTGGAGCCCATTCCTAATCTGAAAACTTAATCCTTCTAAAATTATATACCCATTTTAATTATCCAAGCCTTTTTTAAAAAAAAGATCAGGTTTTATTTTTAATGGTATTACTTAAAAGGTCTTCCTACCCACATCATTGATGTTTTATAGCCCCTCAACACATTCCAAGCCATTTCATATCGGCGTGCTGCAAAAATTGGTGTTTTAATTCACATTACAAATATATTGCCAGCATATTGCTTCTCACCTGCTCCATTGCAAACATGGTACAAATATTGAAGATTAGGTTGGATAGGATTCTGGGAATGGCAGCCTTCATTTGCCTGAATAGTTTAAATGAACACAGCTTCTGCTTGCATCCTGATTTGTTGAATTTATACCACACCGTTTTTATCCAAGGAGCCATCCATGGTTATCCCCCTCCTCATGTGATTTCCCCAAAACATCCCTGTTGCGACTGGCCCAAGATCAGGGAGTTTCATAACTGATCAGGTAATTAAACCCTGCTCTCCCAGGTCCTACTCTGACACTGTAACCACAATACCACAGTGGTAAATAATCTGCTTCAAACTGAACAGTCTTAGACACTTCAGGTAATAGCATGCACACACTCTCTGCACATTCTTGCAGTCATTCCGCCACATATGTGTATGCAAGTATAAGCACACTCAATGTTCATGGTTGATGAATGGTTAAAGATAGGAGAAGGAAGAGAATCACCCTTTCCTCTTTTCCCCAATGCCCTTTGCCAGCTGTTTCTTTAACTTGGAGATAATAACAACACAGCGGTACCTTGGTTCTCAAATGCCTTGGTACTCAAACAACTTGGAACCCAAACACTGCAAACCCGGAAGTAAGTGTTCTGGTTTGCGAACTTTTCGGACGTGCTGTGTTTTGAGTGAGACGCTTCCATTTTGAGTGTTACACTGAAGTCTGTCTGTTTTTGCGGCTTTTTTTTTGTGTGTGTGTGACTGTGTGGAACCCAGTTCAGCAACTGATTGTGTGACAGCAGTACATTTTTTTATTGCTTTCATTTTATGGATCAATGGTCTCGTAAGATAGTAAAATTCATGTTAAATTGCTGTTTTAAAAGTCTGGGGCGGGTTAATCCATTTTGCATTACTTTCTATGGGAAAGCGCACCTTGGTTTTGGAACGCTTTGGTTTTGGAATGGACTTCCGGAACGGATTGAGTTTGAGAACCAAGGTACCACTGTAATAATTTCTGCCGGCTGTGCTAGAATGACCAGTGTGTGCTAAACTAATTTCCTGTGTGTCTTTGTCTAGGTGTTAAGGGACAGCTAAGAGAATGAAGACTCTAAGTCCCCAGCAGAAGCATGATATGGCGATGCAGTGCTGGTGCTGAATTGTTCTCTCTGATGGCTCTATGGGAGTGGATAGCCCTGAGTCTTCATTGCTGGGTTTTAATGGTCGCTGCTGCTTCGGATCAGCATGCCACAAGCCCCTTCGACTGGCTCCTTTCAGATAAGGGACCCTTCCACCGCTCTCCGGAATACACAGATTTTGTGGACAGAAGCCGACAGGGATTTAGCACAAGATACAAGATTTACAGGTATGAAACAGAAGGGATGGTAATTTCAGAGGGTGTTCTTCCGGGAACTGTTTAGAAATGACACAAGGGCACTTTAAGAAAAATAAATAAATCACAGATGGGGAGAACCAATGGGTAGGTCTGGTTTCATTCCAAAAATATACACCAAGGTTCCTTTTCATGTTGGAAATAGCTGTGCTGCCTATTGAAAGTGAAAGGAGGTGATTGATTAAAGCGAGATCTGAAGGTGACCACCTGTTGACGAAATCTTTCAGCCTTGTTGAAAAGCTAATTTTAACTCCTAGTTTCAGCTCAGCTTGCATTTTCTTCCTGAATTGCAGGAGATTAATGAGGCACAGTTCAGAGGTAGAGTACGCGTGTTTACATGTACAGCATTCCCAGAATCATGGAAATGCAAAGTTGGAAGGGACCCCAGAGGTCTTCTATTGCAGCCCATGGCAATGTAGGTGCCAATGGAGGCGTCCCTTGAAATGTAAATAGAGGCAGTTTTTGTCAGGACTATGGTGGAGAATGAGGTTAAATTTCCCCACACTCACTCCCAAGGTTCTATGGCTAATATTTGCATAACAAACGCAAACAAACATGAATGGCTTTTGGATAAGCATCACCTGATGAATATCTGTCTGCCATGCACTCACCTGATAAAAGTTCAGAAGTCCTGAAAGAAAAAATATAAAAGGGCCCTTCAGCAAGAATTAATGTGTTTGCTGTAATTACATAGTCTCATCAGAAAATGAGAATATTAATGATTCATCCTGTGTGTTGTTTTGATGAGAATAAATGATATAAATAATGAACCATGCTTTATACATTAAAAGTGTTATATACATTAGCAATAATAAATGCTATGAAAGGATCTGGGCTTTAAAAAGAGAAAACTATGACTAGTAGGAGGGATGTCTTTAATTATTGACCCTGGCAGACTCCTCTTTGCCAGTCGAAATAAGGAGCTGCAACTATAGAGCGTGGAAGAAACAGATTGGCAATTTCTGTCACTTGACCAATTTATGGCCGTGAAATCATTTGAACAGGTGGTCCTTTATTTGCTTCAGATTGTTTTTGCTGTCATTCCAGCTTTTTCAGCTATTGGGTGCATAATAAGGGCCAAACTCTTGCCTTTTCATCCTGTTTGTGGCTCCATGCAAATTGCTGCTGGTTCTTAAATACAGGTTTGGGGAGAAGGTCTGAAGTTTGTTTTGTGTTATGAATATTTATTTTCCTGTGCTGCTTCTCTGTGCACCAGAGGGCACTGTGTTGCAGGTCAATTTTGCATTAGTTTGTGTTGCCGTAGGCCAACGCATTGTGAGGTCTGTTGCACATTAACTGTGATGATGAAATATGCATTGGGGGTGTTTGGTGAGCTCAACGGATCAGAGGAGACGATTGCTATTAGCCGGGGTTTAAAAGACAGCTGTCAATGCCAATCATCTATTTATTTATTTTGGCAGGGGAGGGGGAAATAAAAGCAATAATATATAAAGCCCGAGTCAGCATATTTTACTCCCCTTTGTTTTTATATTGCTCAACGAAACAGAAATATATCCATTGCAAAAGGCAACAAGAATGATTCCCATTGCTTCTGGTTTCAGTACTGTTAACCATGCCTGAAAGGACCACACACTGCATTCTGCATTCTAGGGTCTATATCACTGCTGTTTCTTATACCCCACAAAGAGCTGCCTCCGAAAATTGCAGGACCCCCCAGAATAATGGAGAGCTGCAACCAAAGGGAGAATCAGTTCATGGATGTGTTTACATGCACACCTGACCACATGCACAGAAACTCTTTGGGGCAATTTGTACAGCAGGAAGCTTGTGTGCAGCTAGGGAAAACCTATACACATTGATTAAACACTATATGGAGAGGGGGAAGAAGATAGAGGTACAAGGTGGACACGGGTTATTTTTTCCCTTTCAAGTTGGTCACATGGGGATTCTAGGAAAATGTTGCCAAGGTGCAAGACCTTGTGTGAAGAGCTTCACAGTGAATGAGTGTGAGGATTTTTAAAAAAGAGCTTTGAAGGGAAAATGTCCCATAGCCACCTTTTAATAAGGTAAGCACAACACAAACAACCAATATTTACTTCCTTCTCTTCACATGCTGTTTCAATGCACTACACCCAGTTGAATTGCCAGAAAAATAGTGTGTGAAAAGTTTGGCATAGCACCGTTTTTCCCTCAAGCAATGTTCTAACTCCCACTTCAACTCTTGGCTAGTTTTCCTTGTATATGTATTATTTACACTTGCCCCGTACCCTCCAACATTTCTCTGATGAAAATAGGAATGTCCTAAGGAAAAGCGAGGGACACGGGTGGCACTGTGGGTTAAACCAAAGAGCCTAGGACTTGCCGATCAGAAGGTCGGCGGTTCAAATCCCCACAACGGGGTGAGCTCCCGTTGCTCGGTCCCTGCTCCTGCTAACCTAGCAGTTCAAAACACGTCAAAGTGCAAGTAGATAAATAGGTACCGCTCCAGCGGGAAGGTAAACGGCGTTTCCGTGTGCTGCTCTGGTTCGCTAGAAGTGGATTGGTCATGCTGGCCACATGACCCGGAAGCTGTACGCCGGCTCCCTCGGCCAGTAAAGCGAGATGAGCGCCGCAACCCCAGAGTTGGTCATGACTGGACCTAATGGTCAGGGGTCCCTTTACCTTTACCTAAGGAAAAGCGGGACATTCTGGGATCAAATCAGAAACTGGGACGGTTTCTGTAAATTAGGGACATCCCTGGAAAATAAGGACACTAGGGGTCTGTTGCACCTGCCCCGCCCTTTGGCCTATTTTGCTCATTTCTGATTCCTAGAATTTGCTCAGTTCTCCCCTTTCCCCATGGTGTTTGTGTATGTATGTGTTTAATATATATTTCTTTTCTGCTTTAAGTTACCATTGTTGGAGGCCAGACTTTGGAGACTCCTATTAAAGCTGAGGTTTTAATTCATCCATAACTATAAGTTTCTGCAAGTAAAGTTTTTGAATGTTAAAGTTTGGACATTGGTTTAATTTCCAAAGAAGGGTGTCAGTCATATATATGATTTGAGCTTCTTAGCTGTGATTTTGCTACCCTTCCTTCAACACATCTGATACTCCAGAATGGTTGTTTCAGAGAATGTGCAACCTCACCCAGACTGAATACTTCAGGGCCACCTCTGGACTATTCTCGGTTTCTTCAGGGTCTCAGTTGTACTGGGGATTCCTGTAGGGTTGCAGGCTTTTTTCTCAGACGTTGCCTTCCCTTGGTCTGAATTAGGTAGGATCCTGAGATCCAAACTGGTAGAGAGCCAGTGTGGTGTAGTGGTTAAGAGCAGTAGACCCGTAATCTGGGGAACCGGGTTCGCGTCTCTGCTCCTCCACATGTAGCTGCTGGGTGACCTTGGGCTAGTCACACTTCTCTGAAGTCTCAGCCTCACTCACCTCACAGAGTGTTTGTTGTGGGGGAGGAAGGGAAAGGAGATTGTTAGCCGCTTTGAGACTCCTTCGGGTAGTGATAAAGCAGGATATTAAATCCAAACTCCTCCTCCTCCTCCTCCTCCTCCTCCTCCTCTTCTTCTTCTTCTTCTTCTTCCTCCTCCTCCTCCTCTTCTTCTGTGATGCTGTAGGGTTAGCGCAGAGAAGGAGGCTTTCGAAAGTCATTGTAGACTCATTGATCAAAACCAGAACCTTGCAAATTATCCAGTCTAACCATAATATAGCTGATTGTCCTAATGTTTGCTGAAAAGACTTTTTTTCTTATTCCCTCCATTCTATTGAAATTTCATTGACTGAAATGGAAAGCTGTAGGAAAACAGCATAGGCACGAAGCTGAGAATGTCAGATAATGGTGAGTAACAGATAATAGTGATTAACAGTGCTTGGAAGGGCAATGCAGTTTGTCATGTGAACTCAACAAATGTAATTGAGAGAGGAAGGAATAATATAACTGCTACAGGCTTACTGGGAAAGCAAACTTTACTCGGTCTATGCATTGAAAAGAGGAGTGTTAATGTACTTTGAGGCTGCCCTGGGAAACAGCTAACTTCTCCTGTGGCTGACTATGCATTGAATTCCATTTATGGGGCCACTGTGAGAATCAAGATTATAAATGTGCTTGAAGGAAAACCTGTTCAGCTTTCACCAGAGCTTCCTCAGTTAGGGAATAAATAGCAGAAAAAGTCCCATCTGCTTTTCCCACCAATTTTTCAGCAATCCGTAAATTGCTTTTGGCTAGCGTCAAAATGGGCTGCTTTCCTATAGAGATTTGTTTCTGTGGGCGAAAAGGTAATATAGTCAGAGGCCATCATCACTCTCCTGAAAGGAAGATCCTTCCGTTGAATGCAGAATGCCCTCATTTCAAATTGATTCTGTCACACATCAGAACGCATGGAAAACTCATTCTCCAGGAAGCTTGTGGAGAATGTTGAAGATGTGAGGGCCTCTTCTGACATTACTGTTGTGGCAGAGAAGCTGCTGTAGGATTGCGTCTTCCTGATTCATAAAGGTTATGTTGGGAACTCTGGTACAAACAGTAGCAGCTCCTTCCCATGCCAGCTTCCCCCACCTCCTGAAACCAGACCAATACTGACTGTAAAACCATAAGAAGATGCCTACTGGATCCAACCCAAGGCCTATCTAGCTCAGCATCCCATTTTCCACAGTGGCCTATGGGAAATCCACAATCAGGACATTGGTACAATAGCACCCCGACCACTTGTGATTCCTCAGCAAGTGGTATTCAAAGGCCTGGTGCCTCTGATCCTGGAACTAATATATAGCCATCATGTCTAGTGGCAACTGATAGCTTTACCGTCCACAAATTTGTCTAATCCCCTTTAAAAGCTAAGTTGGTGGCTATCACCCATCTTGTAGTGATATAAGAAGTGATAACTTGTGATGCTGGAAGCAAAAATGCTGTAGTAGATATGGATTGTCAAGGAGCTGTCAAGGAGCCAGATCATCTGCAGGGCACACACACACACACACACACACACACACACACACACGGCATGGAAGGCAAATAGCTTTTTCTTAGCAGAAATAACAACATCAATGTCCCTGGTTCATCTTAACAATGAAGGCATTGCTGAAACTAACCTCTAGGCATGTCACTGCCCTCTGCTCTCTCACTCTGGATCCCTACCAAGCAGATGAAGGCCACTGAAGGGGTGAGCTCTTCCTCTCGGCCTGTCTGGCATGTTGCTCAACAACATGCTGGACCCTCCTTGAGCGGGAAGTCAGAGGGGGAAGAGAGTCTGTAGGACTGTGACTGTCTGCATGCACACTGTGACTGTGAGCTTCTATTCCTGTCCTGGAAGGGCTTCCATCTCCTGACCTCCCTTTATGTCTCAGGTCTGTGGCTTTTATTGGCTCCCAGCTCATCCCTTCTGCTGACTGCTCCTCAGTGTCCCACCACCAGGCTCTAAGGTGTCGTCTTCAGAGCCCTCCCTAGGGGGGCTCTTGGGAGGCAGATTCCCACAAGTCTTCTTCATCCAAATCTAATGGCAAATTAAATTTTTTGAATATATAAATCTGGCAAGACTCATAGCATTCATAAGGGGACAATCAGACCAGAAATTATTAAAAGAATGGGGATCTGCTAAAGAGTATACGAAAAAACATTGTTCTGGAGTAGCATATCGGTACGTAATGAACGATGCTTTACAGGGTTAAAGAAAAAGAAAAATGGTGTAAAAAACTACAAAGATGGAAGTAATCTACATTAGACACAACAATTTAGTAACAGTAAAAATTTTGAGGTCTTAGAACAAAGGAAGGAAGTCAATATGTGTATATGTATGTAATCACGAGATTAGAATGATGATATGGTTTTATTTTTAGATGTGTGCTTTTTCTTTTTTTTCTTTTTTCTTTTTTGTGTTCTGTTTTTCTTTCTTGGTTGTATAGTATTATTTTGGATTCAATGTTTGTAATTTTTGTTATAATTTTGCATTGAAAATTATATATATATATATATATATATATATATATATATATATATATATAGTCTTCTTCAGCCAGCCAGTCCAAGCCCTCCCTGGGGGAGGGGGCCTCTTGGGCTGGTGACTTCCACCACTCCACATCCAGCCAGTCCCTGACATGAACCTACCAAGGTCATGTCTGACACCCAAGGTCCACCACCAAGGTCATGTTCCTACAAGACTCAATATGACTACTGACACATTTATAATAGGCCTCTCGGGTATTATTTAAATGTAAGCATGTTGGACGAGTGGCCTTTTCCAGGGAATCTTCTCTTCTCATGAGGTGGCCAAAGTATTGGAGCCTCAGCTTCACGATCTGTCCTTCCAGTGAGCACTCAGGGCTGATTTCCTTAAGAATGGATAGGTTTGATCTTCTTGCAGTCCATGGGACTCTCAAGAGTCTCCTCCAGCACCATAATTCAAAAGCATCAATTCTTTGGCGATCAGCCTTCTTTATGGTCCAGCTCTCATGTCCATATATCACTACTGGGAAAACTATAGCTTTAACTGTATGGACCTTTGTTGGCAAGGTGATGTCTCTGCTTTTTAAGATGCTGTCTAGGATTGTCATTGCTTTTCTCCCAAGAAGCAGGCGCCTTTTAATTTTGTGGCTGCTGTCACCATCTGCAGTGATCATGGAGCCCAATTGCCTACTTCCTTCACTGGAAGCTGGCTGGGCTGGCTCATTCATGACACCAGGGCAGGGCACTATTTGTCCTGGATCTGCAACAGTGCAGTGTGGGGGCATTTTACCTACAGCAGCAAAACATCTGGGCATCAGACCACCCTCAGTGCAAGGTCTTGTAAGCATGTTCACTTGAACATCTTTGCAAACCTCCCTGCAATGAAAAATTGGAGCCTTCAATCATGGAGAGGCTTGTAGGTGTGTTCAGCTGAACATAATTATAAGATCCTTTCAGATTTTGCTGCTGAATGTTGCGAGATTGGAGGTGGAAAGGGTCATGCCGTCATGCACATCCCCATGTCTCAAACATTTCAGTAATATTTGAAGAGAGGTACAGCCACATTAAGGGACACAGGTGGCGCTGTGGGTTAAATCACAGAGCCCAGGATTTGCTGATCAGAAGGTTGGCGGTTCGAATCCCCGTGACGGGGCGAGCTCCCATTGCTTGGTCCCTGCTCCTGCCAACCTACCAGTTCAAAAGCACATCAAAGTGCAAGTAGATAAATAGGTACCGCTCCTGCGGGAAGGTAAACAGCATTTCCATGCACTGCTCTGGTTCGCCAGAAGTGGCTTAGTCATGCTGGCCACATGACCCGGAAGCTGTACGCCGGCTCCCTTGGCCAATAAAGCAAGATGAGCGCCGCACCCTAGAGTCGGTCACGACTGGACCTAATGGTCAGGGGTCCCTTTACCTTTACGCCACATTAGGAACTGTAGTGTTTGTGTTCTAACATATTCCACATGAATAGGGAGCAGGAAAAAAGAAAACAGCTTGCCACCAGAGCTGGAGAGGAGTGTCTTAGATAGTGCTGTGTCATCTGTGTTGGTTTTGCCCCAAAGAATGGTCTGAACATGCATGAAGAGCATGCTGGGAAATCCCCAGCATCTGGTATGCTAGCTCTCTCCTAAAGAGTGTTTGTGTGCATTAACCTAAGTTGTTCTATAAATTTCATGCCCACTGCTCATTTCAGCAACTTGCAACAGGAACTGGAGCTTAACACAAATATAGACCTTTTCTTTACCCCTGCACTTGTAACAGGTACCCATGCAATGAAAAAGCATTGGGCTGCCAATCAAGCACAGAGCTAATTGGTCTGAGATCACTGATTTCAGCTGACTCAAACATGTTTAATGGAAGCATTCCTGGAAGTAAGCCCTGTTGAATTCAGTAGGACTAAATTCTGAATCTCCATGGTTTGGATTGCAACATGAATGAAGGAGTGAATGAAATTCATGAGACAATGTGTGTCCTTGATGAATATGCATCCTTACCTTTATTCTTTTGGATGCTATCTTTTTAATTTTAAATATAAGTTGACCTGCACTCAGGGCAGGATAAAGAACCAATGATGGTTTGTGTGTGTGTGTTTGTGTGTGTGTGTTTTTAAAAAACTGTACTCAAAGATTGTATATCAAGTTATATTGCAAAGGTTCTTTTAATGTGTAACTTCATCTCCCATAGGTTGATAATTATTAATAAGGTCAGCTGCAGTAAGAATGTTTATTTAGAACTGATTATAGATGTTTGTCCACTCTTGGGATTGCAAAGATGCAAGATGTGAAACGAGGCCATTATTGCTCCTTCTTTGAGGATTTTAGATGTGTGACTTTGCTCTCTCCATTTGGTATTCCCTTTCATTTGCTTTTCAATGCCCTGTCTGTTCTATCATTTAAGATTCAGGAAGAGGTAATAAGGACAGTCACATTCAGCAGAGGAAACTATCACTCAGGGCATTTATCTTCATCTTTGCAGTGATCCCCCCCTCTTTTTTTGGTGTGGGGAGCCTAATTTTCAGATTCATCTGATGCTGTTATGTTTTTCCTGCAGCTATGTCAGCTGTCACTTTAAGATAACATTGCTATAATTTTGAAGAACACTATTGTTTCATGCTTTTTGCTTCTCTGAGTGGTAGGGAGTTCTAGGGCAGGCTTTTACAATTAGTTGCCTTGCGAGATAAGAGTCCTGAAGAGGTGTGTGTGTGTGTGTGTGTGTGTGTGTGTGTTTTGTAATACTGGTTTGTTTATAAACTGAGCAGCAGGAAGGTTCAGACAAACACCTAGAGATGGTCAGCATTAGTTTGAAAAAGAAGCAGCAACAGATTCTTGCAACTCGTCGAGGCTTCAAAATCTGGACTTCTAGATCCTGGCCAAATTTTCTATTCAGAACTGTCTCCTTCCTACAGGTCGGTGTGGTATAACCTGCATTCTTAGCACACAGAAGCCCAATTCACACATAAGTCCCCCAAAGAGCCTCGCTGACAGCAGAAGCCTCCAGCTGACTGTAGCAGCTATCAGTTCTGGCAGTTGCAACAGTTACCCATGGAAAGATCCCTTCCAGCCCTCTTTCAGTGCAATTACAATCACCCATCTGTTTCCCTGGCCATCCCCTAGCGTTGCCTGCTTGCTTCTTTCAACAGAGAAGAACAAGGGTATCTTTGCAGCTGTAGAAAGGAATCAGTATTCCTTGTTAGTGACCAATACACTAAGCAGATGCACTACACTCTTATTATAACATCAGGGTTTCCAGACTGTATGAAGATAGACTTAGCACAGGTTCGATTTTGTCAGCAGGGAGATGTGAACATAAGAGTTCTGCTGCATTAGGCTGGTGACCCATCTAGTCCAGCTGTGGAAGTAGAACATATCCATCAGGGTTAGTACTGTGGCTGTTCACTATTCTGATGACAATGTAGTGGATGACCTCCACACCATCCTAAATATCTTTGCAGAAGCTTACAGAAAGCTTAGCCTATCGCTCAACATCCAAAAAACCAAAGTTCTGCACCAACAAACACAAAGCAACCCCTCTGCAGTGCCACAAATCCAACTCAACAGTGTAATGTTGGAAACTGTCAATCACTTCTCCTACCTGGGCAGTTATCTTTCCACAAAGGCCAACATTGATGCCAAAATCTAGAATTGCCTGAGCTCTGCGAGTGCAGCTTTCTCCCAATTGAAGTGCAGAGTGTTTGAGGACTGGGACATTCACAGGGAAACCAAAATGCTTGTTTAAAAGCTATTGTACTACCAACCTTACGGTATGCTTGTGAAATATGGACCACTTATAAATGCCATCTCCAGCTCCTTGAAAGATTCCATCAATGGTGTCTCCAAAAAAAAATTACACATCACTTGGGAAGACAGGCAAACTAATACCAGTGTACTGGAAGAAGCAAAGATCACCAGTGTCAAAGCAATTTTTCTTTAACATCAACTTTGTTGGACTGGTCATGTTGTTCAGATGCCTGATTATTGTCTTCCAAAGCAACTACTCTATTCTGAACTTAAAAATGAAACACGTAATGCTAGTGGTCAACAAGAGAGGTTTAAAGACTCTCTCAAACCAAATCTTTAAAAAGTAGTATAAACACTGACAACTGGTAAACACTGGCCTGTGAGGGCTCCAATTGGAGAACAGCCTTTACCAAAGGTGTCCTGGGTTTTGAAGATGCTCGAACTCAGGGCAAAAGGGAGAGACACACTAAGAGGAAGGCATGTTTGGCAAACCCTCACCATGATCAACTCCCTCCTGGATACCTATGTGCCCACTGTGGAAGGATGTGTGGATCCAGAATTGGCCTCCACGGTCACTTACGGACTCACTGTTAAGACCGTGTTCATGGAAAACAATCTTACTTGCCTACGAGTGATCGCCAAAGAAGAAGATAGCTTCATCTTCCATGAATCTGTCTAATTTTATTTTCAGGCCATCCAAGTTGAAGGCTATCACTTCATTTTGTGGGAGCTAATTTCATAGTTTAACTGTGTGCTTTGTTTGTCCTGAATCTCCCAACATTCCTCCTCCTAGGTATCCACAAGTTTTAGCATTCAGATATTTTAAGATGGCCATCATATCACTCCCAGTCTTCTCTTCTGCCGCATAAACATACTCAACTCCCTCAACCACTGACTTAGTTTCCAGACCTTTTATCATCTTGATTGCTCTTCTCTGCACACATTCCACTTTGTCTACATCCTTCTTACACTTTTCTCTATCCAGTTTCTCCACACTGTGCATAAACTTATACTTTTCTATTGTTTTTGTCCCTTAGTAGCCTTTTCTCTATACTAAAAAGTCCCAAAGGCTGCAACCTTTCTCCATAGGGGAGCTGCTCCATCCACTCCATCATCCTGACTGCTCTTTTCTGGACCTTTTCCAGCTCTACAATATCCTTTATTCTCTGTTTCACCATAAATTTGGCTTGTACTAACACCACTGATAGCAGAAAAGGAGAGAATTCCCCCCACACCTCTATTAGAGGTGAGGTGTTTAATCCATAGAATTTTGCTATAAGGTATGGGTTTGCATTTGAAAGCCCTCTTTCCCTCTGTGATGCACAGGTGCTGCTGGGAGTGAAGTAGGGTCCTGAGAGGTAGATGAGATTGATGGGCATAAGAAAAACCAGATACCAGAGTAAGAGTGGACAGGCTGAGGATGGAAGCAGGGGTTTTATCAGGCCTGGAGACTGAGGAGGGACCAGATAGAAAGGACTATGGGGCAACAAGTGAAAATAATCAAGAGGTCCAGGGCGAGGAGTGTGGGATGCAATCCTTGTAGCAGTCAAATACAACATTCCTTGTTTGCCTAGAGTGGACACAGACAGGGGGATGTTGATCCAGCCAGTTGAATTTCCTGTTATACCTTGTCTGGAGCATTGTGCCCTTTCATGTGACCAGGTAGGTGGGTGTGACCCTTGTAGGCCTCACAAAGGTTCAGTCACTCAGCCATCTTCCTCTTCTTCCTCTTCATGCCATGCTCTCTTGATACTGATGTATTTTGCTGTCTGCTGGCTCTCAGCCACCAGGACATGGGCTCATTCCCATATGGGATGAACTCAAACCCTCTTCTGTAACTCTAAGCTCAAGCCTGCCTTCAGGGATCCAGTGGTGAACTGAATGTGAGTAAACTTCTTATTACTTTTTTAAAAAGACTGTTGTGTCTTTATTCTTTTTGGGAGGGATAAAAGGGGACTTGCCAGGAACCAAACCCAACCTGAACAAAGCCAGATTGGATTGCTTAAGTAAAGAGATTCAAGTGAATATATCAACTATCTTCCTGCTATATATTGTGGAATGTCACTCTGCTGCTGACTCACAAGCGTGAGCGAGGAAGGATACTATTAAATCAATATATCCTCTCCTAGTATCTACAACATTCCCACAAGGAGAACCAATTTTTTTTGCTAGGAGAGCGAGGTTCCAAAGACGGAGACTTGCTTGCAGGCTTTCTTCCTCCCTCAGGCTTTAAATCTGTTGGGTTTTTTTGCTACTGGCTTTTGCCATAGTGTTTTAATGGCATGGCTGTTAGTTTTGTCCATTTATCGCCATGGGTAGCTCAATTGGTTAGAGGATGGTGCTGATAACATCAAGGATACATGTTTGATATGGGACAGCTTGCCTGAATTGCAGGGGGTTGAACTAGATAGATGATCCTCAGGGTCCCTTCCAACTCTACAGTTCTATGATCTGTGCCCTTCTTGTGGTGAGTATTGGGTGGATAATGCTGTCTTTTAGTTGGCTCCTCGTGGGTAAGGGAATGGCATAACCAGTTGTACGCTTCCTGCATATGAAAGATTCATCAGTCAAAATATCTATCATTTCCTCCCCCCCCCCCCTTTAGGTCTTTGTCATTTACTTCTGGCATAATTGGTTTTAAGGCAATGGTCAATGCCTCAGAATCCAAATCTTTGTTATCTTCCTTGGCTTTCATTGATTTCTTCTGGAGGCACTGATATTGTATGCTGGTCACGGGCTGTTAGTGTTTAGCTTCTAATGCATTAGTAACACTCTTAGCAGACAAGCCAAGTTCCTTCCAGTGAAGGCCTTTGTGAAGCAAAACAACAGCCCCCTCCTCCATTAATTTCTGGGTTCTCAGATTCCCAACATGCTTGTTACTGAAGGTAATAGCACTCTGCCAAAAGCAGCAGGAGCTCAGCAACCCTCCTTGCTTTTTAATACACCCGATTTTACACAGTACTCAAAGTTGTTTTGACCACCAGTCCTTCCTTAGATTTATATAAACTCTGGGCCCAGCATGAAAACAACAGAGCAGATAGGGCAGTTGCAGCTGCCCTGAATTCTTTGGTGACTTTCGGCAAGCCTTTCTCTCTCAATATCCTATCCGTAGTATCATTCCTTCAGGTAGTTACATGCCTGCTGATTTGGAAAAGCAAAATGGGGACACCCCAAAATCAGGTAGTTATTTCTACAGTGAGTATGCAGAAAACAAATCTGTAAATGAAAAGGAAATGAATTAAACCTGTATACCTGAAGGAACATCTCCACCCCCATCTTTCAGCCAGGATGCTGAGATTCAGCTCCAAGGGTCTTTCTGGCAGTTCCCTCACTGTGAGAAGAGAAATTACAGGGAACCAGGCAGAAAGCCTTTTTGGTAGTCTCACCTGCCTCATGGAATGTCCTCCCGGCAGATGTCAAAGAATTGAACAACTATACAATTTTTCGCAGACATCTGAAGGAAGTCATTTTGGGAAAGCTCTTAATGTCTGATGCTGTATTTTGTTGGAAGCTGAGGCAACCCAGTCAGGTTAGCTGGGTATAAGAAAATTATTATTATTATTATTATTATTATTATTATTATTATTATTATTATTATTATTTTACCTAAGCCTCCATAGCCCAATGAGGACTGGTCACATTTATTTAGATAGATGATGATAGATGATGATAGATAGATAGATAGATAGATAGATGATAGATAGATAGATGATAGATAGATAGATAGATAGATAGATAGATAGATGATAGATAGATAGATAGATAGATAGATGATAGATAGATGATAGATTGATAGATAGATAGATAGATAGATAGATAGATAGATAGATGATAGATAGATGGATGGATATATGGATATATGGAAACCTGGGAGAAGGAAGAATGGAATATCACATCTTTTTAGAGGTCATGGCTGGCAGGTTGGTTTGCTACAACCTGCCATATTTTATTTCAGGCCTTGCTTGTTATTTTAACAGATAGAAACCTATATCACGTATAAAAAGAATGGAAGGTTCTCGTGAATAGGATTGCTAGTGTACTACTTTCCTCTTGTGTCTTTAGCCAGTCTCTTAATTCACAGATATTGGCAGGTGCAACATCTCATAGCATGGAGATCATCAGGATCACCTGCTGATGGCGAGAAATCAAGCAGCTGTTAAAAGGCACAGCTCCAGTGGCATGTTAAAACAGCTGGAAAATCTACTTATGGGTTATTCATTGCTTAGGAGCATTCCTAATATAATATTCTTTATTAGCAAGTGGGAATAACACTGAGCTCATTTTGTTGGCTTTGTCAGTTTTGCAGAAGTGAATATGGGAAAAGGGTTGTTCCCCCAAAACAACAACTCAGACAGCAGCGTGTGATCATGCATGATGTAATAAACAGATATCTTAAGGAAGATGCAGTATTTGTACCTAGTTCTGCTTTCCTGGCTCTCAAGTTATGATAAACCCACCCACTGCGTTTTGTGTATCTGAAACTGAGTGTCATTTCTAAATACCAGGGCTGTAGCTATATGAAATTCACATCTGTCTTTCGTAGGCAAGTGTAGGATAAAACCTGATAACAAACAATATGCTTCGAAGAGTCACTGTGTTCAGGCATAGAGAGGGGAGGGGTGGGGAACAGTGAGTGTTTGTGCAGGGTTTTTGTGTCAGCATCACATGAGTAGGTCCTTTAGATATTTATTTATTTTGGTTGGCACTGCAAGGGATTAGAGAAGGTTGCTTGGTTGCAGTGTGGTTTGTTTGTATGGGTGTGTGTGCAAGGGGGTTGTTGGGTCAAATTAGCCATATCAATTTGTACGCTGTTGGGCAGGGGATGGGTCATTGTCTTGCTGTGCTGTATATGTGATAAAGGGAACATGTTTTCTTTTCAAGACGAACGATCCAGTTATGTCATAAGTGCTATTTTTACATTCTTATTAGCCTGTCCCTCTGCGCATGCAGCTCAACAGTCATCTTGTTCGTAGAGTTCAGGGCAGATTTCTGGTGAGAAAGGGAACGGCGGATGATGAGAAAAGAAGCAATTCCCAGGATACTGTTTGAAGTGCACGGCTGACTATCTCATCCAGAGATGCTGTGAATATCTGTGGCTTTTGATAAGAAAACTGTATGCTTATGGTTGCAGATAAGTGTCTTGAACAACTCTGAGAATATTATTATTCAGTGCACCAAGTGACGGGATGTGACTCATTGAGCTCATTGCAATGAAGTGTGATTAAACTAATGTCAGATGCAATCAGCAACAAATATTCGTATTAGCATCAGGGGTCACCAAACCTCTGTAAGATGAAGGCAGGAGTGAACATTTTTGAAGGGTTCGTGTGTGTTGGGTTAGGGGGCTGTTGCTTTTAGTGGTGATAGCCTTAGTCAGGAGAGGGCAGCAATGGAACTCCTTTTGGTGGTGACTGGCTGCCATTTTTTTACCACGAACAATGCTACATTATAATAACCTAGCATTCTGGTGGTACCAGATGTCGGTCATCATGAGGAACTCTATTTTTGACACTCCTTTCAAGGTGACAGTGAAGAATAAATGTGGCCACCAAGTGACAAGGCCACTCCATGAAACTTTCAAGAAGACTATACTCTCCTGTCCTCCCATCTAAATGTCCCATTTGCAGGCACCAAAAATGAAGGGGGAGGGGAGGAATTTGGCAACAATTCTCTCATTATACTGTCAACAGGTTTGTACTTTAAAAAACAAAAAATACCAACCATAATATATACTTAATCCAGTTACAGACAGCTGACACAATCTAGTATCTGTGTTTTCCTTCAATTGCTTCTATTTTTCAATGTGCTTTCTGCACTCTCGATATTTCAGACATTTTCTATTAAAGACTGCTAAATGCTTTGATGCTAGGAGCAGTTTTTCAAAAATTGCTAAGTTCTGACTTAAAAGATAAAAGTTATTGAACTATGCGGATCCTGAACTAGCCCACAGAGCTCAGCTCAAGGAAGTTCTTGAGTCTTGGAAACAAGGGAGCTCTATATACAGTTTTGAGGGTATGGTGATTTATTTATTTTTTAGTTAAGCAGTGTATAAATTTTATGAAATGAAATGAAATGAAATGAAATAAATAAAAGGTTCTCTTCCTCTACTCTTTGAACATGCAAAATCTGATGCAAGATTTCAAACTCACAAGCATTCTTCTTGGTTTTAATAATGTACTTGCAAGAAGCAACTTCCATTTGGTTTTTCCTTGCAGCAATCACATTTCTGCTCTTAGGGATAGCAATGGGTGGTGCCAGCATGTGGGGAAAACGCTCTGTAGAATTGAAATAACACATGTGTGTGGTGGGAGAGAGACTTCATATTTCAGAGGGGCTGAAAAGACTCCTTAATTGCTTATCATTGTCACCCACTTCTCTAAGTAGGACCTTACATTGCATCAAAAGTGCTGGGCAACTTTATAAAGTGGGGTATATTTGTACTGGAAGTGTGGTCCTATTCATACGAACCTTAATAGCATAATTGTAATGCATTTCCCAGAGAGAAGATTCACAGAATAGCCTGCAGAGCAAGATCTTAGCTACTTAACAAAAGGCATTACCTTTTAAAAACTCAAATCCAATTTCTGTTCAACAAATATGACAGACAGGCATGGCTCTGCAATTTTTCAGTTCTTTCTTTGATGGTGCCAGATTCTTGGTTTCAAGAGATAGCAAGGGCTTGGAAGAAAGCCATCAAATCGTGGTACCTTTCCCATCTGTAAATATTTTGTATTTTTAAAATATAATATTTCCAGAGATGTAACCAACATATCACACATCAGTAGCTCCTTCAAATTAGGGCACACAATAATAAATAATAATATAATAAATTTTTATTTATACCCTGCCCTTCCCTGTTCAAAAACCGGGCTCAGGGTGGCTAACAACAAATTTAAAACACTTAATTGTAAAAGCAGCATAAAATACAGCATAAAAACATTAATAACAATAAAATTCAAAATTCAGAAATCAATTTAGGGGAAATCCATCTAATAAGCATTAGATAGTCACCAGGGCTAGCTGGCTGAATTAGTCCTACTTGGGCCAGTGAGGAGGCCAGGGGAGAATGTTGTTACCCTTTTTTAACTTCAAAGAGTGTTTGTGCTGGTGTACTGCAATTCTCTGCCAGGAATACTGCCAGGGTCAATTTAACTGGACTCCATTAAAAGAAAGTATTTGACCTTCTGGCAGAGTTGGTTTTAGGGTAGCATGACTATTGCGGTTGCACTGGGCACCGTTCTACCACAATAATGCTGTAGAATGAAGCACAAGAGGTGGGGGGACGCCAAATTTTAGAATCACACAGGGCATTGCTGAAATTTGAGATCCCAAATTCTGACACTGTTTCTGGTGAGGCCTGCCAGAATTCATTGTGTTAATTCATTGTGTTATTCCTTATGTTTGGAAGGATTTGGTAGAGCAATGGCTGTAAATGTTAGAATCCTGTATGAAGGGAGAGGATTTGTATGTAACTTGAAGGGTAAAGGTAAAGGTACCCCTGCCCGTACGGGCCAGTCGTGACCGACTCTGGGGTTGTGCGCCCATCTTGCTTAAGAGGCCGGGGGCCAGCGCTGTCCGAAGACACTTCCGGGTCACATGGCCAGCGTGATGAAGCTGCATCTGGTGAGCCAGCACCAGCGCCGCACACGGAAACGCAGTTTACCTTCCCGCTATAAAGCAGTACCTATTTATCTACTTGCACTTAAGGGTGCTTTCGAACTGCTAGGTTGGCAGGAGCTGGGACCGAACGATGGGAGCTCACCCCGCTGCGGGGATTCGAACTGCCGAGCTTGCGATCAGCAAGTCCTAGGCACTGAGGTTTTACCCACAGCGCCACCCACGTCCCACTTGAAGGGTAGCCCTTATTTAAAGTTTGGTGATTAAGATAAAAGCTCAAATAATCTCAGAATGAGTTCTGGATTGATGTAAAAGTGTTGCATATCTGGTTTGGTTTATATTGCATTTTATACATAAGAAGAGTTTGGATTTGATATCCCGCTTTATCACTACCTGAAGGAGTCTCAAAGCAGCTAACAATCTCCTTTCCCTTCCTCCCCCACAACAAACACTCTGTGAGGTGAGTGGGGCTGAGAGACTTCAGAAAAGTGTGACTGGCCCAAGGTCACCCAGGAGCTGCATGTGGAGGAGCGGGGAACTTGAACCTGGTTCACCAGATTACGAGTCTACTGCTCTTAACCATTGCACAACACTGGCTCTCGAAATATATATACATAACATTTCATGTCTGCTGGAGTCTGCTACTCATGTCGTATTTTACAGTGGACCTCTCAAGACTCTTTATCCTGTTCTTTGACGCTTGAGATGTATAGTTTTAGAACCTACCCTAAATTATTGTGATCTGCACTGGGATAGATCCTTTTCATATGTACTACTAGCAAGCCACGTGCCCCCCATCTTATAATTGTGCAGTTGGTTCTTCTTGCCTCTGTGCAGTACCTTACGTTTGTCCCTGTTGAAATTCATTTTGTTAGTTTTGACCCAATTCTCCAATCTGTTAAGGTCATACTGAATCCTAATTCTGTCTTCTATGGCATTAGCTATGTGCCCCAGTTTGGTATCATCTGCAAATTTGATGAGCACCCCCTCAATTCCTTTATCCAAGTCATTTATAAAGATGAACAACAACAAGCCCAGGATAGAAACTTGTGGCACCCTATTTGTCCCTTTTTTCTCCAGGATGATGATGAAGCATTAATGAGCATTGTTTAGGTTCAGGTATCATGATTATGAAGGGACGCGGGTGGCACTGTGGGTTAAATCACAGAGCCTAGCACTTGCCGATCAGAAGGTCAGCGGTTCAAATCCCCACGATGGGGTCAGCTACCGTTGCTCGGTCCCTGCTCCTGCCAACCTAGCAGTTTGAAAGCACGTCAAAGTGCAAGTAGATAAATAGGTACCGCTCTGGCGGGAAGGTAAACGGCGTTTCCGTGTGCTGCTCTGGTTCGCCAGAAGTGGCTTAGTTATGCTGGCCACATGACCCGGAAGCTGTACGCCGGGTCCCTCGGCCCATAGAGCGAGATGAGCGCCACAACCCCAGAGTCGGTCACAACTGGACCTAATGGTCAGGGGTCCCTTACCTTAACTTTATCATGATTATAGCAGGGGTGACTGACCTGAGGCTCTGCTGATATTGTTTGTACCCTCCTTCTGCTGAAGGTAAATGTCACCAGACCTCAAATGACTTACCAGAGGAGAAATTTGTGCCCCAAAAAATCACTTCTAATTTCATTTTCTGAAATATATGAAGATACAAGAAATATATCTTCTCCCACTGAAGCTCCTTTGAAATTCTTCAGATGTTTTACATAAGCGAAAACATCCAACTTCAACTTGAAAGTTCACTGTAGGCAAAAATCCCATTGAAG